>NW_011888964.1:1215640-1234794 GCF_000151845.1 Pteropus vampyrus
GAAGGACATTCCTCATCTTGACGGACTCTCCAGGATTACTGAGAAGCCTCGAGTTTGGGGGCTCCAGCAGAGTTACAAGCACACCCTCCTCTATCTGGGAAGGTCAGTGTCTTTGGACATGAACTTGTAGAAGGAGGGGGTAAATGAAGAAGTGGGGAAGTGAGAGCCCATACCTACCCAGTTAGCCAGACCAGCTCAGTCAGGCCTGGTGGTGAGCAAGGTGTATCAGCTTTTCTACCCTCATGGCCTCTTAAGAATGTTGTATTGAAATCAGCAGCTGTGCGCATGCTGCACACTGCACAACCCTAGGGGGAGCTATTTACATGAGCATCTATATGAATGACATCCTCTAGGGCTGTACAGTGCTCTACCTGCATAAACAAATGTAGTAGCCCTGAGCGACATGTACTAGGCACCTCTCTCTCTACTTTGGCAATTTAAACGATCCCAATTATACCTTTGATAACATGAATCAATATTTATTGAATGTCTACCAGTTATCATCTCAAAAAGTTAAGTGAATTTTATTTTACAAAGATTTATCTAAAGATTTATGCATTTTTAAAGTGATTATTAGACTAATGTCACCATTCATGTAATTATTCTACCTAACCACAGTTGAGCATCTAAGTTCTAGGCATGATTCAAAAGGCTAAATTCAATAAATATATCAATCACTATGAATCCCAGAAAACCAATTCCTTCAAAAATAAAAGCTTATGCTTTTTTCAGTTTGTTTATGCCATTTTATATATGCAGATGTTCTCCAAATCCTCTTTATTTGATAGGCACATATCCACTAACACCTGGAGGTGACACCTTGTTCATCCATTTCAAACAATCCAATATACCAGGATGCCCCAGAGAATTTTTATGTACCCCCACCCCCAACACACACTCTTTTTTCCCTCCTATCTCTATCAGGAGAGATGCCAGAAAGTTGAGTTGGCTGTCTCCTGGGCACTCTGGGAAAGCCGTCTTCAGAGTGAGTCCATGGCTCCTTGTCCAAGAAAGAGGGTAGGTAGGCTTGGATTGCTGGATCACTCTGTGGAGGAAATGCTTCTCCATATAAAAGCATTTGATTTAGCCTGTTATATGAGCAAGAAATAAATGAAAATGTGGGAGGTTGTTTGTTATGGAAGCAAGCTTTATTCCGTTAACTGGAAAAGTAAAGAATAGGAATGTATTATCACCGCAAATTTGTGGAGCTGCTCATACAAGTAGGGTTAAATTTTTAATTTTGGAACACGCAATTAAGTGAGCCTCTGCTTCTAGTAATTTTTATCATATTGCTTGCAAATCTTTGATGGCCTTACAATACACATAGTAAGTCACTGTCACTGTTGGAAAATTATGTGCAGTTTCAAACGTTGATAATTAGTTTTTTTTTTTTTAAAAGTCACCCAGGAGGAACCAGTACACACATAGAGTCACGCACGCACGCGCACGCGCGCGCACACGCACACACATACACACACACACACACACACCCTGCTGCAATAGTGGTATACAGAGTCTCAAGTGGCTTTCACCATTTCACCATTTCTATTATCATTATTGGCATCGAGATCTTCCTCACCATTGTGTTTTAAGTTAAGAAGCTTAAAGAAGTCTGAAATAATAATCTTGACTGTTCTCAGACTACAGGAAGAATGAAAGAGTGGTCCCCAGGAAGGTGGTGAGCTGTTTTTTTTCTGAGTCATCATCACGATCTCTCTGTGATGTTTGCCCTATGACCTCATGTGGCGTGCAGTACTATGCCAGGCATGTGTTTGAATGGCCCTTCAGGTCCTCCAGAATTATTGTAGGGATGGAATTTCCTCTTGAGAGTTTATGTGTACGTCAGTATGAAGGACGGCAGCATGATTGAGTGAGCTTTTCATTCTCCTTGAGGATGGGGTTCAGGGTCCATTCCCTGCAGGCTAAGATTTTGCCCTGGGGCAAACCAGTCTTTCAGTTGGACTGACAATGTGAACCAAGCTGGAGGCTAATAGACATAATGTACTAACAAGAGAGGTGAGTTTTGTTAAATTATAATAACAACCATGCTTCCAGGGGTGCTGCAAAAGTCCTTCCTGTCAGATGTACTCAAAATCAACAGCCAAATTACTCCTGCCAAATGCTCTGAGGCTACTGAATAAAGCCCTGCACTATTTAGATAGTAACTCAAACCCTCTTGTCCTGTGCATCAAAAATCATCATGAAAGTTTGTATCAGTGTCCTCAGTAATGCATAGCAATGGTTATTTATTGAGTAACTGCCATGTGTAAGGTAGTCATCTAGGTGCTTCATATGGGCTAGTTATTTAAGCTCATAACAGCCTTTCAAGGTTATAAGGAGAAGCGAGGACTAAGGAGTTGTTATCCCATCTTATGGATGAGGAAACAGATTCAGGATACATAAGCAACTTGCTCAGTGTCACTGCAGTGGTGATGTCAATATGCTTAGTGTTTTTGGGGGAAAAAAAAAAGTAAGACTTACATATGTAAGCTAATTCCAAGATCATGGGTATTTTAAGCAGACTTTTTTACTGGATGAAAGTTAATATGGTAAACATTAAAAAATAGGTATACTCATTAAGCAACTCCCATCATGAATAATTTGGCATTAAAGGGTTTTGAATGATCTCCACCTTATTTTTCTTGGAGGAGTGCCAAGTCCTTAATAAGATTTTCTGCAAAGGAGGAACCTGGGGCTGAATCTCATTTATAGAGGCAAAGATGATTTTCAATCTCACATTTTCAATCTCAAATTCTTACTTTCCACTTGAATTTGCCAATTAACACAGGAATGGCAAATAATGTGAAGACTTAATTTTGAGTTGTCTAAGCCCTACTCATCCCTACTGCAAATCCTTGTTTAGGCTTAAGGCAGGTCGCTGCCGAGTCAGACTTAGTAATGTACCCCCTTGCCTCTCTGGCTCTCGTCACAGCAAGATTTCATATTCATATTGTGGAACAGCTCAATTTGTTTAGTAGTTGATTTAAAATGGGATGAGTGCAGTGCTGTACTGTAGCCCGCTCACAAGAACTGCCTGCACACATCAGTTCCTAATTCTGCGTTCCTTGACAACTCATTGAAAGCTTGAAATCGGCCATTGTGGGAGTATTTATACCCTGGAAATTAGCAAATGCTACAGATCAGGGCATTTATTCCCCCAAAAGGTGATTATTAAACATTTACTAGCACACTCCTGCATAGGTTGCTCAGAAATACCTGCTGTCTTAATTGTGAGTCTCTATGCCACCTTTCTCTGTAGGAGGTGGGGGTTTTTCACCCATTGAAACCAGGCTTGACCACATGACTTGCTTTGGTCAACGGAATGTGACCAGAAATACATGTGTCATTTCTATGCAAAGACCAAAGTGACTTGTTTTTCTTTTCCTTTCGCCACAAGCTGGCATGTCACAGATAGTGCCTGAGTTTTCAATCAGAGTCCTTAAATAAAGAAGACATGAAGCAGAACCACAGCCAACCTGCAAAAGCCATGGACACAAGCAAGGAATAAACCTTTTCTGTCATAAAGATGTGGGACTTGGTGGTTGTTACTCCTAAACATTACTTAGGCTAAGCTGATCGAAACAGCGACTGGGGGTTGTAGGTGAGATGTCACCATAACAGAAAACCTAAATAATGGGGCCCTCACTCGGGGACTCAGGAGTGGGAAGCAAAAAATAAGCTATTGAAGGCTGGAAAAATGGCAGCCCATGTTATCTAGCGGTGACGCATTTGGGAAAACTTTCACCTATGATCACTGAGAAGATAGGTATGTTCTGAATGAGCTTGTGGTTTTAGTCAAAGAGGTTATGAAACAATGTGTTACTCATGGGTCTGTACTTAATGAAGTACTCTAAGAGAAAGTTGAATTTAGGAAAGAATTGTCCATTTTGGAGAGGTCATAGTAGAAATTTCCAGAAATTTGAGAACTCAGAGGACGAGACGATGTAATTGATTCTGATTTCTAAATAATATAAGATAAAACAGGTCTTTGACAAAGGCTAGTTAAAATTCAGTCTTGTGTCAAGGACTAATGGAAGCTATGGTCCCTCTATTAAAACCTCGGAATTGGTTAAAGTGGCACAAATTAAATCTTTTAAATTGGACAAAATGGCTCAAAGAAAAGAGATTCTAAGTCTGGTTTTCTCATCAAAGCCAGATAAATACAAGACACCTCCAATTAAGTCTAGACAGCATCCTAACTAGAAAGGAATCATAGATGTAGCCATTGGCACATGATTAATTTGAGATTCTATCACTAGCAACTAAAAGCATTCTCCATAATAAACTGCATCACAGGGTTATTGACAGAATAAACGGATTGTACACATAAAGCAATTACCCAAGTTCTTGGCACGTAGTAAGTGTTCAATAAACAGAAAATTTTATAAAATCTGTTGTAAGCCAAGAGTAGTTCTCAAAAGTAACAGAGGCCACAGAGCAGATAAGAAGGGACCAAAGAAATCTCAGTTCAATGCTAATAATTTCAGCAAATATTAATAGACTGGGCAATAGATGTGGTGGGAAGAAATTGAGTTGTAGAATCGGAGAGACTTGAGTTTGAAATTCACCTCTGCCACTTGATGAGCTGAATGACATTGAGCAAATTGCACAATTCTAGATGTTGGCTCTCATCTATAAAGTGAGGATATAATTTTCTTTTAATGATTAAAATAAATAATAAAGCATGACACATCATTCTAGACACCTAGACTTTCAATAAATAGTGGACATCTCCTTCCTCCTAAAGCTCCTGGTAAGACCAGCACTGAAAGCTGGTCCCTCTTTACAGAATATAATTTTTTTCCTGTCAAAGGACAGCATGGGGGTTACTGCCCACAAAGGATCCTCCCCTGCAATGCCTTAGAAGGTTAGGAAGGCTGTTCAAGGGTTGGGAAGACAGGTTCATTGTTTTATACCCAAAATGCTGTCTAATGAATATTTAATAATTGTGCTAAGATTCAAACAAATGAGGAAATTTGATTTGCCTCAGAAGAAAAAACAGTATCACGACAACTAACAGTAGAGCCCATTTGTCCTGGGTACCACAAAACCCTGTTAGTTGACCTCATCCATGATTCCAAGGTTAGGTACTGAGTAATCTGTCACAGATAACTCATAGCATTGCCATTGATGGCCCCTGTTGTCTAAGAATTGTCTTTTGCCTAAATTGGTGCAATAAAACTGAATTAAAGAATACATATTTCAGGATATTCCATGCTTCAGGTAATGACTTTTCTCCCTTGCTGGCCGTGAAGAAGAAGCACGAAGCTTCAGGACAGTTGGCTGTCATTTTGGAACTATGAGTGGAACCAGCCCTGAGATGAAGCCAGATGCCGAGAATAGGAGCACTTAGAAATAGAAGGCACTCATATCTGATGACATCTTTGAGCTGATAATCCTACGCCACCTGGATCCCACCCTACTTTGGACTTACAGTTACATGAGGTAATGGATGTTGGCTTATTTTTCTGCCAGGCTTTCCATCAGTAGCAACTGATCAGTCACAAGAAAGGGCAGCACCAAAGAGCAGAGTACACCAGGGTGGCTGAGAGTCACAGCCCTGAACTCTAGCCACCCAGGTTCATATCCTCCTTCCACCTCGTGCTAGCTGTGTGGCCTTGGGAAACTTACTCAACCCCTCTGCGCTTCAGTTTTTGCAGCTGAGAAATACTGATGATAATGAATCTTACCTCATAGAATTCCTGAGAGGGTAAATTTGCGTAACACACAACACAGTGCCTGGCACGCAGTAGGGTTCAGTGCACTCTGACTCATGATCACGATCACCTCCAGTTGAGCAGGGCGCCTTAGAACCCGCAGACTGAGCCTGAACTGGGCTGTCAGTTCTCTCCTTGACTCTTTTTCACTTTAGGTTTTACTTTCATCCTCTTTCCCGATCATCTCTCCTTCCCTCGTTCCTTTCACTAGCCATAATTGGCATCGATTGATAGCATGATTTGCTGTATTTTAAAATATGTAATTTTACATCTCTTCTTTTTAATTTAAGAAGTCAAAAAGGAGAACATTTTATATTTCCTTCAATAAAAAAGAACACTTCGATTTGCTTTTTATATATCCCCATTACATTCACCTGCTTGGCTTTGGTCCAGTGTTCCACTCTGTCAGAATAATTTTAAATGTTGACACTGTCAGTTATTGGATTTGCCATCCTTCCTGGCTTTATATCATCTGCCAAGTCCTGGACAAAACCTGAAATCTCTATCAGTTATCAGGCTAGGTGGTGTGGGGGAAATCTCTAAGTCAATGCCTCTCAGGCTTTAGTGAGCATGTTGAAACACAGATTCCTTGACTCCAGAGACTCTGGTTTAGGAAGTCTGTAGTAGGACTGAGATTTTGCATTTCTAACAAGCTCGCAAGTAGTGCTGAGTATGGCTGACCTAAATAATTGTGGCTTTATCAAATTAGTAGTCTATTTTTCTCTTATGTTGCAGAAATCCATAGGCAGGTGGTCCAGGGCTGTCCAGGGTGGTCCAAGGTGTCAGAACCGAGGCTTCTTCTATTTCTTTTCTGCTGTACATGGCATGTTGTTTCCTATTCCAAAATGGTTGCTTGAGCCCCAGCCATCATGTCCATATTCAAGCCAGTAAGAATGAAGAAGGAGGGGGAGTGGGATGGATGCCCTTTCTCTTTATAAGGGCATGTCCCAGAAGTCGTATATGGCACTTCTATTTATGTCTTCTTGCACATAACTTTGTCACATAGCCAAGTCACACTAGCTGCAAAGAAATCTGAGAAATATAGTTTTTATTTTGGGAGTCATGTGCCCAGCTAAAAACCAGGAGAATGACCACATTAGAGGAGAATACATTTCTGACGTTACCGATTTTCAATGCAGTGATAGCCCACCTGTTTCCAGCTATAGAGACCTATGATCTCAACCCCTACCATGTGCTAGGCAGTTAATATAAAATTCTAAATTTCTCTGTATTAGTCTGCTCAGGCTGCTCTAACCGAACACCACAGAGCAGGTGTCTTAAACAATAGAAATTTACTTCTCACAGAAATCTGTAAAGTCCAAGATCATCAGTTGTGTTAGCCGCCTTCTCTCTGTATCCTCATATAGTGGCTAGGGTGGCGGGGAGGGAGAGAGGAGAGAGGGTGAGGGAGAGTGAGGGTGAGGGTGCTTTGGTGTCTCTTCTGATAAGGACAGCAATTCCATAAGATCAAGGCCCCTTACGACTTTATTTAATCTTAATTACCTCCTTACAGGCTCCATCTCCAAATACAGGCACACCATAGGGGTTAGGGCTTCAGTTTGGGGGAGATCATAATTCAGTTTACAGGATCCCTCTATATGTAAGTGTTATTCCTTTCATTTGAGAGTTCAGGAAATCATGCATGTCTTGGAGAGTTTTAATGACTTCTTGAGCTGATAATCCTACGACACCTGGAGGTCCCAAAGTAACTAAATGCCCAAATCAAGATTCAAATCAGCTCTGTCAACGCCCAGGGTCCTTCTAAAGCATAATTCTGCATCAGAGTATTGTACATTTGTTTGCAGGATGTGTCTTGAATCAGCCAACTACTGTTGCATAATGTACAGCCACAAAAATCTCAGAGATAGGCTTCTGTTTCACTCCTGTGTCTGCATCAGCTGGGGACCTGCTGATCTAGGCCGGGCAGGACTGGGTGCCTCTGAGCTGCAAGCTGGGTCAGCGTGTGCTGCATGAGTCACTCATCTTCCTTGGACCTATGAACTTGTCAGGGTACAGCCTTCTGCCCAAGGCAGACCAAGCTGTGCAAGCACATTTCAACCCCTGCCTGCAGTGGGTCTGCTTCCATTCTGTAGCCAGAGGAGGTCATGTAACCAAGACCAAGGAAAGCAGTATAAGCATCCCGGGAGGGAGTGAATATTTTTGAATGCGTTCTAATCTACCCCAAACTCCTAGGCAGATGACTTGGAGTAGAACGAGCATGAGACTGAGAATCAGGAGTCCTGAGTTGAGATCCCAGGTCTGCCATTAACGACTTGCGTTAACCTGGGACACATTATTAATCCTTTCTGGGTTTCAAAGGTCTTGTCAAGTTTTGACTTAAGAAGCTATGGCTCGAAGAAGCAAATCAATGCCTTTCAAACTTCTAATCTCCTCTGAATGTAGCTCAGTTTTGACTAATTCTGAGCAGAAATACACACATAGCCCTGGAGCCCCTTCCGAACTGTTGGGCTAATGTTCATGGCTTTGCTAATGATTAAACTGGAGCACAGTGCAGCTGGTCCCACTAGTCACAGGAAGGCTCAGAAAGCTAGGAAGCCATTGGGAAGCCATTGATGCTATGACCTTCTGCTCTCAGGGCCCTAGTGCAGGCTGTGCTTCTGCTCAGACAGGTAAGCTTTAATTGTGGTGATTTATGACAATGCCTCTGAGTGCGCGGGTAAACATGCTACGGTTTATCTCACTGAATTTATGAAGTCTGATTAATCTCCCAGTCCCCAGCAGATTCTGTTCTGAGAAATGGAGCGAGACTGCCAGGCTTTGCTGTGAATTATGCAGGGAGATTTCGTGGCCTGGGAATCATCTGGAATGCCCACAACCTGATCTCTTTAGTCCTGTGGACCTTTGGGTGGATTCTCTGCAATTAGACCGGATGACTAGGGAGAGACCCTTCACAGTATGCGCGACGATAACAGCGGCCGAAGTTAATTGAGCTAGTACCGTGTGTCAGGCACTCTGCTGGGTCCTTCCCACACACCAGCCCAAGTATTGGAAGGAGCACGTACTTTCCACTTGGACAGATGCCAGTTCAAATTCTAACCTCACGATTCTCAGGCGGTGTGATCTCGGATGCGGAGGGCGGGCCCGGCCGGTGTTCCCCCTCCGACTTCTCTGCCGCCACCAGTTCTGCACCATGGACAGTTCCTGCCATGCTGACCAATCGCATTTTGGTGGGAGAGAGAAATATGTAAACAACGAATTATATTGAAAGTAAAATCCATGGTGGCTTTAGGCTGCAGACTGAAAGACTCAATTTATCCACATCACTGGGGATCAATCTCTCTTGAAACGATTTGGGTTATAAAGACACTTCCAAATTTCGGAAGTGTTGCTGTGTTTTTTTTGTTTTTTTTTTTTGAAATTCGCAAGTGAGGTGGAAGCGGTTATGGTGTAGTGGAAAGAGCACTCAGAGCAGTCAGGAGACCCGAATTTGAGTCCCGATTGTGCTGACTGTAAAATGTGTGACTTGGGACAAAGGCAGTAGACATTCTGAGTCTCAGTTTCCTTACCTGTGCAGTGAGGAAGTCTGCACAGACTTCTTACAGAGATCCTAGGAGATAAAAGCTGTCAATGACTAGTAACTCCCATATTACAGGTGGGGAGACCAAGGACATGAGCATCAGAGTGGAACAGGAGAAACCTGGTTCTCTAGCATCTCTCCGACCTCGTCGTGGTCCACTGTCCCCGCTCCTCCCAGCTCCAGCCACAGTGGCGTTTGGTCCTTCGCTTGCATAGGCCGAGCGCATTCCCACCTCGTGGCCTCTGCCCTTTCTACTTCCTTTCCCTAGGATGTTCTTCCCGACATTTCATGTTCTTCGAGAATGGGTCGGCTCCTTCTTGTCATTCAGGTCTCAGCGCTGACATCACTTTCTCAGAGAGGCCTTCTGTAGACACTCTCTCCCGGCTTCCTCTCACACGCCATCCTGTTGCATCTTCACATGGCATTTACACTTCCTGGGATTATCTTTATTTATTGGCTTTGTTAATTGTCTTCCACTACTCTTTCTCCTTGAGAAGAGAGACCCTGCATGTCTCATTTTCCGCTACGTCTTTAACGCCAAGAGCAGGATTTGACACCTGGTGGACACACAATAAATAGTTTTTTAATGAATGAATTAGCATGTATAGATTTAACTTATTTTTAAATGCTTTATCATATGCCATATGAATCTACCTTAATTCAGGCCTTTAGAGATGGACACTCGGTTAGTTTTCTCCGTTTCTTTTCTACTTTTCTTTATTTTTATTAGTATTATTATTTCTGCTACAACAGACAAACGAGTATGATCTTAGGTTCTCTCCATAGAGCACCTCTTTAGCAGTGGGCTTGCTGGATCAAAGGCCAGGCACCTTTACAGAACGTGATGTGTACTGACAGGTTTCTCTGTAAGATGTTTCTATCAGTTCACGCTCCCATCAACTCCGTGTGACGACACCAGACCGGGGCTCCCTCTACCCCCCTGCCAATAACATGTTCTTGCCGAGGAGCCCTTGCTGCCTCCCCACACACTCTCCAAAGCGTTCCAGCTTCTTTACTCCATGCCCGAGGAGAGGCTGTGAGGGCTGCAGTGCTGCTCGGTTTCTCTGCCATCTCTATGCTCTTCTACGTGTCTTTTTCCCTCTCTCTGTTTGGGTAGCGTTCTGTAGTCTGTTATGGCAAAAGAAGGGACATTTTAAATACATGTTAGTGTCTCTAGAGATTATTTATTATTCAGCAAATATTCATTCCCTTCCTTCTGCCCCCAGGAAGCCAGAAAGCACTGTCTTCACTCCCCGACTTTAGCCTTGGCCATGTGGTTAGCTTTGGCCAATAAGATGTTAGCAGATGTGCTGTGAGCAGAAGCTTGAAATGTGCTCGCATGGTTGGGCTTACTCTCTAGTGCACCTGTCTTCTGCCATGAGAATAACATGCCTTAGGAAGCTCATACCATGGAGGATGAGAAACATATGAAGCATACCTGGACCCAACTCGGACTTGAAGTTAAACCTAAAGGAGGAGGTCAGCCTAGATGAACAAAACTTAAGCTGTCTTGTAGATATGTAAGTTTATTGTCATGTGACACTGAGGTTTTTTGTTCTTATTTGTTACACAGCAAAAACTGACTGATACAAAGCTCCGCTTGAAAATGGAGCTTCCGTTTTCCAGCACCTTGGCACTTCCCATGTCAAATACTAAACACCTCCTAAGGCAGTGATAGCAGAGAAATATTTAAAACCACTCATATTCACTTCACATGGGTTTTGTTGGTCTTTGAGGAAAACATAGGGCTAAATGAGCCCTAGGTGGGGCGAGGAAGTAATACCACCACTGGAGCATGGACAAGGGTATGAGCAAGGAATGTGCAAGACCTGTTCTAGGACTAGTGAACAGGCGATGTGGTGAAAACAGGTAAAGGCCTAAGATTACGTGCACCAAGTAGAAGAGGCTGGCTGGCAACTTTATTCGTGATTTTATTGTTTCTATTGAGAACGTCATTATTAAGCTGTACTTAACATAGTGCCAGCCCACATTTTTGCTCCTTAAATATGGTGTGAATGTGACTTTGCAGTCACAGAAAACAGACTTCAATTGTAGTGCTCAGAAGTCATCTTGAATGTGGCCTCCAACCTATCTGTTCTTTAGTAGAATTCCATTTTAAACAATTGTTTTGCAAGAAGTTTTTGGCATTTAAGCAAATCATTTATACTAGCATGTGCTCATTTAGTTTTAAATATTTAACATCATGAAAAGTCATACAGATGGGACTTTGACTTCTGCATTCAGCATTTTCTGGTTGTGTGGCCTTGAGCAAGTTACTTTACCTTCATAAGATGCAGTTTCTTCATCGAAAAGCAGGGTGAATGAAATCCATCACCTAAGGTTGCCATAATGTTTCAACGAGGTGATGCAGATGGAGCCCATAGCATTGTCCCTGGACCAAGGTGGGGCTCAGTCAATGCCATCTTCTCCCCTCTAGTTAAAGAATTATTGAGAAGCAAGAGGAAACGGTGAGGCAGATGCCGCTCTGGGCGCAGTGGAGGAAACAGGATCCTCGTCCTCGAAAATCTCAAAGACCAGGAACGAGCGAGCCAAGACGGGCTACACGAAGCGAGGCCTGAAATGAGGGCTGTCCCTTCAGTGTTGGGCCCCCGCCTTTGTGTCTGCCCAGAGCAGCGGGACATTCATAAGCAGTGGTCATGCTCCAATCACGCAGTCACCTCCACGAGACCGACCGATCCATCGGTGGGCACCTGGCCCTAAGTGGGTCACTCGGTCCGCTGGGATTTCATACTGCTTCTGGAGAGCGAGTGGACTTGCTCCAAGCTATGGGTCACTCCTTTTTCTAAAAAAAAAAAAAAAAAAATGAGTTTTTGGTTACTAGGAGTCTCATATGCACATCTTTAAAGGAGAGAGAATCTTTTGCTCCTGTCCCACCTCTGTTTCTGTTTCACCTTGAGGGGTCGATTTGCATTTTGCAGTCAGAGCCGGAAGCACAGATTAGCCTGGATCTATTACTGGGAGTTTTCGCCGTGTGTTGAAGGGTGTAGACTGGCGTTCGTGTCTCTCTTCCTGGCTTCCTTTTTTCCCCCCAAGGGCTGATTGAGTAAACTGAGCCCAGCCGGACCCTAGACAGACCACTCCTGTCTCTCTTGTCCTCTTGCTTCTTCCGCGGGCCGCATTGCGCAATGGGACCTTCTGCAGTGATGGAGATGTTTCACGCCTGCACTGTCCAATAGGGAGCCACGAATGGGCTGAGAATGGAGGGGAGGTGGGCTGGGACAATGCACGGAAGGTGATGTAAAAAAAATAATAATAATAACCTAGGGTAAATTAGTAGGTATCTTTATAAAAATATAGGGAGGTAAACTTATCTATAGACTACATTCTTGAAAGGGAATTAAAAAATTAACACAAAATTTTCCCAGCTTCATTGAGATATAAGTGACATTTAATACGGTGTAAGTTTAAAGTACATGATGCATTGATTTGATACACATATATCGTGATCTCATCTTGATGAATTGACTCTTTTCTAATTATATAATGACTTTTTTGTCCCTTGTTACTGTTTTCGGCTTAAAGTCTTTCGTGTGATATAAATGTAGCCGTCTCTGTTCTCTCATGATTTCCACTTGCATGCAGAGTACCATTTTCCATCCCCCTTCTTTGAACCTGTGTGTGTCCTTACAGCTGATGAGAGTCTCTCACAGGCAGCATGTAGTTGGGTCTTGGTTTTTTGTTTTTTTTTTTTAATCCATCCAGCCTCTCTATGTCCTCTGAGTGGAGAGTTCAATTTATTTACACTTAGAGTACTTATCGATAGGTAATGACTTACTAACGCCATCTTATTGTTTTCTAGCTGTTCTGTACTTTCTTTATTCTTTCTCCTTCTCTTGCAGTTTTTGGTGAGAATTCATGAATTGATGATTTTCCATAGTGGGATGCTTTGATCTCCTTCTCTTCATCGTTATCTTTTGTGAATCTACTGTTGGTTTTTGCTTTGTGGTTACTATGAGGCTCCCAGGAAGCATCGTATCGATACAGCAGTCTATTTTATGCTGATGGCAATTTAACTTCGATCACACAAAAACTTTACCTTTGAAGAGAATTTTTGTAAATATACTCAAATGCTGTGCATTCTCTAGAAGGGACTGTTTCAAACGGATGCTAACGCTCGACTGTATTGTCTAAAGGAGCTGTTCACTTAATTTGAGAGACCTGGAGAGAGTTTGTTAGGTGGCTGAGAAGTTGAAGGCAGGGCCGCCAAGAATTCTATTCTTCTGCAGATGAAAAGAGCCCTTTTTTGAGGGATAGTTCTTACTTCTTTTTACATAAGAGGTGGCAAGTCCTTTTAGGACGAGTCCTGTGGCTGTTTCAGCTTGGTGCCTCAACGCCTAGCGCAGTGCTTGGGTAGCCTAAGCTCTTCAATTTTATGCTAGTACCGTATTTAATGTTTATTAGTAAATAGTGGACAAATTTCGTCGTGTGTATTTTTTGTCATTGTTTTTATGCTCTAAGGCAGGGGTACTTATCCTAACTGCACATCAGAATCTTCCGGGGGTCTTTATCAGTTCTCAGATCCTCATTCCTCCACATTCTGGCTGGCTTGGTCTGGAGAGCCTGCATGAGGCGATGGTTACAGCTCCCTGCTGGTTCTGAGTGGCCAGAGGTGGGATCCACTGGTGCGGAGCATATGGATGAATCAGCAGAACTGGATTCTGGTTCGTGTTGTGTTACCACCGTTGATTCCCAAGGTGGCCCCATACACGGAGGGTAAAGGGAGACCGTAGGAAGGCAGGCCACTCCAGATCGGTTGGTGGCAGGTTTAAGAAGCAAGGGAACTTACCTGCAAGGCTTGTCTTGGGCAGCTGCAAGACAAGTAGGTCTCCACACTTGCCCACCAGAATCTTCAAAGTTTATGTAGCTGCCTTAGCAGGGTTTAGCTGCATACACCATGCAGCTGGCCTCGGCAGCACCTTACTATCTCAAGCCTGTGTCCTCAGGTAGCTTTCAGCGTGGGAAGGCAAGTGGCGTGCACATTCCAAGGATAGGGGAGGGGGCGAGGAGCCGCCAGTTGTCCAGGTCCAGCTTGCAAGTCAGCCAGTGGTCGTGTCCTCTCACTGACCTCCTCCAACATCAACTCGCCGTGTGACCTGGGGCAAGGCCTTGGCTTTCTCATCTGTAAAATGTGAGTGTTGGATTAGAATGGTCGGTTTTAATCATTTTAGTCCAGGAACCCATTAACGATGCTGATCCTCTCTCTAAGAAAATATACCTATGCTTATTTACACGAAATTTGCATCCTATTTCAAGGAATTCATGAAACCTCTTGTGTTGGTTCAGGATTCTTTTGTGGTTACAAATGATAGGGACTCAGTTCAAAATGGCATATGCTAAACTGCAATGTAGTGAATGGTTCGTGGTCCTCAAAAGTTTTAGGCATGGCTGGGTTCAGGAGCCCAAAGGATGGCATCGGGAGCCTGTTTCCTTCTCTCTCTCGGCCCTGCTCTCTGAGCTGTTGGCCTTCTTTTCAGGAAAGGTCTGGCCAGGCGATTGCAGACAAGTCCATCAGCGTGCAAGCTGACCTTCCGCCAGCTGGGCAACCCCAACATAAAGAGCACAACCCTCTCACGGTTCTGTTCAAAGTCCAGCCCAGGCCTGACACCATCCTGTGGGCAGTGGGATGTAAGCCGGATTGGCCACATGCCTGTCGTTGTGACATGGGATGGATTGGCCCTACCTGAACCATGTGGAGAGCGGAACAGGGGTGGTTCCCCAAAAGAAAATTACGGTATCGTTACCATGAGATGGGGCAGTGGATACTGGGAAGGCACAACTGTGACACCCATCTCACATTTGAAGTCTGTGTTCTGTGGAACCCCTAGGGGTACATGGCTCCAGGCTGAAAACTAGACTCATGAACCCTGAGGTCCCTCTCAGCACTAGTAGTCTACACTGATAGGTAACGCGGTGTAGACTACTCTTAGGAGCCCTGGTTTTGAAATATCTGTCTGTCTGTCTATCTATCTATTGTTTTCTCCTTATATGTTTAATTTTATATTCCACTCGCGTTTTCGGAAGTGCCAGTTATGTGCTATATCTGTTAGCTTCATTGTTTTGGACGGCAATTATGAAGCTCAAGATGGCTTTGGAACTTGGAAAAAACCCGCGGAGGAAACATAATAGCTTGGGACTTGAACCTTGGCCTCCCAATTCCAAGCACGGTGACATTCCCACAAAAATACTGTCTGACGTCTTATATTTCTTTTTTCTGTTTTGAGAGATTTGTCCCATGGAGCTCCGATTAAATCGAATAAATGATTCTTCCTCGATCGTTTAGGTGGCATTGTTTTCCTAGAGTCACAGCCTTGTACCTCATCATCTCATGAAATAGTAGTTTTTGTTTATAGCTGATCCTTTTATTTTAGAAAATAATATATCCAGTGATTCTTACCTGCCTCTTGGGTGTACACTTATCTAGCTCATATTACCTCCTGTGATCCAGGAAGTGAGCCTCAGCTTAGGGGACATGTCTGCAATCAGTGTGACAATTAGGGCTCTGTCCAGAGAACCCTGGGTGATTAGGGGGAGCGAGGATTGATAGGTTTGGCACACTGCAGCAGCTTGAGATTCCTGAAATGCTAAGACCAGGAAAAATGACCTATCTTTTCAAAGAGAGTGTAATTTCAAAGGCAGTGGTCCAGCTCAGAGAAAAAGGATACGATTTTTGTCTGAACTATCAAATAATTTAGCTATTTAATTATCTAGGATTGCTAATGGTGTCTAACGGGATAAATAGATCCACTGCTTAAGGTGCCAAAGATTTATTGCTTGGCTTCCGCAGGTATTTGAGATGAGTCTGAAGGAGGAACAAAACATGCCTTCTTAATGTGTGCAGAAATTTTGCCGAAGGAAAGGAATAAAGTGAATGATGTGGAAAAAATGTATTAACTAACATTATTCCATTATAATCCGTGGTAAAGTACATGGCGGATAAGTGATGACTTCTCTAAATAGGTTCTCACGGCCCACGCCACAGTTCCAGCCCTCCTGTCTTTGAACTCTTCAGAGTAGTCGACATTTATGATCACGTGCCGTTTCTCTAACAGCTCTCCCACAGCCTCTCCGCCCAGAGGCCTGGGTCGGAGTCCCAGCTCCGGCCCTTGGCAGGCTTATTCATTAACCACCGCTAACATCTTGCAGTATTTCCTTCTGGTCTTGGTCTTAATGCATTTTTAATTATTGAGATGTTATTGCATAATTTTGCCTCCTGCCTTCCACACCTAACATAAGCTCTTCATTTGCCCGTGTTATTGAAACCTCTTCATGCATCATTTTCGACGACTGCATGTTATACCGTGGCGTGGACGTACCATGATGTTCCTCTTCCTTCCTCTGCTGTCGGGAGTCTCACCCAGAGGGTGAGCGGAGGGCAGGTGGAGCTATGGAAGGGGGAGGGTTGGAAGGGACCAGGGTGACCGAGAACTGTTTTTATTAAATGATTTTCTTAGGTGGAGAGCAAGCGGCATCGCCGAAGAAGAGGACTCTGGGTCTTTTAGTTCAGTGTCCTCATTTCGTGGTTGAAGAATCGGAAATTTAGGTGACATGACTTCACCAGGTTCCCCCTCCCCATCCCCAGCCTCACCTGGGGCTCTAACTCTCAGTCAAGAGCTCTCTCTCTTTTCTAGTCAGACCTCTAACCACAGCCATGTGGTGCCTGAACCTGGGCTAAAACCCACTCCCAGGAGAAAGTTTCCTTAGGAAATAGAGATCTAGTCGTGAAATACATTTGGCAGTTCATTCGTTACAAATTGTCAGTGTGATTAGTGATTACTGGCTGCTGACTGAAAATGACTTCCTGCCTCCCCAAACAAAGCAAATTAAGGGGAACAGATGATGTAACCCTGTTCAAAAAAAAAAAAAAAAAAGCCATTGAAATGTTTCCCAAAGAGAGGAAGCTATTATTATCCCAGACTTATAAATGGGGAGATGAGAATAGAGAGACTGTGCGACTCGTCCAAAGCAATCAGCCCAAATTAGAAGTCAGGATTTCTGATGACCACCCAAGGGCAGGAACTCTGCTGGCAGTTGGCTTGGCCAGGATAGGGAGGGCCAAGTTAAACAGGACACAATTAGGGATAAAATTCCCATGCTTTCTCCTGCTCTGTGACCCCGTGACCAAGAAGCTCTTGGCTGCTGTGCCAACCGTCTGACCCTCACGCAGTCAGTAAGACGACGCGGCAGCGGTTGGGAGGGGTCGACCTCCGCTGCTTCCTAGCTGTGCTACCCTGGGCAAGTGGTGTCACCACTCTGACCGCAAGTGTCCCTTCTGGAAAGGGGGAAGAGAGCTAAGCGCCCTCCCAGCTCAGTGACTCAAGATATAAAGCGAGCGGTACGTTTCCAAAAAGACATTTATGTGCCAGGTGATAGAATGCCAGTGCCAGAGGTTAGGCAAAAGGGAAATTCATACCACCTTTTCCTGAAAAAGGTAGGGTAATAATAAAATAAATAACACTTGCTTACAGTCCCCACGAGACAGGGAGCCCCAGCCTTGTACGACTTATCTCATTAAATCCTTGCAAATTACGAGGTGCCCAGTTTTAGCAATCTCGTTTGCTACTGGGCAAACCGGGGCCTACAGAGCAGGATGTTACCAGGCGGAACTGGAGGGCCTCGCTCTCCAGATCCAGAGCCCCGACTCCAGGCCTCCATGCTTTTCTGCCTTCTGGAGTTGAGAAAGGAGAGACCCAGGCATTTTGTAAAGCACTGGCATCCTGACATTGCGACATTGTGACAGAGTTTTCTCTCCCTTCAAGGACTTCTGTATTTTCTCTTAAAGCCTTCAACAGGTTGGACAATGCCCACCCGCATTGTGAAGGGTCATCCAATTAATGGCCGCTGAGTTCAAAGTTAGTGACATCTGAAAAATACTTTCACAGCAATATCTAGACTGGTGTCGAACCCAAGACCTGGGCACCATGGCCCAGCCCAGCCGACACATAAAATGGACCGTCACAGCTTCTCAAGCAGAGCCTGGGTCCGATTTGACTCATGTCCCCAGGGTTGAATGCCGTGCCCTCTGCAGGAGGTGCTCAGGACAAGGAGGTGAATGAATGAGTCAAAACTCTAAGGCTCCCAGAGTGATGTTGGAGGAAGCATAGTGGGAGAGAAAGAACATTATGCTCTGTGAAGATCGGACATGAGTCCAAGAAGCAGTTGGAAATCATTGAAGAGTCACAGATTAGGGAGGCGAATATGGCAGTGACATGCAGGGACACTGGCCAAGATGTGGCCTCCCCACGACCTTGCCGATGTGTCTCATCAAAGCATCCCTGGTGGGGATCCCCACCAGCTGAGATGCCATAGAGTGAGGGCTGAAGTGGAAAGTGTCCTGGCCTGGCCACCAGGAGGTCTAGACCCTGTGCTGTCCCTGCCACCAACAAGCTGTGTGCCCTTGGCAGGTTGCCTCACCTCTCTGGACTCAGGTTCTACTTCTGTGGGATGGTCATAAACGGGCCATCTGTAGACAGGATCCAGCCTGCAACTGGGATCGTTGATCCAGGGAAATTTTTTAAAAAGTTTAAACGAAATGCCAATATTTTTAAGTAGGTAGATTTCATAGGAAAGTAAGGATGTATGGCTTCTCTGAAAAATTGAGGAGGGCCTGACTTCATCTGGTCATTTGGGCCCCTGGAACCCCACGTTTGTAAGGGTTTTCCTTACATTATCAACAAGCAATTATCTGGACGTTCACTGGGTGTCTTACAATTCGACTCAGTTCTGGTACCTGTCTACCCAGAGAGTGTCAGATTCCACAGGTTAAGGGCTCAGTCCTACAAGACTGTCCCCCCAACCCCCCACTTCAGACATTAGACACCAGCCCAGGGTGTCACCTGTGCTTCTGATGGACTGAATACAGATTGGAGGTGCCAAAGACC
>NW_011888964.1:1235239-1240958 GCF_000151845.1 Pteropus vampyrus
GCCATCTCATTCACATAGCAAAAGACCTTGATGTGCTCATCACCTTGGAAAGGCCAGAAGTTTTAGGAGCTCCATGCCAGAAACAGAATATATGAAGACCAAATATATATTTCCTATTGTAAATCACAACGTTACACCTGGCAACAACTGGGCGGACAGGGCTGCAGCCGCCTCCTGAGTTGGAGGTGGCTCTCGGTCTCTACCACCTGGCCCCTCCTTGGTCCTTCCAACACAGAAGCTGGAGTCAGCCATCAGTAACCTCTGAGTTTGCATGGCTGTTGTTCACACTTCTATATACCCGCCTAAACCCGCCAGGCCTCTGAAGGTCTGGGGGTCAGTGGTCTTTGTTCTAGATGCCCCAAGACCTTTCTGCGTTGTACCAGCGTGTCCCCTGGCCGGCCCCACCTCGTGTCAGGCATGGGGATGGGCACTTTGTGAGCATCTCAGGGGCAGCATTCTCACATTCTTCATTAAAGTGCTGACCGGCTCAGTATGGAGCAGGCGGGGGCAGGGGCTATGCGGGGTGGGGAGTCGGGGGGAGGTTGGACCACCTCTTCTGGCTAATTGGATGCCTTGTGGTTGGAACAACACCGAAATGATTTTTTCTTACTGTTCGACTGCCCCGGGAGTTCTTATGTGATGTGCTTTTTAAGTACACATCTTGACACTTTATCTAAAAGAGTTCAGGACAGTTTCATTTATTTCCTCAAATCATTCAAATGCCCGGGCTGGACATTTGCAGACACATGGTCACAGCCAGTCTCTTGTATGAGGATGCCCAGGGTTTAGCCTTATTACCTGCCGCAGGTGACCCTTTGAGGCCGACTCTCACTCAAAGATCTACGATTGTACAGCGAGAAATAAAAGTTCAAATTGTATTTTCTAGGGCCCTTTTGGTGCCACGTGACAGAATCGCAATTTGAAATAGATCAAGCACAAGAGAAAATTTATTGGAAGGAGTTTTGCTTATATCTTATGGTAACTACTTCGGGGGACATCGGGTTGTAAGATATAGTCCACGATTCCAGGGGCGCAGGCTGTTTCCCAGGGGTAAGGGGGGCCCATGAGAAGGAAACTTGCATTCGATTTTTGTGTGGAAGGCACGTGGGAGTCGCAGCCAGGAAGGCCTCGCTTGGTCGAGCGCTGGCTCAGCGAGCAGAGTCAACATCCCGGTCACCTCATTTTTAAAGTGGGGGCACCTTCCTTCCTCGCAGGATTGTTTTCAGAACTGGCACAATGAATACACAATGTCTACCATGTTTCTGGCACATCGTAGGAGCTTAGTCATGGCAGTTATGGTCATTATTCTAACAGCCGGGAGGTGGTTCTGGAGTTGCTGAGACTCCTGTGGTCTGGGGTGTGTGGAGGTTTCAGGAAGGATCGGGCTTCGGCACCCTCGGAGGCTGGGGAGGGTGGAAGTGCGCTGTCAGCGGGGTGGCGTGCGGGCATCTCACGGTGGGGTGGGGTGAGGGGTGCCCAGGGTGTACACGGGGGAGGCAGAAGTAAGCACTGCATGTTCAGCGAGCAGGGTTCACACAGGGGCACCGGTTAGAACAACACTCGGCCCTTGTGACAGCTGGTTAGAACTGCCCTGTAATCCTCTCTGAAATGCCTGCCACCCTGCCAAGTGGAAATTGGCATTCTTTGCCCTGGCCGGGGACGCTTTTCCCCTTGCCTGCCTACATGTGGGCCTGGGCGGTGGAGCCAGTGAACCGTCCTCGTTCTCTGCCAAGTATCCAATTAAGAGATTGCATACCTGGCGTTTCTGTGGAGCTGCCTTCGGAGTGCGTCCCGGAAGTGGGTCAGCCAGGCTCGAGCGGGGCAATGTCCAGTGACCATGAAGCGGCAGGGCTGGGGACCCTCTGATTTGGGCTGGCTGCTCCCCGGGCTTCTGTCCCCCTCAGTGTGCAGACACGTGAGAGAAGAATGTATTCACCCTGGCCCCCACTTGTTCCTTGGAGCCCGGCAAAGCCCTCCGGTATCTACCAATGTCACCTCTGACATTTCCCCAAAGCTGGAGCTCTTTCCCAGCGGGCGGTTGCAGCTCCCGTTTGCAAACCTCCAGTGCAGGGGATGCCCTTTCTCCTCCTGAAAGCTTTAGCAGTTTGCAAGCTTTTCCTTACATTGAATTCTGTACCAACACTTCTCGTTGTATTGTACTTATTTTTATTTCATTTTTATTTATCACAGTTACAAGCGCGGAGGAACATTATCTTAATAGCTCTTAATAGAGTCTAAAATCTAGGAAGGGAGATGTGTAAACAATCAATGTATAGAGAGAACCGAGAGGGGATGGGAGTGGGGGAAGTCCTGGCCAAGAATAGAGCCGAGCCCGTCTGCAGGTTCCAGACTGGACGCCTGTCCTCAGGGGTCCCTTTGAAGCAAGGCCAAGAGGGAAAAAGACACTCGGGTCTTAACGACAGGAGGGCAGGCCTGCTGAAGGTGGCTTTTCTTAGGTTTTCTCCTCATTACAACCTCTTGATTTTTACTCCGGAGCTGAAGAACAAGTGTCTCCCTTCCCCCCAATACATGGCAGCTGTTCCTTTTCTTCCACGGGCTGAATAAGGTAAGATACAGTCCCTGCCCACAAGGAGGTCACAGTCTCACAGGGAAGAAAGACCTGGAAAGAAAAGAATGCTGAGTACTATACCCTGGGAGGGGGTGTGTGTAGGGTGCTAAGAGAAGGGAAATGAGGGGGCCCTAATCCACTCCGAGGGGCCCTGTCTTCCCCACCCCACCCCCTCAGGCCACGTCCCAAACTGTGCGGACAGGGTCGGTGGTCATTTTTATCTCTGCCGTTTGTAGCTGCTGTCTGTCGATCAGCAGTACTTCACTGAACACTCGCCACGCTGGCTTGTGTGCTCAGTGCTCTTCAGAGAGTATTTCAGCTGACAACTCCTTGAGGAAAGGGGCTCTGAGTCTCCCTTCGTGACTGAAGAGGCCCAGGAAAGAGCTGCAAAGTCACCTGCCCCAGGTGCACAGCTGGAAAGTGGGGGAGGGGGAGACAGAACTTGAATCCTAGCCTCCTGACAGCAGCGCCTCTGCTGCCGCCCCCCAAACCACGTGAACCCCACCCCCAAACCACGTGAACTCTGTACTCCAGGGGCCACGGCAACTCTTTTCCAAGCAATGGGGGTGGGAGGGGGGTTACTCAGGAGACGAGACTAGAGAAACAGACAGAAGGACGGGAGTAAGTGGTGGAAAGCCTTACAGCTGGTGGCTTGCGTTTGAGTCACGCTGTAGGCATCGGAGAGGCACTGCCGTGTCCTGAGAGCAGCAACGTGAGATCTGGGCTTGAGGACTCTGCTTCTGGAGGTGGTGTGGGGGAGTCGCCTGCGTGGGGGACAGGGGAGGCTGCCGGGTCTGCCCCAGGCACGAGCACGCTCTTAATGATGGCGTCGGATGGTCAGGTCACCCCTGTGCTTTTCCATTTCGACTGTCCACTTAATTACCAGGGGAGCTTAATTACCACGGGAGCTTTAACACAGAGCGCTCTCAGCACCTGCGGTCCCCTGCCAGCCCCATCAGCTTCCTCGGGGACCTGTTTAGAAATGCAGACGCTGGAGCCCCACCCACGGAATCAGAAACTCGGGGGGCGGGTCCCAGCGATTTCTATTTTAACGCACCCTGGAAGTGACAGACGTGAGAGCTCCGGCGTGAGAACCACTGGATTAACATTTGGGCATCTTCTCGGACCTGGACGTTGGGTCATATGGTTCGCCCCCCACCTACCACGTGAAGGTCAAACACAGTTTAAAAAGCGCCTTTGCCCTTTTCTCCTCTGGTCCTCGTTCCCATCCAGTGAAGCTGGGGCCCAGGCCGCACCTGCACAGCCCCTCGAGTAGTGGAACCAGAACTACTCCGGGTCCCTGGCCACCGGGGCGCTGCTTGTCCTTCCAAATCAGGATTCCCACCTCGGCTTGTAAAGTGGGGGTTATTACGCACTCTGTTACGAGCATTATAAAACCTGCGCTTGAAAGAATACATTCCTTGGAAATAAGGCAAGAACGAGAATTTGTAAGTCCCCGCGATAAGTTCCTGAGGAAGGAGAAATCTCGATAAAATAGGATTATTATATGAGGCTTACAGTACTGAAGGGGATTACTGTGAACATGATGTTTCCTGTTTATTTCCTGCTTTTGTCTACACGACATGCTCTTGGTTGTATGTTTTCCAGCAAGTATTTAAGTTGTGCATTTTTCTGTATGTCTTGAAGCACATAAAGAAAATGTGTGTTTATCCGCACTATCAGGGAACAGAGTTTCTCCTTACCTGAGTATTCCGTTGGAATGACTGTAATCTTTACACTGATTAACTA
The DNA here is from genome assembly GCF_000151845.1 of Pteropus vampyrus. Lineage (NCBI taxonomy): Eukaryota > Metazoa > Chordata > Mammalia > Chiroptera > Pteropodidae > Pteropus > Pteropus vampyrus. The sequence continues at coordinate 1,239,558 of NW_011888964.1, forward strand.
TTTGAAAACAGAACAATGTGGCAAACAGATATAGTATCAACAAGGTCCCAGGCATGTTCTAAGTGCTTTATGCATATTAACTTACATAATTGACACAACAATCCTAAGGTAGTATTATCCGTTTTTTATTGACGTGATTAAGGCCCAGGGAGGGTAAGTAACACGTCCAGGGTCACACAGCTGGTAAGGACTGTGGCGGGGACTTGAACCCATGCTATCTGGCTCCAGAGTGCTCGCTCTTATGCAGTACGCTGACCCCATTTCTAGGCTCACTCCTTTTCTGAGTCTGCGGTTGTAGAGCATCCAGCCGTGGTGGCGCCAAGCCGCTGTGGCAGTGCTGCCAGCATTGGTCAGGCCGCTGGTTGGGGCTGGGAAAGCGCGTTGGAATAAATGCATTAATGCCCCAGTTGTTCACGTGTCCCACCTGCCGGAAAGCCCTGCCACGCGGGCTCTGTGCTGGGCTATGTGACTTGCTGTGTTGGATCCCTATGTTGCATAAGAAATTACTACAACCTCAGTAACCTAAAATGACATACGTTTATCATCTTACAGTTTCTGCGGGTCAAGAACCTGGGCATGGCTTAGATAGGCCCTTTGCTTAGGGTCTCACAAGGCTGGAACCAAGGTGTCGGCTGGGCTGTCTTCCTTTCTGTGGCTCAGATTCCTCTTCCACGCTCGTCAGGTTATTGGCAGAATTCAGCTCCTTGCACTTGTAGGACTGAAGTCCCTGTTTCTTGCTGGCTGTAAATTGGGGGCCACTCTCAGCTTGTAGGGGTCATTCATGTTTCCTTGCCATGTGGCCCTCTTATAATGTGACAGCTCGCTTCTGCAGGGCCAGAAAGGGAAACTCTCGTTCCAGTCTGCTAAGATATAGTCTTACGAAACATAATGAAATCATGAGTGACATTTCACCTGTGCCAAATTCTACTGGCCGGAAACGAGGGGCATTTTCCATCTGAATCCAAGAGCAGTGGGTTTATACAAAGGTTAGAGTCACGGGGGCTCACTTTAGAATTCTGCCCACTGCATCGTTGTGGCCAATGGGACAAGGCAGAGGCTTGGAAACGTGCTTGCACGTTTCCGCTGGGCCCCTGGCATTACTCTGAGGCCACGCCTGGGATAACTGGAGGGGAGTGAGAGACGCGTGGAGAAGAGCTGAGTCATCCCAGCTTAGACCTCAACTCCAAACACGTGACCAGCACGGCCCAGATCAGTAGAGTTGCCTCTCCTGCAGCTGACTGTAGGTACGTGAGTGAGCCCAGTCAAGACCAGAGCTGCCAGCTGGCCCATCAATCCATGAGTGATAGTGAGTGGTTGTTGTTTTAAGCTGCTGGGTTTAGGTGATTTGTCATGTAGCACTGCTGTGTCGATAGATAACCTGTACAGACTTACCATTTATTG
>NW_011888964.1:1242073-1264388 GCF_000151845.1 Pteropus vampyrus
GAGAATTTGTAAGTCCCCGCGATAAGTTCCTGAGGAAGGAGAAATCTCGATAAAATAGGATTATTATATGAGGCTTACAGTACTGAAGGGGATTACTGTGAACATGATGTTTCCTGTTTATTTCCTGCTTTTGTCTACACGACATGCTCTTGGTTGTATGTTTTCCAGCAAGTATTTAAGTTGTGCATTTTTCTGTATGTCTTGAAGCACATAAAGAAAATGTGTGTTTATCCGCACTATCAGGGAACAGAGTTTCTCCTTACCTGAGTATTCCGTTGGAATGACTGTAATCTTTACACTGATTAACTATTTGAAAACAGAACAATGTGGCAAACAGATATAGTATCAACAAGGTCCCAGGCATGTTCTAAGTGCTTTATGCATATTAACTTACATAATTGACACAACAATCCTAAGGTAGTATTATCCGTTTTTTATTGACGTGATTAAGGCCCAGGGAGGGTAAGTAACACGTCCAGGGTCACACAGCTGGTAAGGACTGTGGCGGGGACTTGAACCCATGCTATCTGGCTCCAGAGTGCTCGCTCTTATGCAGTACGCTGACCCCATTTCTAGGCTCACTCCTTTTCTGAGTCTGCGGTTGTAGAGCATCCAGCCGTGGTGGCGCCAAGCCGCTGTGGCAGTGCTGCCAGCATTGGTCAGGCCGCTGGTTGGGGCTGGGAAAGCGCGTTGGAATAAATGCATTAATGCCCCAGTTGTTCACGTGTCCCACCTGCCGGAAAGCCCTGCCACGCGGGCTCTGTGCTGGGCTATGTGACTTGCTGTGTTGGATCCCTATGTTGCATAAGAAATTACTACAACCTCAGTAACCTAAAATGACATACGTTTATCATCTTACAGTTTCTGCGGGTCAAGAACCTGGGCATGGCTTAGATAGGCCCTTTGCTTAGGGTCTCACAAGGCTGGAACCAAGGTGTCGGCTGGGCTGTCTTCCTTTCTGTGGCTCAGATTCCTCTTCCACGCTCGTCAGGTTATTGGCAGAATTCAGCTCCTTGCACTTGTAGGACTGAAGTCCCTGTTTCTTGCTGGCTGTAAATTGGGGGCCACTCTCAGCTTGTAGGGGTCATTCATGTTTCCTTGCCATGTGGCCCTCTTATAATGTGACAGCTCGCTTCTGCAGGGCCAGAAAGGGAAACTCTCGTTCCAGTCTGCTAAGATATAGTCTTACGAAACATAATGAAATCATGAGTGACATTTCACCTGTGCCAAATTCTACTGGCCGGAAACGAGGGGCATTTTCCATCTGAATCCAAGAGCAGTGGGTTTATACAAAGGTTAGAGTCACGGGGGCTCACTTTAGAATTCTGCCCACTGCATCGTTGTGGCCAATGGGACAAGGCAGAGGCTTGGAAACGTGCTTGCACGTTTCCGCTGGGCCCCTGGCATTACTCTGAGGCCACGCCTGGGATAACTGGAGGGGAGTGAGAGACGCGTGGAGAAGAGCTGAGTCATCCCAGCTTAGACCTCAACTCCAAACACGTGACCAGCACGGCCCAGATCAGTAGAGTTGCCTCTCCTGCAGCTGACTGTAGGTACGTGAGTGAGCCCAGTCAAGACCAGAGCTGCCAGCTGGCCCATCAATCCATGAGTGATAGTGAGTGGTTGTTGTTTTAAGCTGCTGGGTTTAGGTGATTTGTCATGTAGCACTGCTGTGTCGATAGATAACCTGTACAGACTTACCATTTATTGTGTACCCACTCTTTACCAGGGGCCATGTTATTCTTCCACGTCTATTTTCTCATTTCATCCTCAGAATAACCCTTTGGCAGAGCGTGGGTCTAGTCAGTATATTCCTCATCGATACGAGGAAGGGTATCAAGATCGCAACCACCTGTGGCCAATAAGCACATGAGAAGATGCTCAACATCACTAGTCATCAGGGAAATGCAAATCAAAACCACAATGAGATACCACCTCACATCCATCAGGACAGCTACGATGAAAAATAAAAACCCAGAAAATGACAAGTGTTGGCAAAGCTGTGACGAAATCAGAGTCCTCGGGCACTGTAGGTGGGAATATGGTGCAGCTGTTCCGTAAAACTGTGTGGTGATTCCTCGAACGATTAAACATAGGATTGCCGTACGATCCAGCAATTCTACTCCTGGGTCTTGAAGGCAGGGTCTTGAAGAGAGATTTGTACATCCGTGTTCTTCGCAGCATTATTCATAACAACCCAAAGGTGGAAACAACTCAAGTGTTTATTAGTGGATGAACAGATAAACAAAATGAGGTGCATACATATGAGGGATGTTCAGCCCTAAAAAGGAAGGGCAGTCTGATACGTGCCTGATTCTGGCTGTGTAGACTCACGTGTTCTGACACGAGCTGCGGCATGAACGAACCATCAACATTATGCCGAGTGAAATAAGCCGGGCACAGAAGGGCAAGGGCTGCATGATTCCACTTGCGTGAGGGACCGAGAGCAGGCAAGTTCACGGAGACAGAACGTAGAATGGCCGCTGACGGATCGGTGGGGATGGAGGGATGGGCACTCAGTGTTTAACGGGGGCAGCGTTTCAGGTTAGGATGAAGCGAGTTCTGGAGACGGATGGTGGTGACAGTTGCACAGCCAGGTGAATGTACTTAAAGGCACTGAGTTGCACTCTTAAAAATAGTTAAGATGGTAAATTTTATGTGATGTGTATTTTACCACAATTAAAAAAAAAATAAGATGATGATTGCTGTCTCATCTGCTTACAGTGCTAACCCTTTCTCCGGGGGTCAGCGATTGCACGGCACTGCAGAGTCCTGAAGCTTGCAGGCTCTGATATAGACCGGGGTTCGCATCTGGAATCCACCAGTGCCGCCATCTTGGCGATGTGACTCAATGTCCCTGAACTGCCTTTGCCTCATTTGCAAAATCGAGATAATAATAGTACCTACCTCCTAGCTTTGCTGTGAGGATTGAATGATTGGACACAGAGAAAATGCTGGCACCGCGCCTGGCAAGAAGGAAGAACCCAGTAAATGTCAGCTGTTGTTGGTACCTGATAAAAGATAACACCTACCTGGTGAGCCTAAAAAAGACACAGTGAAGACTCATCATTATGCAGAACATAAAGAATGGAATTAAGAATCTTGGAAACTGAAAAACATCGCATATGGTTTCATACCTACTGTGTGATCATAAGAACAAACAACTTGTTTTTTTCCCTCGGGTTAGTATTCAAAATTAAGGGAAAATTGCCCACAGTCAAGTCTGGGCATGATGAAAATGGGTCACAGTACAAAGCCTTCCACAGTCAGATGATTCAGTTAGTGTTGAAACAGCCCAGTCCCAGCGCTGGGGCCCCTTCCCTGCTCCCCTGGCTCATGGTCAGCTCTCCCCTCTGAAGCCCTGAGCCCCTCTGGAAGCGGGGGGCCTTACCTGGCTCAAAACTGGGTGAACTCTTTGAGGCTGGGGCTGCGTCTGGTTTCCACAGTATGTCACTGTGCTTGACACGAAGAAGGCTCTCAGGAGTGCCCCCAGGACTGAATCCTGTTTTGGGGGACATAGTCGGATGTTCCCTAAGAACTTGGAAAGAAGTTTATACTTTGTGAATTCAACTTTAAGTCCCACACATAATGGATCACAAAAGAGATGCAAAATGTAGCCCTTTAAGCGTGAAGACACCCCGGCCACCGAAGACCTTGGCATTATCCTCTGAAGGGAATGCATGTGCATCGGAAGGTGGCCTTGGCCGGTGGTGCACGGTGGTCCAGCCCTGAAGGAATGGAAGCGGGCATCACAGAGGCAGACGTTTCCAGGACTGCCCAGTTCGCATCAGGGAAGGAGTCATGCCGGCATCTGGGTTCGCTGGTCAAGTCATGTCCATGGTGAGGGTGGACCCGTTGGACTGTGTAATCCTGACAGCACTATGATTCCGGTTCTGTGTTCACCGAGTCTGCTAGAGAGGCCGCCCACAGGGAAATAGCGGACTAGTTATATGGACCCAAGCATTCTTGTTCCCATGTATCGTAGGCAGAATAATGCAGCCTCCCCGCCAAAAAAAAAAAAAAATGTCCACATCTTAGTCCCGGAACCCATGATTATGTTATCTTACATGGCAAAAGCAAATTAAGGTGGCAGGTGATATTAAGGTTGCTCATCAGTCGACCTTAAAATAGGGAAATTATCCCGGATGACCTGGGTGGGCCCAGTGTCATCACGAGGGCCTTAGAAGTGGAAGAAGTGGGCAGCAGAGTGAGGTCAGAGTGATGAGGTGTGGGGAGGATTCGCCCCGGCAGCGAGCCGAGGGGCGCGGCCGCCTCTGGGAGCTGGAAGGCCAAGGATTGGCTCCTCCCTCAGCGCCTCCGAAGAGAACACAGCTCCCGGCAGCTTGATCGTCGCCCAGTGAGACTCGTGCCAGACTTCCGGCTACTGACTGTCAGATAATAAATCTGTGGTGTTTTAAGCCACTAAGTTTGTGGTGATTTGTTACAGCAGCAATAGGAAACTAATACACCATGGCAATGATTTCTCAGCGTAAAAATGAATTAGCAGTTTGATTTATGTTTCAGTTTCAGGGTACGTGGTTTAAGCTTGCCGTAGGCCGGCAAAATCAAGATTTCCGAGTCTGCAAAACCAAGCAGACTGAAAAGCCTCTCGCTCGCACTGTAAGCCTAATTACCATATATTAAGAATGCCTACGTGTTGGTGCTTTAGGTACATTGTACATTACCTAGAACTCTCTCTCCAACCCTATGAGCTAGGTGTGGCCACGTCCATTTAATAGACAAGCTAACTGTGGTCCAGCCAGAACCACACAAACTCAGATGACGTAACCCGATCCAAATCCCAGTCCGAGTGTCTCTGGCTCGTGCTGTGTCTGGCACCCCCAGCTGCCTCCCCGCGGGGCTGCCCCAGAGAAGGCTCCACCTCAGAGAACACTGCATCTGATCATGCCGCATACGGAAGGGGAGCACGCCGGCAAGCTGTCCCAGCTCCGTGCTCAGCTGGCGCTTTAGCATTCCCTGGGGAGAAGGGACTGGCGTGAATCCCACACGCGTTCTCAATTACTGCGAAATGTTGCCTGTATATTTTTGAAAACCCTCTGTTATCTGTTTTAGAAACTGTATACGGTTCGTTACACTGTATGTTCTCTTATACTCAATGATTTCGTGTGCCTTAAGTATTTCTGCGTGAAAGAGCTCCCTCAGTTAACCTGAGCCAGATATGTTTAACCTGAACTAGGTGTAGTTAACCTGAATGAAGAAAGAGCAACTGGCAGCCTACGGCCACGCCGCCCTGAGCAAGCCCGATCCCGTCTGATCTCCGAAGCTAAGCAGGGTTGGGCCTGGTTAGTACCTGGATGGGAGACCACCTAGGAAGACCAGGTGCTGTAGGGGTAAAAAATTTAAAAAATAAGGGATTGTCAGCTGACAAGGTCCTTGCAACCTGTGAGGTCAACCAAGGGTTGCCTCGCCTTAAAAAAAAAAAAAAAAAGAGCAACTGGCACATGGTCAGAGAAAGCAGCCTGGGGAACCAGCATCCTGCATGGCAGGGGCTCCTTTTCCTACATACATCCTTGGTGGACAAATGCTCTTGTCTACGAAATCAGTGCCAGCAAAAGCACTTGGTTTCGCCAGCTGCAGAACAGGGTTGAGACCAGCTGTTGTTTGACCCCAATCTGTTCCAGAGGGCCCATATGACATGGGACAAGTGACTGCCAGGCCCAGAATCCTCCCTACTCACTTGGTCACAGAGGGAACTGCCCCCGAGGGTTGGAGTGATGTGCTCAAGCTCATGAGTGCGAGGTGGCAGGGCTGGGACTCACGGCCTGAGGCCAGGCTCCAGGTGTGCGCCTTTCCAGCTGTGTTGCGGTCCCCGCCCCCCACCCCGCCTCCCGTTTCCCCACGGTGCTTGGCCCAGCGCCTTGTCTGAACAGGGAGCCCCAGAGCGTCCTGAATGAAGCCCAGCTGCGCGCAGGAAAACCCTGAATACGGCTCCTTGACCTCCAGGCGTCTCGCTCGTGACCGCAGGAAGCACTTGGCTCTTTCATCATCTACCAACTGCGGATACTCACCTCTGGAAGTCATTCGATCTCAGCTGGCTCAAGAGGTGGCCTGCAAGGACCTTGACCTTGTAGCTTCGTTCCAAGTTTTCTGTCCAGACAACCATGTAAGTGGAGAGCGGCTCCCAATTCCAGCCAAAACCCAAATCACTGCTCTCTTTCCCAAAGGGAAGGTCCTTGTGGCTGGGCTGCCCGAGCAAGTCCAACGCCGGAGGGGTGCAGTGAAAGCTCTGCCGAGCAGGACCTTTGTTGCTTTCATCTTTTCACTTTAGTGCCGGGCTTAGGAGGCTCTGGGCTTATTGCTTATTATAAGCCTCGGGAGAGGGAATCTGGGTCACACCCCCTTTCTCATTCATGGAGGGTGCAGTGAACTCAGAAACACAAATTGTGGGCCCATCGCGTGTGAGCCCCGAGTCAGACAGCAGGGATCCAGGGGCGAGGGAGGGAGCGTCTTCTCCCAGGGAGGGCACGGTCTCGGGTCTGGTGGCAGAGCTGAGAAGGGGCCAGCCAAGTGGCCCGACGGAAGCAGGAAAGATGCTCATGAACGGGATGGCGTGAGGCCTCGTGCCAGCAGACGGCTGCTGCTTCCAGTGCGCTCTCCGCGTTGTCCTAGGCAAACCCCGTCACAGGGCGGCGTTCTTCCTGCCACACAGACCGGGAGCCGGGGTCATCGAGGCTCAGAGAGAAGCCAGAGCGGGGGCAGGGGCGGGGTGGCGGGGTGGCGGGGTGCAGGTTTTGAGGACCTGGGCCCCACCGCGCCTACCCCGTGCCTTTGGCACTGTCCTCAGCCTCCGTGAGGAGGCTCTGTGTAAAGGTCGTGTGCAAAGGCAAATGGCCGTGAAGCTCAGCGCGAAATGCAGGCTGTGAAAACGGCTGTCTTCAGTGCCCACGGGATCCCAAACCCCCGTGAGTGACAGAGCTCAAGTGCCACCTCTCGCCCTCTCCTAGTTTCAGGGGTAACGGCGAGTCCTCCTGTCACCGTGGAGGGAGCACCTGAGCGGATGCTGCTGGATGTGTTTGGATGCTTTCCATTAGCATCTCCCCGAGGGATGGCCGCCTTGCACCTCGGGTAGGCTTGGAACTGGGGGACGAGATGGGAGGGCCAACCAGGCTGGACGGCTTCCTCGCTGGGCTGCCGCGGTCTGGCCACGGGGGCGGCACCCGCGCAGCTTGGTCATGGTCACGGAGCCTTTCGAGCTCAGCAGGTTCACCCCTCCCTTTCCCCCTAGGGAGGAGGTGGCTGGGAAGCTCATTTGCCAGGACTCCAGGACTCTGTGCGACCCGGGGTTCGGTGACGTCGGCGAAGGGCCTGCACGGGGACATCTGTGGATTCCGGTGGCTCTTCCTTTCCTTCCTCGTGTCTCATTTCCTTTTGTTCCAGCGGTGGGCTTTCTTTCCACTGCCTGTGAGAAGACCCTTGGGAGAGGCTGGCTCGGGGTCTTCCTCACAGACGCACGACAGGCTCAGGGCTGCTTTGATGGATAGAGGCAATTTTCTTTGGAAATCGGCTGTGATCTTGGCAGTTCTGCGGAACGTACATTTCATTTCTTCAGAGGGAGCGTGTCCACGGGGCCTGGAGACGGAGCTTTGTTTTCCACGAGGGGGCGGGGGACGCAGAAATAACCTGAAAGGCAGGGGAGCTATTCCAATTGTTTTGCATAGCATGTCTTCCGCCCTAAGGGTCTAGCCCACTTTTGTGAATCGGCTCCTTTTGGAAAACAAGGGAATTTGCGAGGCTCGTTAGGGTATTGGAATGAAAAAGAGAGGAAACAGGAGCAGGTTCCAAGTGGCCTCGAGCACCTGCCAGCTAGAGGGGGCTCATGGGCCCCTGAACTCAAGATCTCTGGGTTTCCAGCTGAGAAGAGCGAGCCCTCACTGATGATTATGGGATGTGCCATGCGCTGTGGAAGGTGGTGGGCGCCGAGGAGGAGGGGGGCCCAGTCAGAGTTGACAGTTCTGCTAGGGAGAGACACACAGATCGTCCTCTTGATATAATCAAGCACGTTTTCCTAGTAGCGGCGAACACGTATGGGGCGCTGATTGTATGCAGGACTTCAGACGCATCGTCCTTTCAGGTCACCAAAACCTTGTGAGGTAGACGTTGTGATTATCATCTCCATGTTACAGGTGAAGAAACAGGCATGGGGTGGTGACGTAACCTGTCCAGGGCCATCTCTAGCATGGGGAGGAGCTGGATTCTAACCCAGGCCCTTTGGATCCCACGCCGGTGCTCTCGACTGTTCTTCCTGTCAGTCCCTTGTGGCTGAAGGCAGGGTCTGGAGTCAGCAGGGCGCAGGCTGGGAAGGCAGAGGCTCTGGCCTGTGGACAGCTGCCGTCTTCACCCCAGAAGGCTTTGTTCAACGTGTGGGGGCCCGCTCTGGGCCAGGCTCAGTGCTGGGCACTGGGCAGACAGTTGGTCTCCCGGATCTGGCAGTTTAGTTGGGGCATCAGACAATAAACAAATCAACAGTTAGGAACCCAGGTGAATGCTACACAGCGCATTAAAGCTGGCTCATGTAATCAAGAGGGATGGGTGTCCATTTTGAGTTGGATGACAGGTAAGGCCTCTCGAGGAAGTGACATTGCAACTGAGGTCTGAATAGCAAAATGGGGCCAGCTGTGGGTGATCAGGGGGCAGGGAGAGGGAGCTGCACGTGCTAAGGCTCCACGAGGGAGCGGGAGGGGGCCGTGGGGGGGCGATGGGTGCGGGAAGGGGGCATGGGGCGGGGGCTGTGTGGAAGGCGTTTGATGGGCAGGGCGTGTCGCAGGAAATGAGACGGGTGGGGGGGCCGGGGTGATCATGTGGGGCCTCCTAGGCCATGGTGAGGAGTTGGCAGCCATGGCGGCTGTAAGCAGGGGGTCCCCAACCGGCTGAGAAGCTGTCGTTTCACCGACACTAGCCCTTTGCCCTGGCACTAGTCATTCCCGCGAGCGTCAGCCTCAAAGGCCGGACAGCGTGGCCCACCAGAGCCCGGGGCCTGGAGACGAGACAGCTGCCATGTTCATCCACTCGTCCTTCACCCAGCACACTTTTGGGGGGCAGTGCCCGTGTGCTAGGCCCTTTCTAGGCACCAGGGTATAAAGTGGTCTGGGTACACCCCCGCCTCGAGCAGTCCCGTGCCATGGCAGACAAGGAGGCCATCGGCCCAGCGCTGGCCATCTGAGTGAGTGTTGGCTTCCCCAGGGCACAGGACACAGGAAAATCCAAGTCCTCTGGTCTTTTACGAGACCCACCTAAGGCAAACTAGAAAATGAGAGTAATTTCCTGACTGTTAAGAAATGTTAATGAAACGACACGAATATGATTAATATTAATGGAACCACTGAGTTTGGTCAGGGGCACTCAGAAGGTGGCCCTGGAAAGCGAGTTGAAGCGTGTCTGGAGGGGGAAGTTAGGGGAGGGAAACCCAGTGGAGGAAGCAGGGTTGGGTCCCTCCTGTGGAAAGCACGGTGGGGAAGGAGGGCGATGAAGTCGAAATTCGGAAAAAAAATCTTCTATCATCCGCCACACAGATGTTACAGCCTCACGTCTCAGCCAAGACTCTTTTATGTGCAGGGGCTCTAGGAATGCCGAGAACTATCCAAGTCCCCAGAAGCTAGAAATTGAAAAGACCTTGCTGACAGCCGGGCCTGGTAAAGACAAAACCAAAATCAAAACCAAAAGCAACTTTCTTCCCCTGGATCCCAGGATGTGATACACTGCCCTCTGGTGGTGAAATGTGAAACGACAGACACACGGTTCCCAAACACGGCGCTCCATTGTTCTCCGCTGTGTGTTTCCGTGATAAAAAACAGACTTATTCTACATCACTTCAGGCACCAACCATTCAGGGACCTGGCAAACGTCATCTCTTCCAGGATGTCCTCCTAGATTTCCATCTGCAGATAACTTCTGCCTCCCGAGTTGTTGCTCATCCACCCATCTCTCGCTTATTTACTGAGAAACGACTGCACGCTGCGCTTTTCAACGCCCGCCTTGCATTCGAAGTGCGCGTGAGTGTTTCCCCATCTTGCCAGGCACACCAGGAGTTTCCGGAGGGCAAAGAATCACGCCGATTCCCTTCTGTGTTTTAATATTGGGGGAAAAACATCAATTAAGACAAAAACCACAGACGGCCACTTGACTTTCAGAAGGGTGTGTGTGGCACAGTTCACACGAAGCGGGACTTCAGTGTGTGTTCTGAGCTTTTCCTTTTGTTGAGCTAAGTGGGAGAAGAAACTGTTGCCCGTGCAGAGCCAGCATGGGCGGAGGGCTCCGCAGACCCGGCCGCCTACACGTCCTGCGCCTCGGCTTCCTCGCCTGTCCGCGGAGAGGGTGGCGCTTACTTATGGCACAGACTGCTGCGTGAAGGTTGGCCGAGTTAGCACCTGGGATGTGCGTGGTCAAGAACAGCCCTGGACGTGACCGCTCTGCCACAGACGGAGACTTCAGCTTATGGAAATACGATACATAATGACTGTCCTATCGGTTTAATCCGATGACGCCTGTAGAGTTCTAGAACAGGACTTGACCTGGTGAGGATGCAACCAGCCCAGCTGTGTTGGGGGGCCGGGAAGAGGAAGGGAGAGCTGCTGCCGATCAAGACGCCTTCGAGACAGAGCGGGCCGCTGCGATGTACGGACCTAAGGTCTTGACTGGAACACGCTAGCTGTAAAGGCACATATTGAGACATTTGAGGTTAATTGAGCACATACTGGGTAGAAGATGATACTGGGGAAGAGAGAAGCAGCCCCTGACGCCCGGGAGCTGGCCTCGTGCCGTCAGCTTGGCCTGGCTGCTGTGATCATGAAGTTTGACTGAAGTTTCTGCTCAGCTTAGTGTCAGTTAATAATTGGAAAGTTATTTCCTGAAATGCCTCGGACTAACAAGTCTCCCAGACCATGCCAAAGGGCCGTCTGTGTGTTGGGGTGTACCTTCGACACCCATTCACTCGGTTTGCAACTCTGCCTTAGCCTGTACTTCCTGCTTGCGCAGAACCTCAAGGTCAGCCAGAGGTCAGAGCTTAAGGCTCTCTCCTGTCTTTCCTGGGCATGAGCACAGCCTTGGCACGCGTGCGGTCTCCTAGGTCTTTTGGGGTATGTCGGAACGTTTCAAAGCCATCTGTAAACATTTCAACCCCCTGCTTTTCCTTTTAAGTTATGTGGTGGGCTTGCTGTCCCCCCAAATGTTCTCACCACCTCGGGCAGCTATCATGGTGAAAAATTGCCACCGAATATTTCTCACCAATGGCCCAGGAAAACGTCTTTCTTCCCAATGGACAGAGGCTCAAAGACACTGCCTTTGAGGAAGCAGCTTGTGGTGGCGCCTAGAACAGAAGAAAACCAGGAACTCAGACTCCGGTTCAGTGGACATCGACTGGCCATCGGTAGTGCAGGCGTCATGTTTGGTCCTCCCCTATTCTTATCATCCCCTGTCCATCCTTGGCAGAGGACTTTTGACCCTAGCTCTATCCTTAAATGTATCGTTGGGACATTATAGAGTTAATTCAATAACGCATATTAAAAATGATTAATTTAGGATTACCGTGTATCCGTGAGCTAGGGACCGGGATTCAAGGATGAACAGGACCTAGTCCCTTTTCCCATGGACTTGCGGTCATGTGAAGACAAGTAAAGATGGACTTAGGACACCACGTTGGTTCTAAATGCTGTAACGGTCAGAGAAAGATTCCTGGAGGAAATGTCATCTAAGCGGACTCCTAAAGAATGAGTGACAATTAACGGAAGAGGCAGGGAGGAACAGGATGAGCATTCTAGGCAGAAGGAAGAGAAGATGCAAAGGGCCAAAGATAGGAGAGAAATAAAAGATCTGCAACCCCCATTTCTTTGCGTAAAATCCTTCAGTGACTCCCTGTGTCCTCACGATTTGGTTCAAGTTCTTGAGCCTTTTTCCGGGGGCGGCTCACCCCAAGAAGGAGAAAGGAGGGCCTTCCCTGTTGACAAATGCCAGGGAGAAGGGGCACTGGAAGAGCTGGTTTCTCCACGGTGGGGCCCTGGCGTTTGTCCGCGTTGCTTCTGCCCCTGCTGCCAACGGGTCCCGCAGGGTCTGGCACATTCTTGCCCACGTGTGCAGTAGCCTCTTTGGGAATCAGGTCCCCGCGGGGGCACAGTGGTCTCACTGTGGGTTTCACCTGCTCTCTCCAGCTCTGAGCTCTCTCGTGCCTGTTCCTCCCTCACTCACCTTTGCACATCCTCTCACCGTTCTTCACAACTCCCTCCCAGCCGGAGGGTGGACCTCTAGCCTCTTCAGACACGTCCCAGCGCCAGCTCGCTCAGTCCGGGACATCCCCTGGACCTTGGCATCCAGCGTTTCTTCATGCCGTATTCGCCCGTGGTTCTCTTGGTGGCCTTTCCTGCCAGGGGAACCCTCTGCAGCCACCTCAGTTTATCAGAGAAGTTCTGATGACATCGAACCTCTTCAAGGATGGTGTGAGAACTTCTGGTTCCTTTCCTCCCAGGAGGCCTCTTTCTCCCTGGGCCAATGTACACCTTTCCTGCCTAACCTGTCTGCAGAGGGAGGGGTACTTGGAGGGACCACCTTTGTGAGGTCACAGCGCAGAGCTTCTAGATCCTTCCTCCAGGGACACCTCTGCATTGCAAAGAAGGGCCACACAGAGCCTGTCTGCAGAGCAGAAGACTTGCTTGAAGCTGATTTTGGTTTTACCTGGACCAGGAAGCACAACAACCACTTAAAGGCTAGCTTCCCTTCCTCCAGGATCTACAGGAGGATTTCTCAGACTTTAAAGTGTCTGGGAATTGCCTGGAGACCTTGTTGAGAAGCAGATTCAAACTGTGGCAGCCACACAACCAGGTATCTGGCCCAGTCTGTGTCCCCAGTACCTAGCATTTGCTACCTGGTAAACACTGGGTGATGGTAAATTTGCGCTGGATGGATTAAAGAGTTAATTCATCCTAATTATAATATTGACAATATAAAGCCAGTGACTGAGCTCTTAGCATCTGTCGGGCACGGTGATGTACATTAATTCTGATTAGCACCGTGTGGGAGACGTAATCACTACTCCCATTTGGCAGGTGAGAAAACCAGGGCTCAGGGAGGTTGAGTGATTGTCCTGAGGATGAAGCCAGCATGCGAACCCAAAGCCTGCGCCACGAACATCTGAGGTCTCCAGACTCTGCGTTCACGACATCCTTCTGTGTCCTTGCCAGCGTGTGGAGAAGATAACTTCGAGTGCGTACGTCGTGGGTGCCTGGTAATTTCTCTCACTTCACTGATGAATTGTACTTATCTTTAAGTCAATGACATAGTTCCCTAAAGTAGGAAGAGTTATCTATTTGCTCTAGTTGACCTAAGAAATGTCCAGACCTGTAGAGAATTTTAATCAGTTTGTTTGAGCCAAACTGACCATTGCCCGGCATCAAAATCTCAACGGACTAAGAAACTGCTCCAGAGAATGGCAGCTTCTGGCAGCTTATTTTATACATCGGCATCAAAGGAGGAGACGTGAGGAGGGTTCCATGAAGTTCATTGGTGGTCGATTATGGGGGCAAGAAAAAGCAAAGCGGGGAAATATCTGGGATTGGATAAAAAGGGGAAATGGAGGGACACGTACTTCTTTTACATTGGTGGGTACAGGATAGTTAATAAGTAAAGTTTACAGCACATAGAAATGATGTTCGGGGAAGAGAGAACCGTGAAGGGCTCTGTGGTCTCCGGCTCGGGTGCCAACGGTTCTGCCCTGAGAATCTGGAAGAGATGATGACTCAGACAGTTCAAGTGGATGTTATCTCAGATGCCAAAAGACAACAGACAGGCTCCCTTAAGGGAGAGACTGACCTTTGTCAAGGAAGCAACAGGCCCAGGACAGGCTACCTGCCAGGACCTGTGCTTAGCTAGGAAGTTTTATGTTCAGACCATCCTGTGTAGTTGCTTTCGGTCTCTGAGTTGGTCAGGCCCGCCATGGTGGCCTCCCTGGAGCTCGTCAGGGTTGGCGAATGGCTTCTTCATCCTCACTCTAAAGCCTATATTTCCAAGTAATCAAGAAGGAACAAGCTTCGAGATCAGAGACTCTTAGTCGGGTGCTTGGAGGGGCTTCACGGAGCCTGGAAAATGCTTGACTAAAATTGTGTGCAGCGTGTTGCTGCCTATAACATAGGTGTGCATTGTGGTGAGTCCACAGATCTCACCAGACTCTCAGAGGACATGGGACCACAGAAGGGCTAAGAGCAGCTGCTTTCAGTCTGCCGAGGGCTGTCCTGAGGGACATGTCAGTCTTCAGGATGGCCAAAGACCGTTGATCTGATTACAGGCTATTTCGCGTCCCCCGCACTGTGGTGACACCCTTCCAGTCTTCGTGGCATCCTGCTCGAGTCCTTTGGGTGTCTCTTCCACACGGGGCGGGGCCATGCTCCGTTCGTCATCGACGCTGTGACGTGCAGCTCGCTGCCTGGCACGTGCAGCTCGCTGCCTGGCACATAGCGAGACCACGAGAGTGTCAGGCCTGGGAGGCAAAGGGCCTTTCTCCGGAATTCACTTTCCCACCGGAAAGGAGAGGCACCAGTCAGTCCCTTGGGCTTTCTGGCCCGCGACGATGGGGAGGTGGAGTTGTCATCTTTCCGTTTGCCACTAGGTTGCGCTGTTGGTCTGCAGTCGGGTCCCTCGGTCGTTCCCCACCTGCTGTGTGAACATGCATTACTCAGAAGAGCGATTGCTACCCACAGTTAGACTTACAATGCATAACGTCGCGTAGAAATGATTAGCAACCAACGAGATGGGGCAGATGATGGGCTGCGTCCCAACTCCCTCGTACCTGCTTTTGCGTGGATGGCACCTGCACGACCGCACCTCGCCGACACTCTGAAAGATGCGCGGATTCCTTGTGAAAGCCCACAGGCTGCTGCTGACTATTTCAAAGGCATGTGCCTTCCGCGCCCCGTATGCTCAGCATGCGGTGGATGGAAGAGGACCCCCTAGAGCAAGCTGCACCTGCCTCCAGTCTCGATTTTAGCTTGGCGGCATTAGACTGCAACGTACCAGAGCCCCCTGGAGGGACGGCGGTCAGGAAGTTTTAAGTATGTGGGCGGCAGCAGAAGGCAGAACCGAGGCCTCGGCTGGAGAGGCTGGGAAGTAGCTGAAAGGTGCCTTGGAGGTGCTCCCAGCACCCCTCCGCCCAGCCGTGGTCCTGCCGAGACAGAGCCCGCCGGCCCCAAGTCCTCGTGCTCTGACGTGGGTCCCTAGGCGGCAGCACGACACAACGGGAAGCACTCTGGAGCTTGGGCCAGGGCCCTGGGGTTCTAGCTCGTGCTGATTTTGCCTAGAACCTCCACTGTGCGATTTGGGGCACGTTGCTTCCCGTCCTACCGGTGGATATCCTATGCGGATACTGATACCTGCTCCATCAGGGTATGTTAGGTTCTTCATATACTACGATCTGCTCTTTAAGTGGGAGGCAGTGAGAGGATTAGGGAAACCCAGATTTTAGGTCTTAATTTGCTGTGTGGTTTCGGATCTATCTCTTAACCTCTCTGGGCCTGAAATTGCTGATCTGCGAAAGTCAAGGTCTGTTCCCTTCTGCAGTTCAACCTTTTGTAAAGTATGCCTGTCCCCTCTTCTATACTTTTGCACTCTCGACCTGGAAAACAAGGAGGTAAACGAAAGAATTTTGGAAACAAATACATGAAGGGGCAATTAGGGTGACCTGCATTTTTCCTCTTGCATAACTCATCTTTTACCGGGGGTGGAAATGTCCCCGATGCCCTTCACTTGGTTTGGTGGTCTCACTGTTGCGGCTCAGAGGCCTCCTCCCTCGTCCTAAGCCTCCTCTACCATCCCCAAGTCTTTTTGATTCCGTGTTGGCTCATTGCACTTCGAAACACAAAAGTTATATTGTTCACATGTTCGTTTTTGAGTTGAGTCTTGTTTTTTCCCCTGTTCTTATTGCTCTTATGGCCTGTTAAAGATAACACTTGCAGAAATCTGTAATGGGGCCGCCGATAATTTCTGGATGCTTGGCAGCTAACACGGTGCCTGGCACATGGCAATCAGCTGAAAAGAGGTATTTAGGTGAATGAATGAAGAGAGTAGATGGGAGAGAGAATGGATATATGAACGAGACATCTCTAATAATGGGGTTCCAGGTTCCAAGGCAGCATTGCGGATAAGGACAGATTTGGGGGAATCATGAGATGTGTTGGGCTGCCTCTTCTACCAACACGGATGGAAATAATCCTCTTTATGCTTCCAAAACAGTTGGTATCAAGGTCATGCATTTGCAATCTCAAGCTCAGTTTTCTTTTTTTATTGTGTGTGTTCAAGTATCGACTTCATGTTCTCTTTTATTTTTTTTTGAAGGTTAAACTTTTGCTTTTTTCATCTATAAAGATGTTTTAAAATCCCATCTTGAAGCTTTAAAGGTTTTTCTCCCAGAAGCTAGCTATAGATATATAAAATCCACCCACTTTACAAATGAAAATGATTGATACACATCAGAAAAGTTATCTGTATCGGATAATAAAACCCAGCTCGAGTCTCTCTTTAAAAACTTAGTCCAGGAATTTAACTGAAAAGGCAGGTTTCTTGGAGACTCAGCGGTAGGGAATTTTGGAAAGGGGGGTGTTCCAGGTGGAAAGAGAAACCCACATTTATATGGGAGACATTTAACCCTCCCCACAGCAAGGCAGTTAGCATTGGCCTGAGTTCTGCAAGGAAGGAATTTGAGGCTCCAATACGTTCAACAGATTGTCCAAAGTCGTACTTGCCAGCCATACTGGCCTCGATCAGGCTCCACATCCCCCACTGTGTGATTCCAGTGGGAAAAGAGACATTGGCAGAAGTGTAATTTTAGGCAAAAATCGAGTGCGTCTGGTGGTCTCAGACCTCTTTTGATCCCTTCTTGCCTAAGGCCGAGTCCTGGGGTGCCTTTGTCATCCATGGAGCTTAGGGCGAGGGCTGTGGAGTCAGGAAGACACAGGTTCAGAGCCCAGCTCCTTCGCTTGCTGGTTGCATAGCTTCGAACAAATCAACAGTCTTGTTCTCCTCATCAGTAAAACGGGGATTATGCTGTTCCCTAATTCACAGGAGTGTTTGGAAGATCAAGTGAGGTAATGAATATAAAGTACTTAGAAATGTGCCTGGACGCAGCAGGTGCCCAGTAAATGTTAACGGGGTGAGGTACTGAGAAGTTGGTGGTGTTAGGACTTTTCCCCCTTTGCTTTGTGGCGGACCCCCCTCAGCTCCACTTCTAGGACAAAGAAGGCCCTCTCCTTCCTCAAGGCGTCACCTCAGTCTCCTGGAAATGGTGTCACTGAGTGTTTACGTCTATGAGTACCAGTATGGTTGGCACTTGCTAGATCGACGCAGTGGACTACCTCGACGCTGGATCTCTTTGGGGGAAAAAAAGTATTTTCCTTTTCCTACGAGGAAGGGGGAAGAGGGATGGACCTCCCCGAACCAGGGCGGAGCTGACTAGTGGATGGAGGCTAGGTCCTTTGCTGACGAGGAGGGGTGGAGGCTGAGTCTCCAGCAGAGACAAGGGCAGGGACACAAATCCCAGAGAAGGATGACTGCGATTCCTGGGCCACTGAGAAGAAGGGGTGAGGATGTCACCCAGGCAGCAGAAGCCTCAGCTGGGAAAGAGCAGCGGGGTGCTGGGGGCACTGAGCCTTCAGTCCTGCTGCGTTCCGGCCATGGTTACCTGCAGGATGTGGGATGCTGGTCACCAGCAAAGTCCTTCCCTTCAAACGGCCCTCGCGGGGCTTGACAGGGGAACCAGGAGCAGCTCCATGGCGGTGGGGCGACCAGAGACCCTTCTTCATGTTCTGGCTGTGAAAGCCTCACGTGAGTTGCATTATAGTGTAGCCGTGAAGCATGTGGGGTTTACAGCCGGATCTGTAAATCGTCAGTGTCTAGTCATATGATCTTGGGCAAGTTGCTCAGTTTCCTTGTCAATAACATGGAGAGGCTAATGGTATCTACCCCGAAATGTGAAGATGAAATGAATTAATTATACATACAAAGTGCTTGGAACAACATCTGGCAGGTAGTCAGTGCTCAATAAAATATTATTAACTACTCGTACCCTCATCCCCATTCCACTCCTAAATACCTTGAGAATGGGCTCATTGCTAATCTTGGCTGATGAGGCCGAGATGGATTCAATTTGGTCTGACGATTACAGAAACAGGACATTTCTTAGACCCGAGTGTTAGTGAAGCGACTCATCTCTTGTTGCCGCTCTCGTCATTGTCACTGGCGTCGGTGGCCTCTCTACAGGCCCAAGACTTCAGCCTCGGTCCTGACTTAGTCACCACTTAGTCACTTAGTCCCTTCGGCTTCTGTCTCTGCCTTCCCTGCTGCCCCACAGTGCGGCTCTGCAGGTCCTGCCCACGTTACAGGTTTCACTGCTCACCTTCGTGGGAAAAAGTCAAGAAGAGACATCGCGCAGGGGAGGAAGTGAACAAGTTCCCAGTGTCCCAGCCATATCCTGGATTTGTGGTTCCTGATTCCCTTTCAGAGCTGTTCAGAAACCCTGTCAATTTTCTGCTTCTTTTCCTTACTCCCGAACACAGGGTTCAGCAAACCTCGCCTCCTGTCCTCAGACACCTCGTGAACTCCCCCGTCTCCCGCAGACCCAAGAGGCTCCTCCCGAGGTGTCAGCCCGAGAACACAGAGCCCGGGGCAAAGCTTGCGTGAGGTGTGACCCCAGGGCAGCAGGAGTGAGCGTAATGGGGATCGAGGCGGACGGGGAGAGGAAACAAAGGCAGACATCACAAGAGGACACATCCGGTCGCTTGGATTTGTGGGATGCCTTTCGCGCACCACGCCTCAGAGAAATCTATCAAGGGGTGGAAGCGACAGGGTGTATCTGCCCGCTGCTTGTCATCTCCGGCCTCTCATTGGCCAGAGTTTGCTCCAGGAGGGCTGACTCTGCACTTTGTGGATGTGACATTCAGCCCCTCGCTGTGGAGATGCCAGATCCATGTCGCACAGCTCCCCGAGTCTAGAAGCCGTGGGGAGCCAGGGCCTGGGTCCTCTCTGGGAGATCTGAGTGCTGGGGCTGCTTTGGCGCCTGTCACATGATGGAGGCCATCCTGAGCCACCCCTCCCTGCAGGAGGCTGAGACAGCTGCCAGTTTACTTTCTCGTATGGCTGAAGCATGGCCTCCAGTAGCTTCCCCCAAACACGGCGACTAGAAGACAACTTTCTGACTCTGCAAATGTCTGCAGACGCCTTTATTTCACTCTTTCGGGTGGACGTAGTGAGCTGGTGCACCGATCCCAGTTCCTTTGTGTGGGACCCTCTTCTTTCCTGTCTGGAAGTTGGTAAGGTCTTATTTCCTTTCCTGTGCTGGGCCTTGATGGCCCTTCTCCACAGGAAGATTCAGAAGTTATGATGATGAATGATGAAAAGTCAGTCTCCTGCCTGACCCCGGGGGCTGGCCGCACACTTTCGCTTCCCGGAGGCGTCGTTCCCGGTTACGCGTGTAGCTTCTGGAGATGG
Organism: Pteropus vampyrus; assembly: GCF_000151845.1. Lineage (NCBI taxonomy): Eukaryota > Metazoa > Chordata > Mammalia > Chiroptera > Pteropodidae > Pteropus > Pteropus vampyrus. The sequence continues at coordinate 1,261,550 of NW_011888964.1, forward strand.
GCCAGGACGCACAGCTGGCTTTGTACCCTGACACTGCAGTCACGTGATTCGCATTTCCGCAGTCCATTATAAGTCTTCCAAAGCAACCCTTTAATAGCGTTAGTACACTAGTATTTTGATGTATGGATCTGCTTTAATCAATTCATTCTTGCACGGTTTTAGGCTGTGTTTCCTTTAATCCTGTAAATAGTGCTATGCTAAGTGTATCTAGACAGCTTTTTTTTGTACATCTCAAGTTCTTTCCTTACATTCTGTTTTCCGAAGTTTGTCCACACGCCAGATCTCAGTTTTGGGTTACAGTGGACATGATCTCGTGTGATTTGATTATCTCTTCTCCCTCTGATGGTTGAAAATGAGACTCCATTTCATGGGTAATGAAGCGTAAACACCAGGGAACATTTGGTCGTCCGTCGCCCTCATGCAGAGCACAGAAATTCCCTTCCGGCAAGTCACTTTTGGCTAAAGGGAGGTTTTCTCACTCACACCAGAGGACATCGTCTCCAGGCCCAGCTGTCCCCCGAACTCCGAGCCGTGAGCTTTGGAAGGCACCATTTCCCAATCTCCCTTTGAACTTCTCAAACGACAATAGAAAATTACACACCTATTTCCTCTTCACAAGTTCTTTAGTTCTTTCTTTCTTTTCTTTTTTCTTTTTATTATTTTAGGTGAGGCAACCCTTAGTTGACCTCACAGATTGCAAGGACCTTGTCGGCTTACAATCCCTTATTTATTTATTTATTTATTTATTTATTTATTTATTTATTTATTTATTTATTTATGTTTTACACTTACAGCACCTGGTCTTCCTAGGTGGTCTCCCATCCAAGTACTAGCCAGGCCCGACCCCGCTTAGCTTCCGAGATCAGTCGGGATCGGGCTGGTTCAGGGTGACAAGTTCTGAATGCTTAGAGAGTTTAGAGGCTTTCAGAATTCCGCTCCCGGTGAGGTCTGGTGCATGCAGACCAGGCACCACCTGGGATTGGTTGGACAGTTTTCCTCTATAAAGCATTTTTATGTCTGGAAACACTTCTGCAAGTTTTCAGAGCCAAGACTGAGGTCATTTCTGAGGACTAAATGGCCTCACAGCAGGTCAAGGACGCACAGTGATTTCAGGGCAGATCTGGGTCTTGAGCTAAGCCAGCCTAGAGCTGATTCCACTGGGCAACATAACTGGGGTCTCCTTAGAAAACAGAAAGACCCATTGGAGAATCGGAGAGATAGGGTTGCTGGTGACAAGATTTAGGACCTCCGGAGTCAGGGGACCTGGGTGGGAATCCTGGAAACTTTCTTATCCTTTCTGAGCCTTGAGTTCATCTTCTGCAGCATGTGACCCTCAAGCCCGTATCTGTCTTCGCATGATGCTCTTTTCCTTCGGCCTCTGCGCGTCCGCGGGCTTTTGTTTTTCATCCTGCCACCCTGGTAGCTCAGTTCAGCCTTTGTTGGATTCCTGTTCCTCTGCCCTACTGAAACGTCTCTGTCCTTGGGGCTGCCAGAGTCTCCTAGAAGCCTCTGCTCTTCTCATCTCCGGACGGTTCCCCTCCCATCTACGGCTCTGTGGCTTTTGCTCCAGCCCTTCCCATGGCTGGTCCATTCTTCAAGTCTCAACTCCATGGTCATTTCCCCAACAGGCCTTCCCTTTCTCCCTATTGGAAAGAGACCCTATCTTGTCACCTTCTTTATTTCCTCTGTAGTGCTCTGCACAGTCTTATCTCGTTGATTTATTTGGCCACCCTCTTATTTCTTGCCTCTCTGATTGGAGTGTATGACAGCTGACAGCACAGAATCCATTTAGCAGAGTCCACAGTTGTGGTCCAAATTCCAGCACTGTGCAAGCTGCCCTGACCTCAAATCTGACCATCCTCCTGGTCCTGTCTCAGCAAGGAGTGTCGTCTGCCATGTTGCCTAAATCGGAAAGTTTTTAGGTCTTAATCCCCATCACTCACCAAGCCTTCATCATCCTAGCAGGGCTCTCGATTGGGAACTGGGGGTCGGGGAGACAGTGCCGCCAGCGAGGAATGTTTGGAAGTGTGGAAGGTCTTTTATTGGTTGTCACAAGATTGGAGGGTGAAACCAGCAATTGGTAGACAGGGGTCAATGATGCTAGATGCTCCCCAGCGTGTGGGTCATCCTATCCCAATGTCAGCGGCACTTCCCCTGGGAGGGAGTGTGAGGGTTTAGCTGTTCACAACTCCTGAATGGGTCCCAGGCTTTCCAGCCCGTTGCCATGACAACAGTCTGGTTTGGAATGCAGGACTTCTGAGTCCCCGTGGGAAGGAGGGCAGAGGTAAGAAGTGAGGGCCCCAGGTTGTTCTTGGGGAGCGCCCAAAATGTGCCAGTGGAGGGGAATCGTGGGGTGGTGAGGAGGGTTGGGAAGAAGACAGAGGGGACATTTTTGAGTGTGGCTGGGAGGAGGTGTGTGAAATTTCTTTTAAACTGTAAAATGTTTGACCAATGGGTAGGTTATCGCCTAACGTGACTGCTAACCCGCCGTTAAAAAAGTGCTTCCTGTTCCAGTTTTCACGGCTGGATAATGAGTCACCGCAGAACTTAAAACAACAGTACTCGTTTATCTCTCGTGCTTCCCGGGGTCAGGAATTCAGGAGTGGCTCAGCTGGGTGGTTCTGGCTTGAGATCTTCTACACGCACATGACTGGTGCCTGGGCTGGGAGGACTCGAATAGCTGGGGCTTCTTGGACTTTCCTCTCTATTTCCGTGTCATCTTTTATGTGATTCATCCAGCATGGCGGCTGAGAGCTCTAAAGGCGTGTGTCGCGAGGAAGTGAGCCAGGCAGGAGCCATATCGCCCTTTGTGTCCTGGTCTTGGAAAATAGGCAGCATC
>NW_011888964.1:1264438-1271584 GCF_000151845.1 Pteropus vampyrus
CTCCATGGTCATTTCCCCAACAGGCCTTCCCTTTCTCCCTATTGGAAAGAGACCCTATCTTGTCACCTTCTTTATTTCCTCTGTAGTGCTCTGCACAGTCTTATCTCGTTGATTTATTTGGCCACCCTCTTATTTCTTGCCTCTCTGATTGGAGTGTATGACAGCTGAGAGCACAGAATCCATTTAGCAGAGTCCACAGTCGTGGTCCAAATTCCAGCACTGTGCAAGCTGCCCCGACCTCAAATCTGACTATCCTCCTGGTCCTGTCTCAGCGAGGAGTGTCGTCTGCCATGTTGCCTAAATCGGAAAGTTTTTAGGTCTTAATCACCATCACTCACCAAGCCTTCATCATCCTAGCAGTGCTCTCGATTGGGGACTGGGGGTTGGGGAGACAGTGCCACCAGCGAGGGAATGTTTGGAAGTGTGGAAGGTCTTTTATTGGTTGTCACAAGATTGGAGGGTGAAACCAGCAATTGGTAGACAGGGGTCAATGATGCTAGATGCTCCCCAGCGTGTGGGATCATCCTGCCCCAATGTCAGCGGCACTTCCCCTGGGAGGGAGTGTGAGGGTTTAGCTGTTCGCAACTCCTGAATGGGTCCCAGGCTTTCCAGCCCGTTGCCATGACAACAGTCTGGTTTGGAATGCAAGACTTCTAAGTCCCCATGGGAAGGAGGGCAGAGGTAAGAAGTGAGGGCCCCAGGTTGTTCTTGGGGAGCGCCTAAAATGTGCCAGTGGAGGGGAATCGTGGGGTGGCGAGGAGGGTTGGGAAGAAGACAGAGGGGACGTTTTTGAGTGTGGTTGGGAGGAGGCGTGTGAACTTTCTTTTAAACTGTAAAATGTTTGACCAACGGGTAGGTTGTCGCCTAACGTGACTGCTAACCCGCCGTTAAAAAAGTGCTTCCTGTTCCAGTTTTCACGGCTGGATAATGAGTCACCGCAGAACTTAAAACAACAGTACTCGTTTATCTCTCGTGCTTCCCGGGGTCAGGAATTCAGGAGTGGCTCAGCTGGGTGGTTCTGGCTTGAGATCTTCTACACGCACATGACTGGTGCCTGGGCTGGGAGGACTCGAATAGCTGGGGCTTCTTGGACTTTCCTCTCTATTTCCGTGTCATCTTTTATGTGATTCATCCAGCATGGCGGCTGAGAGCTCTAAAGGCGTGTGTCGCGAGGAAGTGAGCCAGGCAGGAGCCATATCGCCCTTTGTGTCCTGGTCTTGGAAAATAGGCAGCATCACTTTTGCCATTTTTTATTGGTTGGGGAAGTTACAAACCCTGCCTAGGTTCACAGACAGAGAACATGGGGGGTGTCATGCTGCAGGGAAGAGAGAGGTTTATATGGGTGAAACCATGTTTGGAAAACACCACCTACCACACCGCCACTTGAATTTCTCTTGGCTACTACGCCCTGTAATGGTCATTGTCACAGCAGGAGCTGTAGCTGCCAGCCCAGCAGCCATTCTGTCTCTTCTGGCAGCGGGACCCTGATTCCCATCATCGGTGGGGCTGGCAAAGGTGGGCGTGAAGCGTGGCCCGTCAGGTTCTCTCCACTGAGGATGTGAGTCTCCAGTGAAATTATGGGAAGCAGAAGACACAGAATGAGAAAAAGTGGAAACAGAAATTGGGAAACTGTAAATGATGGACGTGGGCTCCGCCTGGTGGTGGGACCCAGAGCCTGGACGCTGCTCTCGTCGCTGTCCTTTCTGACGCCTGGCTGTTCATTTTCACCTTCGATTCTTGGAGCTACTTCATAGTCTTCCGCAAGTTATTTTTTCTTTGTTCTTAAATCAGTCAGAGCTTCTGTTGCTTGCAACCGAGAAACTCTAACTGGCACCATTAATTTAAATTTAAAGTGCTAATGAATGGTTACTGTCACCGTTGGATCAACTGCCATTAATGCTGTATTTTAACAGATCAGCGGTTAAAGCAGGAGAGTAAGAATGTCTGCCAACGCTCCCGGTGAGAACTGAGCCATCTTCTCTCGGGATCGGCTGCAGGAAGATGTGTGGAGCAAGCGCCCCCAGGTGGAGGCAGAGGCGTGGGCTTGAGCCTCAGCGGTGCTGTGTGACATGACGAGCTATTTCACTTCCCTGTGCTTAAATTTCCTCATTGGCGCACAGGTACAATGGCGCTTCACTAGATGCACACTCCAGGAGAGCAGGAATTTCTTCTTAGTTTCTGCTCTGTCATCGGACAGCAACACGTAACAGGTGCTCAATAAATAGTAGTCCCGTGTAGGAATAAAGGGGACGATTAAGAGCTTTTTTTTTTTTTTTTTTTTACAAAGCTATCAAACCATAACCCCTTTCGAATAGGTAGGGGCTATTTCTGTTTTATTTGTCTGTCTCTAGCCTTAGCACGGTCGCTGGCACATAAAGCAGTGAAGCTAAATGCAACCTATGCAGAAGCACTAGACATGCGTTTCCAGGTGCAGACACTCTTGCCTGGGAGAGACATCCTTGGAGAGTGTTCGGTTCCAGAGTTTGCTTTTTCAGTGTGGACAGTGCATTATTCATGGTTTGGAAAAGTGAGCTTTTAAATACAAACTCATTTGTTTCTGCTTTTATTTTCCTCCTATCATGCCTACCTTAGATGCTCCCAGTACCAGAATCAATTTGAGCTGATGCAAAAACTGTGAGTGTGTGTGCGTGTGCACGCGTGTGTTTGGGTGTGTGCATGTGCGTGCGTGCGTGCGTGTTTGGGTGTGCACGGGTGCACACACGCACGCAGGGCAGATGGAAGCCACCTGCCGCATCTTTTCCTCTTTCCCCACCAGTGCTGAAGGGCAGGGTGAGAGCTGACCCTATGAAGGGTGTAGGACGTCTCCCCCACGGCACTCCATGGAGGGGGTAAAAGAGGAAATGACCTACTTCTCTGATTTTCATTTTCCCTGCGTCACTGTTGGGAAGGCTGTTTTTTGCAGAGGTGACAAAGTGAGAGAAAATGGGCCAGATTTTATTGATAGCAGCTTGAGGTTCCCTAAGCCTCAGAAAGATCTCTCCTGGGTGACTAGACATGCGTATTAGTCAACTTTTGCTACACGTGAAAACATGCCAAAGTGTAGTTGGGAAAGACACCAAACATTTATTATTTTTTGTGACTCTGTGGGCGGGCTGGGTGGTATACCATTCTGAGCTGGGGTGGCTGGGGCTGAATGGTCTAGAATGGCCCCACTCACTAGTCAGGGGCTCCCACTGTGATGGCGGGACCCCTCCATGTAGTGTCTCATCCTCCGGTAGGTCAGCATGTGCTTGTTCACGTGGCGACAGGTTTCTCAGGAGTAAGAGAGAGCAGGTCCCGATGCACATATGCTTTTAAAGTCTCAGCTTGCATCACATTTGCTAAATATAGGCCATTTAGCAAAGTCCTATGGCCATACCGAGATTCAAGGCAGGAAAAATAAACCCCAGTTTTTGCTAAAAAGTGGCCAAGTCCCGCTGCAAAGGGGCATGTGTACAGAGAGAGTTTGTGGCCACTGTGCAACCTACTGTAGCATGCCTAGATGGGCCAGGGGCGGTTGGAAGGAGGTGGAGAGTAGTGAAGGGTGCCCGTCACCCACCTGCTCAGCTGTTTATTCATCAAGCTGTTTATTGCTGTAACTAGGCAATAACCTCAGTGGCTTAGCATGTGCAATGTTATTTCTTACACCAAGTCTGTTGCAGATGCTCCTGGCCAGCAGGTGGCTTTCTGTAGGGTCACTCAGGGACCCAGGCTCCTTCCATGTCATGGCCCTGCTTACCCCCAAGGCCCAGGAGGCATCTGTTGGACCCTCTGCATTCAGTTGGCAATAGAAGAAGAGGCTGTGGGCCATTCTGTGGGCCATGCCTGGCAGTGGAGCCCCTCACGTACATCTGTTGGCCGGAGCTCAGTCACATGCTCACACTGCGAAGAAGCCAGGAGACACAGGTCACCACATGCCCATGAATAAAATAAGATGGGTTTCGGAACACTCAGCAACCGTGTACGTGGGTACCTCTTTGCCTAGAAAGCAAGTTCCTTAGTAGTCTGGGACTGTGTTGTATTTGTCGCATGTCCCAGGACCTGGCCCAGTGTCCGGTGTAGGGAAGGTACTCGGCACACATACGGATTGAAGGCGTCGAATTCCTTGACTTTGTCCTGACTTTGGGCTCTGTCCTCACTCATCAGACTCAGTGACTGAACTCAGCTTTCTGCTCCCCCGCCCAGCTTCCTCTGCGCTTGTGTTCACCTTGACTTTTCCTGTGTCTGGCTCCGTGTCTGGCTCCATCCCGGCTCTGGTCGCTTGGCCCTGGGCCCATCCATCTCCCTGCAGGAGGCAGGGAGGCCAGCCAGCCAGCCAGAAGGAATGCCTTCCGCCACCCTTCCCTTCCCTTCCCATCACGGCTCCTCTAGCCAGGCCAGCCTTCTAGCTCTGAACAGCCCTCCACCTGACATGACAAATTCCGCGAGCTTTCTCTGCAAGAAGACAAGCCTGGCCCATGTCAGGGCTATCTGTGTCAGGGCAGAGACACGCCAACTGGGCACCGATAATCAGTCTGACACACAAAGCCAACAGGGACTGGAGGCCCCGTGGCTGCAGCCCAGGCTTGGGCAGACAATGCCCTTCCCAGGGCCGGGCCAGCCAGCAGCCTCTCCCCACGCCAGTCCCTCGTCAGCCTCAGCCCCTGAAAGGGTGACTTCAAGGGTGAGGAAGAGGAAACAAACAACTCCCAGCACGGCTCCCGCTGCTGCTTCTCCGCCGGGAGAACGAGCGCCAGCTCAAAGGGCTGCCCCAGATTTCAGCAATGAGGCCTCCCTCGGGGAGGCAGGAGCATGTCGTGTTGATGGAGCACAGGGGAGCCATCAAAGCCGGTGTTTGGACATGGGAGGCGGCTTTTGATAAAGTACATTGGCTGGTTCTCTGAAGAAAGACGTTTGGAAGAGAAAAAAAGATCAAGATGGCATTGGGGTAAATAATAGCTGCCATCTTTTTTGTCTACTCAGTGCCAAGTACTTTACTTTTTATGACACTGAAATCGTCCTCACCCTGTGAGGTGAGTGTATCATCGATGTTTCACAGGTGAGGAAACAGAAGCACAGAGAGTTTGAGTGACTCGGTCAAGGTCACACAGCTCCCAGTGGTTGAGCCCGGAGTGGAACCCAGGACTTCCCTGATTCCTAAGCTGATTTCTCCCCGACTTTTTCATATTTTCCAGATTCCAGATTTTTCTTCCACAATAACAAAGAGTCGCTGATGTCCTAACTTAGACTTTCTTATTTGGGGTGTTTGTGTCCAAAACCTCTTCACGGTGTATCTCAGTTAAGGCTCATGACGATCACGACAAGGGCACCGTTATTTTCCAAGTGTTTTGATGAGGAAACAACCCCAAAGACCATACGTAACTTGCCTAAGGTCTTGGAGCTGGGACTGGAATGCGGCCCGGAAGACAAAAGGAGGACACTCCGCGGATGCAGCGAGCGAGGCTTCCGCTTCCGCTTCCGGCCTGCGGGCCCGCGGCGTTTCCCGCGGACGGTGCGGGCGGGGCGGTTGCCCGGCGAAGCTGCCCGGGAGGGCCCAGGTGGGCCAGCTCCGCGGCTGCCCGCAGAGCCCAGAGCATGAGACCGGCGCCTGTGGGTTCCGGAGCCGGCTCCCGGTAAGGCGCCAGGCAGGGAGGCGGGGAGCGGGCCCCGGGCCTGGGCGGAACCGGAGCTGCGTGGGGATGTGTTGGTGGATGGGGAGCAGGCGAGGCTGGCAGCAGCACCGGACTGGGGCGCGCCAAGGTGAGGAAGCTGGCTTCAGGCGGGCCATGGGGTTAGGGACGGGCGTCGCACTCTGTCTTCAGGGAGCAGAGGCGGGAAGGCTGGGCATTAAGGCCTAAGTGCAGGTGGAGATGTTTGGAAAGCCTTGGCCCGTGAACCCCTTTGGCCCGGGTCTTCACACATTTCGCTCCGCCTCCCTCAGGACATGGTGGTCTGAACTTGGCCCCCACCTCTAGAGGCGCGAGGGCGGCAATGCCTGTGCCAGGGCCCCCGCCTCACCCGGTCTCCACGTGGTTCTTCCCTGCCCTTCCACGTGCTACGGGATAGACCTCACCTTCCAAGATGAAGTGCTCCTTGCCCTCCAGAAAGAGGTGCTTTTTATTCCTGTGAAAGATTTAGGCTCTAGGTTCAGTGAGCGATGAATATCTACCACCGGTGAGGAAGGCGGAGGCTGGGCATGAGGGAGCACACGCCGTCGAGCGGGGAGAGGTGTAGGGGGCGTCTGCAAATACAGGGCGGGGTGGGGACAGCAGGGGTCTCTGGGACCATGAGCTTCGAACTCTGATCTTGACCTTGGCAGACCTTGGAGAGGAGGTGGAGCAGAATGACAGGAAGGGAGGTAGGAAGAGGGGACCCTGGGTCTTAGGGTGTTGGCGTTGTCAAAGGTTTCCCAGTGCCAGGTTGCGAGGCTGTGGCCACCAGACCATAAGGGGCCACCATGCTCTTGAGGAGGAGGATGACAGCAGCAGCCGGGACCCAGTGGAGATGGGAAGCTGCTCCCTGTTCTCTGGGAGCTGCGTGGGATCCCTGGGATTGGATGCGCCTTAGAAAGTTAAGGGGCCCCAACTACAATCACGAGGGAATTTCCTGCAGGCCTATGTGGGATAAGGGCACAGCGTGGAAATTAGTTGATTTCAAAGCGTGGAAGAGAGCCATAGTTTCTACACACATGAGACTTCAGACAGTTTGCTGCACAGGGAAAGTGCTTGGCACAGCTCCAGCGCATGCGGGCATCCCCCCCCCCCCCCCCGTTAGCTTCCCTCCTCCTTGCTTTTATCATTATTGAGACAAGGCTGAGTTTTGACACCCAGGTTTGCCAGTGCTGTGACTCCTCCTAAATCAGCAGCTATCGAGAACTCTCTAGATGCTCAGTTCCCTGGTAGGTCCTGATGGGGAGGCCTAAATAAAGACATGGTTTTTCGGAAACTCTGAAAACTGGATCAATGGACAGTGATGCAGAGAGCATAGAGGTGAGGGGCATAACCTAAGAAGTGGCAGCCACAGAGGGGACAGGTCAGCGAGGACTGGAGTAGAAGCTGCTGGCAGAGGCTCGGGATCAGGGACAGTCAGGGCAGGAAGAAAGGAGATCACCATATGTGGCTCCCTCATTTTCTAGATGAGGAAACTGAGGTTCAGAGGGGCCCAGAG
>NW_011888964.1:1271634-1274096 GCF_000151845.1 Pteropus vampyrus
ACCCTGGGTCTTAGGGTGTTGGCGTTGTCAAAGGTTTCCCAGTGCCAGGTTGCGAGGCTGTGGCCACCAGACCATAAGGGGCCACCATGCTCTTGAGGAGGAGGATGACAGCAGCAGCCGGGACCCAGTGGAGATGGGAAGCTGCTCCCTGTTCTCTGGGAGCTGCGTGGGACCCCTGGGATTGGATGTGCCTTAGAAAGTGAAGGGGCCCCAACTACAATCATGAGGGAATTTCCTGCAGGTCTATGTGGGATAAGGGCACAGAGTGGAAATTAGTTGATTTCAAAGCATGGAAGAGAGCCATAGTTTCTACACACATGAGACTTCAGACAGTTTGCTGCACAGGGAAAGTGCTTGGCACAGCTCCAGCGCATGCGGGCACCCCCCCCCCGTTAGCTTCCCTCCTCCTTGCTTTTATCATTATTGAGACAAGGCTGAGTTTTGACACCCAGGTTTGCCAGTGCTGTGACTCCTCCTAAATCAGCAGCTATCGAGAACTCTCTAGATGCTCAGTTCCCTGGTAGGTCCTGATGGGGAGGCCTAAATAAAGACATGGTTTTTCGGTAGACCAGAAACTCTGAAAACTAGATCAATGGACAGTGATGCAGAGAGCATAGAGGTGAGGGGCGTAACCTAAGAAGTGGCAGCCACAGAGGGGACAGGTCAGCGAGGACTGGAGTAGAAGCTGCTGGCAGAGGCTCGGGATCAGGGACAGTCAGGGCAGGAAGAAAGGAGATCACCATATGTGGCTCCCTCATTTTCTAGATGAGGAAACTGAGGTTCAGAGGGGCCCAGAGACTGGCCTGAGGTCACAGAGTCAGTTGGTGGTAGAAGTAGAACTTGAATATAATTACCTGGATATTTTTATTTCTAAACAGCCAGTGCCTTCCTTCCCACACCTGACTTCAGTTGTAGTAACGATGGTCACAGGTGACACTTGTTGAAGACTCACTGTGCGGCGTTCACCATGCTGAGCACTTTATCTGAATCATCTCCTCTGAGTCTTCTGTGACTCTCACTGCTCGTGGAACCAGGCCTGCCCTCCTTGGCCAGAGCCTCGCCGTCTGACCCCAGCCAGCCTGCGTGGCTCGTCCTCCGCTACTCTGACTTCTGCAATCTTCGCTTGTATCTGTTTCCTGAACCATCACTGCACTGTTCCTGACACCCCGTTCTTCTGCCCCTCTTCCCCTTTCTTCCCATTTTACTCCGTCCTTTTCAGCTAGGGCCAGCTGGAGTTCTGAGTCTCCCTTGAAGCCCACCTCCCGGGACTCGGCACGTGGTCCGTTTTAAGCGGATGTCTGCGGACACCTGCCTGAGGGTGGGTGAACGGTGCTTCCACACTGATGGGCAGGGTCTGGGCTGGTCGGGGAAGCCGGAGGGTGTGCAGCGTACACATGATTCCTTTATTCATTCGTTCACTCGTTCCGTGGATATTTCTTAAGCAGCACCAGTGGAGGGTTGGGGAGCGGGGGAGAGAACAGGTGTAAGCGAGTGTAAAACAAGGTGGCGAGTGCTGAGAACCGTAGGGAGGCACCTTTGTCATGCATGAGGGATGAAGGTTTTGTCCGCTTACGGCTGTCAGGGATGTTTCTGACGTCATCCGATCCGATTCTGGAAGAAGGGGGAGGTTCCAGATGTGCAGAAATTGTGGGCAGGGGACCTCGATGGGGAGTTTATCAAAGGCGTGGGGGGGCCACAGGTGTGTGGTTGTCGGGGAACATGTGAAGCGAGAGAAAAGGCGAGAAGGAACTTAGCAGTAAGACCGTGGAACTGAGTTAGGTCCGGTAGACAGAAGGCGTCCGTGAGGCAGGGCGGTTCATAGGGACCTCTAAGCCCTACCGAGCATGTGTCACGTGCCACACACTCTTCTGAGCTTTCAGTGTAGGAGCTCACGTCCTCCACACAACGTTATCCCCAATTTACAGGCGAGGAACCGGGCACAAGTCATGCAGCCAGGAAGTGGTGGCTCAAGCATCAAGCCCACCTGTGCTCCGCCTGTCTGCTCCACTGCCTCTCGGGGTGACCTGCAAGGCAACGGGAAGGAGTGGACAAAGAGGCACAGCGAACCCTGTTCAGAGGGACTTTGGCCAGTTCTCGGGTGTCAGGCGGATCTTCCCAACCATGAAAAGCCTGTCTTTGGAACCACAAACTCAACTGTCGCTGAGGAGACCCTCCCAGGTGGTGGTCCTGCAGTAATTCAGGTGGGGTTCTCAGAGCCCATGAGGAAGGCCTGGAAGATTCTGCAGGCTCTCAGAGACTTTCGGGAAACGCACGGCCTGATACAGTGACACAGTGTCCCCGTGCTCCGTCATCCTGAGCCGCCCTCCATCACTGAAGGCGTGTGCATGAAAACAGGCTTTCTTCTGTCTTCAGGGCTCAGCTTCCTGCTGCCGATCCTCACCTGAAACCATACGTCTCCATGTGTGGCTCAATAACCATATCCCAGGGGGCTAATTATGGGC
>NW_011888964.1:1274146-1279338 GCF_000151845.1 Pteropus vampyrus
GTTCTTCTGCCCCTCTTCCCCTTTCTTCCCATTTTACTCCGTCCTTTTCAGCTAGGGCCAGCTGGAGTTCTGAGTCTCCCTTGAAGCCCACCTCCCGGGACTCGGCACGTGGTCCGTTTTAAGCGGATGTCTGCGGACACCTGCCTGAGGGTGGGTGAACGGTGCTTCCACACTGATGGGCAGGGTCTGGGCTGGTCGGGGAAGCTGGAGGGTGTGCAGCGTACACATGATTCCTTTATTCATTCGTTCACTTGTTCCGTGGATATTTCTTAAGCAGCACCAGTGGAGGGTTGGGGAGCGGGGGAGATAACAGGTGTAAGCGAGTGTAAAACAAGGTGGCGAGTGCTGAGAACCGTAGGGAGGCACCTTTGTCATGCATGAGGGATGAAGGTTTTGTCCGCTTACGGCTGTCAGGGATGTTTCTGACGTGATCCGATCCTATTCTGGAAGAAGGGGGAGGTTCCAGATGTGCAGAAATTGTGGGCAGGGGACCTCGATGGGGAGTTTATCAAAGGCGTGGGGGGGCCACAGGTGTGTGGTTGTCGGGGAACGTGTGAAGCGAGAGAAAAGGCGAGAAGGAACTTAGCAGTAAGACCGTGGAACCGAGTTAGGTCCGGTAGACAGAAGGCGTCCGTGAGGCAGGGCGGTTCATAGGGACCTCTAAGCCCTACCGAGCATGTGTCACGTGCCACACACTCTTCTGAGCTTTCAGTGTAGGAGCTCACGTCCTCCACACAACATTATCCCCAATTTACAGGCGAGGAACTGGGCACAAGTCATGCAGCCAGGAAGTGGTGGCTCAAGCATCAAGCCCACCTGTGCTCCGCCTGTCTGCTCCACTGCCTCTTGGGGTGACCTGCAAGGCAACGGGGAGGAGTGGGCAAAGAGGCACAGTGAACCCTGTTCAGAGGGACTTTGGCCAGTTCTCGGGTGTCAGGCAGATCTTCCCAACCATGAAAAGCCTGTCTTTGGAACCACAAACTCAACTGTCACTGAGGAGACCCTCCCAGGTGGTGGTCCTGCAGTAATTCAGGTGGGGTTCTCAGAGCCCATGTGGAAGGCCTGGAAGATTCTGCAGGCTCTCAGAGACTTTCGGGAAACGCACGGCCTGATACAGTGACACAGTGTCCCCGTGCTCCGTCATCCCGAGCCGCCCTCCATCACTGAAGGCGTGTGCATGAAAACAGGCTTTCTTCTGTCTTCAGGGCTCAGCTTCCTGCTGCCGATCCTCACCTGAAACCATACGTCTCCATGTGTGGCTCAATAACCATATCCCAGGGGGCCAATTATGGGCCACATGCTCCTGGGGCTGCTGGGCTGGGAAGGATTTGATGTCTGCTGCCGTTCCCGTTTCTCTTTTGGACTCGCTAGCTCCAAACCTTTCTTCCACGGGGTCTCCCGGGCCTTCACGAGCCTGTTTTCCTTTCAGGATGCGTTCCGTTGTGCAGATGACCCCAGCGGGGCTTCACTGGGCGTTCACCAGTCTGCCTGGCAGCATCTCGGTGTTGACCAGTTGGTAAACATCAACCAAAGGGCAGATGACACCTGCTGTTTCAGTCTGTGCAGGTGGGGCGATGAAGTGGAAAGAACTTTTGGCCTCGGACGCGGGGAAGCTGCATTCCCTTAGCTCCGTTAGGTATTTACTGCTACGACTTTGGAAAAGTGTCTTTACTTCTCTGGTTCTGAGTGTTTCTTATATAAAAGGAGAGATTTGGGTTAGATCCGTGGTTTCTGACCTGATTCCTTGGTGTCTAGAAAGATAGCGATGGGTGTGTGGACAGGGGAAGGGGAAGCTTTAAAACAGCTGTGAACTTCTAACTGCAAACTGCTAGCAGTTTGAGAAGTCCTTGTTGTCTATTCATTTTTGAGTCTCTGTTGTCTAGGACAGTGTTTGGTCCAAAACGTGTAACTGTTTCTCGAAACATGTTGGTCATTCAGAAAAGCCCGACAAAAATGCTCTTTGGCCCTATGAAGCTGGGCAGGCCACCCCCAACCTTGAATTCTCTAATGATCAGCATTAGAGTGAAGATGTGCAACTCATGTCTTTTCGTCTCTGCATAAGTGACTTAATGTAGCTTAAACAGGAAAAGGGACTTTGTCCCTCACTAAGACAATCAGATAGTTTGAAGATTTCTGCCAAACAGGAAGGAAATTTAGAGTCCGTGTCGTCAAAAAAACGACAGCGGACCACTGCCACCGTCACTGTGGTCATGCTGTGCTTACCTGGAGCTCCGGTCAGTAGTTCTGGGTGACGCGCTGAAGGGGATGGGAAAACTAACTTACACGTGCATTTTGATGTAGAAAGGCATCCCTGTGCCTGGTGTCCTCGAGAAAGACATTAAAACAGGACGCTTTCGGATGAGGTTGGGCCCATTTCTAACCTATAAAGCCGACGTTTTCTACCAAGACAGTTGGTCATGGGGACTCTCCTGTGGGTGCAGACACAGAGGCTGAGGCTGCTTGCCTTTTCCGTTGCCCTGGGTGCTTTGTGGGAGCTCCAGCGATGGCCATCTTGTCTGTTGTGTCCATCTCCCTGAGCCTCAGAATCCCAAACCGCTCACTTCATTGGGATTTTGAGAGATCAAGTGAGATAATGGATTCGAGCGTTATCGACAACCCCAAGCGTGTTTCTGTGTCCTGTAACCATCAATAATGCCTATGGACGGCGTGCGCGGGTGGCCATCAATGGGGAAGCACCTTCTCTTTCCCCCTCCTTCTCACTAATTTGCATTTGTGCCCGTTTTGTCTCTGCAGTTGTCATATGTCCCTTGCAGCTGTCCCATATCTTTTGAATAGCCGCACTACGTCTTAATGATTTCTCGTATTTGCATCCTGAGGCTGGCTTTCGGGCAGGATGATGACAGGGGACTGAGGTCCCTACAGTCAGTTGCATGAACTTGTTTGAGACTTGGAGTCAGAGTAGGGCAGGACGAGGCTTTAGTCTGGCAGGGCGGGTCCTGGTACGTAGCGGGTGAGCTGTTTGGGTCTTGGGGACAGTGGTGGTGAGACTTCTCTCATCCAGTTCCGAATCATGGCTCCTGTGAGCGATGGTTGTGATGTTTTGTTAGAGACTCTCCACAGTGTGTTTGCTCTTGGTAGGTTCACGGTCTCTTGTTCGCTCTCCTCAGAGGTGTTTTGAGCTAATAGCCTTTCCTGTGTTCCTCTTACGCTTACGTGGGGCAGAATGAATTTTGTGTTTGCACCTGAGATCTCTCCCTGGTACAGGACTCGTACCTGGAGTGGCTTCTAAAAGTCACGGAACCTTATCCTGTGTGTGGTGGTGGCTTAGTACAGGTCATCGGGTATCAGGAGGCAAGAATTCACCCCTGGTCAGCTGGAAAGAGGTTGGCCTCACTTTTGTGTTGGCAAATCCATGCCGACTGTGCCCTGCTAGCCAGACCTCTGCCAGCGGGGCACGCTGGGTTAATGGAAGTGGTAGGAAGAATTCTTTCCAAAAGTAAAATCCAGTTATCTTCCCTGTCTCAGGCAGTGGTTCAGGTGTCCACCTTGTCCCTTACCTCCTACTGATACCATAGCCTCCAGATCCTTCCTTCTATCCCCAGTGACCCGTGAGAGGGTCCCCCTTCATTGTTGCTAGCTGTGAGATCAGTAAAGATTTTACCCTTTTATACTTTTCACAAGTGGACATTATGGTCCTTGAAAACATGTAGACAGATAAAAATTACTGGGCAATACAAATTATAGGGATGGGGATAAAGGGTGGGAGAGAGAGGAAGACAGAGAGACAGAGAGACAGACAGACAGACAGACAGACAGACAAAGAGGCAGAAAATGACAGGGACAGAAAAGGGCCTGGCCACCTCACTTCAGAAATGGTCTCTGGTGACTTAGCGTCGGTGGTAGCCAGCCCCTACGATGGCCTCACGGTCCGTCTTCTGTCTTCATTCCCTGTGTGGTTCTTTTCCATGTTGAAGCAGGGCTGGCTTTTGTGACCGATAGAATGTAACGGAGATTACCATGTGTGATTCCCAAGATCGGGTCCTAAAATGCACTGCAGCTTCCAGCTTGACCTCTTGGGTCCTTTTCTTTGAAAGAAGCCAGCTGCCGGGTTGGGAGAACACTGAGACAGCTCTGTGGAGAACCCCCACAAAGAGAAACCAGCTTGCCAGTGTCTGCTTGCCGGCATGCGAGGGAGCCCCCTTGGGAGTGGTTTAGCCTCAGCCCATCACTTAGATGACTGGGGCTCTGGCCGATGCCTGGCGACAAGCACCTGACAGCGTGAGCCAGAACCACCTGACCAAGCCGCTCCTGCATGCTCCATGTGCACACCGGGAGGGATAACAAATGGTGGTGGTTCTAAGCCGTTAGGTGTCAGGTCATTTGTCACACAGCACTAGGTACTTAGTACCTTTCTCCTTGCTGTCCTTGCTTTGGTGCGGACGGTCTGGTTTCTGAGGCAGGGAGTGCAGAGTTGACGTCGGGACATCTGTCCCTTTTCCGCGGGTGCCATCGCCCTGCTTCACAGCCCCCGTCGTCCTCCACGGAGTAGGAGTTCCCTTGGGCTCTGCTGGGTAACGGAACATTCTTTTTGTTTTTCAGTATTATCGCACCTTTAATTCTCCTGAGTCTATTTTCATAAATGTTTCAATGCAAAGGTGGATGAGGATGAATCAAGTGCTGTTGTCTTGCTTTCCTCTTAACCAGGAAATCAAAAATCGATAGCTGCCTCTAGGTTTTTGATTATGCATTCCATCGGTACACATTTTTTAACACGTGTCTTCAAATATATTTTATTTGTTCATTTATTTGTTATTTACACATGCCATTGCATTGTTTTATCATGTAAGTTATACAACACACATAAAATGTACATTTAGAAAATATGAGGTAAAAATAAATAGGAATAGAAGGCCACATATTTTGCTTTTCTATCCAAATGGTTGCCTTGGGCACGGTTGGTGAATGTGTCCCGCTGGTCTCCAATATGGGTAGCTTTTTACATTGTGTTATCTGCATGTTGTTTAAGGGGAGAGGTTGTGCCTTATTTGTCTCTCCCAAGATTATGGGGTTGCTGCTCCATCCACTCTTACAAAATGAAGAGTACGTGAATGAATGTGCAGTTGAATGGAGGAGAGTCCTCCGGGTCTCAGCACGATGCCAAGTGCAAGGGAGACAGAAATTAATGCGACATGTGAAGTGGATGAAGCTTAAATCTAGTCTCTCTAGCTCCC
>NW_011888964.1:1279388-1290190 GCF_000151845.1 Pteropus vampyrus
TTTTCAGTATTATCGCACCTTTAATTCTCCTGAGTCTATTTTCATAAATGTTTCAATGCAAAGGTGGATGAGGATGAATCAAGTGCTGTTGTCTTGCTTTCCTCTTAACCAGGAAATCAAAAATCGATAGCTGCCTCTAGGTTTTTGATTATGCATTCCATCGGTACACATTTTTTAACACGTGTCTTCAAATATATTTTATTTGTTCATTTATTTGTTATTTACACATGCCATTGCATTGTTTTATCATGTAAGTTATACAACACACATAAAATGTACATTTAGAAAATATGAGGTAAAAATAAATAGGAATAGAAGGCCACATATTTTGCTTTTCTATCCAAATGGTTGCCTTGGGCACGGTTGGTGAATGTGTCCCGCTGGTCTCCAATATGGGTAGCCTTTTACATTGCGTTATCTGCATGTTGTTTAAGGGGAGAGGTTGTGCCTTATTTGTCTCTCCCAAGATTATGGGGTTGCTGCTCCATCCACTCTTACAAAATGAAGAGTACGTGAATGAATGTGCAGTTGAATGGAGGAGAGTCCTCCGGGTCTCAGCACGATGCCAAGTGCAAGGGAGACAGAAATTAATGCGACATGTGAAGTGGATGAAGCTTAAATCTAGTCTCTCTAGCTCCCTGAGAGAGTAGGATTTAAACCTGGGCGTGCTTGGTTCCTAAGCCATGTTTACTGTTTAGCTTCTTCCAAATTACAGAGCCCCTCTCTTCCCCACTCGCTGAGAATTGCCTCTGTGCTAGATGTGCCCTTGGAGGGAAGGCGCTGGACTTATTTCTAGGATGAACTGTGTTCTGGTTTCCCCCTGTCTCCCAGCCACACGCTGACGTATGCCGGCAGCCAAATCGCACCCCACACCACAGCTTCCTCCGTTCCCTTCAGTCTGTCTCCCAGGCTGGGCTCTCTGGCCATCACTGGTTAAGACCTCCTAATTGGTGGGTGGGTGGGTGTGTGTGTGTGTGTGTGTGTGTGTGTGTGTGTGTGTGTGTGTGTGTGTGTGTGTGTGTTGGGGGAGTCTTAACAACTCAGCTCTCCGGGGCTCAGGTTGTCTGAATTTCTGTCTTCTTCCATTTCCGGGGGCTGAGGAGTTGTGGGAGACACAATTATGACCAGCTTGTCAAGGCTGTTTGCTCAGCCGGGCATCTCTCTTCCGTGTCAGCTGACTTAGCTCTTCATCCCCATTTAGGCTTCGATGACCTAGTGACTTGGATTCCATGTCGGCATTTCCCTCCTACAGCCCATTCTCTGAGTAATGACCACTCAGAGATGTCCATGTCTGACATCTCTGAGTGGTCATATCTGCAACGTGGCAGAAGACACGTTGCAGATATGATTAAATTAAGGATGTTGAGATGGGAAGAGTGTCTGGGATTCTCCAGGTGGAATGGCGATGGAATGACGATGGAATGACGATGATCCTTAAAAGGAAAGAGGGGGCGGGAGAGGCAGAGTCAGAGATGTGAGGATGGACGCGGAGGTCGGAGTGACTGAGGCAAAGAGGACGATGGCTGAGGGATGCTGGCCGCGTTCAGAAGCTGGAATAGTGGAGGGTCTGGGGAGGGTCCGGGGGGATCATTTCTCTCCACCAAGAAATGAGGTGATCAGATCTCTGCGAAATGACTGAGTTAGGGTGTGAGATAATACAACAATATCAGCGATCTACCTCGGCATATGTCATAGCGTGTGGGAGACTTTAGAGTCATGACTTCTGATTCAGAGCACGGTGCAGAGAGTTAATCAGAAATGGTTCTGCCCCCAGGTGACAAGTATTTCACTCTCTTTTGCTGTGTCGCAGGCAGCCATGGCAATCCGGTGGCATAACGCAATGAGCATTTATCTCTGTGTTCGTGAGTCTTCCCATTAACTGTGTCTACTGTTTCTAAGCTGATTGGGCTGGGCTTGGCTGGTGGCTCTGGTTCAGACTGTGGGTCTGGCTGAGCCTGGATCTAGCCCACAGGTTGGGCTCAGGTCTGGGTCCTAGGCTGAAGGAACAGAAGCTCCCTGAGGGACACTCAGGTCTTGGTAGATCCCCAGAGCACAGAAGCAAGCCCAGTGACAACCCAATCACATTTCGAGTCTCTGCTCCTGTCATGGCAGCTTACGTCCCATTGGATAAAGTAGAGCACGTGGTTAAACCGAAGCAGGGGTGTTGCGGGGGCGCGGGGGTGGGAGGTAGGGACTGTTACTGTGAAGAATTGGACGTAATTCAGTCTGCCACACCAGAGAAGGTTGCTTTCCTGGATCTCATAGGATATGTCTTTTGAGTCAAAGTTACTTCTCTATTTGTGACCTATGCTGCCACCAAGGCAGTTCTCACGAACACCTTCAGCAGGTAACCTTCCATGCACTAATGCCTCCTTTTGCTCTAGCCTTGTTTTTCTGTTTCTGGAGGTTTATCTGTTTTCAAACCACAGTGTTTGAACAGCTCAGCCGGCCATTTACCCCTCTGGGAGCACTCTCTGTAATCAATTCCATTCCCTTTTCTGGGATGACATGTCCCTTTCTGGGCCTTTTGTCTACTCATCTGTAAAGAGACCTAGTTCTTTGTCACACTTGTGGAGTGCCAGCTCCTACAGGCAGAGGAATCGCTCTGTTAGAAGTTTGCAGGCTGCCCCAGCCCCTCCTCCACGTGGGGCCCTCCTGGCCCACAGGCAGTGGGGCGACGGAGCTGCCAGGGAAGCAAGCTGTGTCTCAGGCACATTTAGAGCAGGGGACTGTCCGCCAGAGGGTGACGGTCCTCCTCCGAGGGCCCTGGGCTGCTCTGACCCTACGTGGAGTAGTGTGTTATAGGGGTGGGCCTGAAAAGTGGAGGCTTGTCCCCTACGAAGAGTCTGGAAGAATCGCGGGATCTGGAGTGGCCGAGGACTCTGATGCACATTTGGCTTGGAGAAAAAGTTTGTGGATAGTGGTGGCATGTGAGGTATCACCGTCACCAGGTTTAATTCACTTCAACAAGCGTTTCCTGATCCCAGCAATTCGCCAGGACCTCTGCTGGGAACCGAGGTATGGAAATGCACAGACAAATACAGACAAATACCCTGCTCGCGCGAGGCTAGGGCCTGGCACTTAATAAACAGGTAGATTCTTCCCTTTGATCCTGGCGAAAACCATGCAAACGAGAGCCAGGGTGTCAGAGGGCATTACGGGCTTCGTCTGAAAGGATAAGCAGTTTTTTTCTCGTCTTGTTGCAAGTAATGAGTGGCTGTGCCGCATGGGAACTCTTATCCCCAACTCTTCGTGTTTTCATGGGGGAAAGGAAATCCTGCTTCCCACGGGGAAAGATTTGGGAGGAGCACTGCTGGCATCTTTCTCCAGGCCTATAACCCACTTGTTTCTCCCCAGGGAAGGAAAGTGATTCGGATCCAGTTACTGAATTTGGGGGAAGGAAGCGAGTGGGAACCAGAGCTTGTGAGTTGCAGGACCTCTGAGAACCTATTTGGGACCTGAAGGTCAAGGAAGTGAAGTGACTTGGCCTCCTTTGTGTGTGGCAGAAACAAGAGGGGCACCCACCCTTCCTGATGCCCTGAATGAACAAAGGAGGGAAAGGCTGGCGGCCGGGGACCGTGGTGACGATGGTGAGGGAGGTGGGCGCGGGCCAGGCAGTCAGGGAGACGTGGACGGCTGAGCCGGGAGGGGCTCTGGGGGCCAGACGGGATCCAGTGGGAGCCTGGAGTTGAGGGAGTTGCTGGCAAGGGCAGGTTCCCAGCTCAGGTGACCATGTAGCACGGAGCCACCGCCGCTCAGGTTTGGAGCTGGCAGTCACGACACTGGGCTCCAGTTCTCCCTGAGCAGCGGTGCAGACATCACCCCGTGAGATCCCAGGACAGAATTTACAAGCCTGTCACTGTGTTCTGTTGAACCCAAACAAGTTTCAAAGCTGTGAATTAGCGGAAGAAAAAAAAATTAGAGAATTATGAGTAAGAATCTGGATTTCTTTTTATTTCTTAAGGGGGAAAAAAAAAAAAAGAATCCAGAGATCATTGGACCCATACTTCTGATTGGAATAATCTCTTGGAACTGAGCAACGGTCACTCCCTTTAGCAGGATCGTCCAGTTTGCCACTGTCCCCACGGGTCCATCTGTTTCGCAGGTTCTCTTAGCTTCCCTCCCAGCTTACCTGCCTGGGTCCAGTGGCCATTTGCGTTTGCAGCCCCTGCTCCACCTGGGATGCTGGGCTTAACCTCGCCTGGCTAAGAGATGCTTTTGGGATTTTAATGTAAATTAAAGGCTTTTCCAGAGAGATGCATCTTGCACTTCAAACTTTTGCACGAAATTACAGGTGGTTCCAGACCCACTAAAGCCATTTAAAATCTGGACATCAGGTGAAAAACTCCTGCTCTGAAAAAAAAGGATCTCTCAGTATCTTTGAAAATTCACTTTCAGGGGCACTTTACAGTTTATAAGGCACGCCCCTTTCCTTGGAAAGCATGCAGCCCCTCCCCCCGACGTGCTCCCCATTTTCCCTGTCAGCTCCTCCTCCCCAGCCTCACGTGTGCCCTCTAGAGGCACGCTGGGCAGGGGTCATCCAGCCTCCAGTGCAGGGGAAGAATGGGGCCCAAGGACCCTTGAGTGACAGGCGGAGCTGCACGGCTGAGGGGATGGGGGGCGGGGGGTGTGGGTGGCTGGCGCTCTGCTGTGCTCCCCTGTGATTCTCCGTGTTTGTCGTCTTTCCCATCCCACTCTTCCTTTTGCCAGTCAGTTATAAATAGCTCAGAGAACATTTTATTTCCAGCTTCGAGGTGACATGTGCTGTCAGCAACACCACAGCCACTCCATTGATGTTTTTAAGGGGGCGGGAGGAGGAAATAAAATTGCTTATTGGCCCAAAGCAGTGTTCAGTGAACTGAAAGCCACTGACTCTCCGTGGGACGCTCTGCGTCTCCCGAGTGAATGGATTTTCACGCTGGGAACCCAGCTGGCCTTCGGGCTGAATGGCCGCCGTCTCCCTCTCTGATTAATTCAGTCGATGCCCAGCCCAAGGAGGGCGAGGAGTCGGAGCTTCCCCTCCCCGCCCTGTCTGGGGGGAAAAGCCAGGAACAGGAGCAGGGGGCCGGCAGGGAGGAGGCCATTGCTAACAGCTCGAGGGGCCTTGTCTGCATAGGGCGAGCAGTTTTTCTGTTTCTCTGAATGTCAAGGCAGAGGCAGGAGGGCAAAGGCGTTTCTCCTCGCACTGGCCGAAGAGGAAAACACAGCCAAACCTTTGCAGTCACGGAGGGAGGAGGTTGCGCTAGACACCGGGGTGCTTTTCAGTGATGTTGTAGCCAGGGATCCAGGAGTGACAGACTCAAGAGGGAACAGAGGGCCGCGCTGTGGAAAAGGGAAGGCAGGATGTGCAGCTTGACCAAACCCCAGAGGCAAAGCCCAGGGCCCCGTGCTGGCGAAGGAAGGGTGTGAAGGAGGAGTGTCCGCCCTTTCAGAGCCCGAGGAGCTTCCACGCCCTGCAGGAGCAGCCTGCGCAATGGCCTGTTTTCTGCACGCAGCAGGCCCTGAGCTGCCTCACGCCGCCCTTGGACATGAAGGCCATTGTTATTGCGCCCATTTGGTAAATGAGAAATCGGGGTGTGAGGAGCCTAAGTCACTGACCCCTTTGCCTCCTTGTCTCAGTGAGCAAAGATTCCGATTTCTAGAAAAAAGGACCCAGGGAGCAGGAGAGGGAGAGAAAGAGGGAAAAGAGGAAGAGGAAGAAGAGGCTGTCGCTTCTATCCAGCCCTGAGCGGGCCCAGGTCCCCCGTTTGAGAAGAGGAAACCACAGGGAGAGAGACTTGACAGTGAGACGAAGATGAGGGCTAACCTTGACCTTAGCCCTTAACCCTTTGGAACTCTCAGAAGGAAGAGAAACGGGAGATAATTCCTGCCTCATTTTTTAACCCTACTCTGAAATCCCATCCCTGGCAAATTTGGCCCATTGTCCTAGAATCTGCCGGCCAGGTTGGGGCTTTTTCTCCCTTGAGAGGTGGACAGGGTAGGAGCAGGGAGAGACCCGGAATGTCGTATGGAGAAGCTGTTTCCTTTTCCTGTCCCAGCCCCTGCCTTCTCCCCTTCTGCCCCGTCCCAAGAAGGCCTTAGCTGCAGAGCTGGGTGGGGGACAGGAACGGACTGTGTTCACCACGTCTCTGTTGCACGCTGGTCTCTGTGCAGGCGTCTCCCCGGGCTGCGCTCAGGCACCCACCCCTCTCCTAAAGTCCGCATCCCCCTCTCCCAGAGGGGAGTCTCAGGTGGTCCTTTCTATGTACCGGTTGGTTTGCATCTTCCACAACAGAATGCAAGCTCCAAAGGAGTGGTGACTGTCCTACTCACGCTGTGTCCCCAGTGGCTACCACAGTGCCTGGCACCTCACAGGCGCTCAGAAAATCCTGGTGGAATGAATGCATGAAGTAGCTTGCCCCGTGTCAGGCCCCATGCTTTCAACTTAGGTCGGGGCGACTGCGCTGAAGGGAACGAGCTGGGCGGACTCATTTCTGTGTGCTTGAGACAGCGAGCATAGGTTGAATGAGGTCCAGGCGCCTGGCTGCATCTACCAGGCGCCCTGCTGGGAGCCAGTCCCTTTGTCCCCATTGGACTGGGAGAAGTCTATCGCATTTATTATTCAGTTCAAGTGCATCATCTACCAGGCTCTGACCACGTACCTAGCACTGTGTCCGGTGTCTGAATCATGCCAAAGAAATATAGGACACGCATCCTCTGAGCTTTCGAGAAGGTTCTGTTGTAGACAGGAAGACATCGTGAGCTTTCTGAGGAAGCACATTCTCCTCCATGGGTCTGATTCTTCAAGTGTAAAGTGAGGAGTTTGGGTTTTACTAGACGATGTCTTCTTGCGAGGCTTACCCCCATAGTGGACTCTGAGACACGCGGTTGGGTGCAGCTGGTTTATTTGGGCCGTGACCCTAGGACGTGCTGGCGTGAGGGTGGAGGGACACAGTGAAGGGAGGAAGGCCACAAAAAGTCGACTGACGGGCGGTCACTGCTGTAGGCACCTCAGAGCTCATCTCGCCTGGGACGCTGGGGCCTGTTTCACACACACCGCAGAGCTGTCCACTGCAGGCGGAGGAGGCTGGGGCCATCATCCCCAGCTCCATCTCTGGCTGGTCCTTGGTCGCTACCAGAGCATTGTTTCCTGGTGTGTCCAGCCTGCCCGGCCTCTTCCTCCTGCCCCCTGGCCAGAGCGCATCCTCAGGTGGACAGCTGCAGGGACAATGGCCCATACGGGGATGGTCGGGGGGTGGCCCTTGGGTGGGCCGAGGGGGTCATGTGCAGGGGACCACAGCGCCTGCGTCTGCCCTAGGGACCTCTTCCGTTTCACCTGCCTCTGTACGCCCAGGTAGCAGGCACTTTTGCGATGAGTGAATGAAGAGTTCTCCCTCCAACTCTGACTTCCCCAGTTCCGTGGCCTCTGGAACAATGACCACTTGACAACGCAGTGTGATGAAGAGCTGCCTGGTGACGGTGCGGACCTGGGGTGACAGCGGAGTGAGCCCGTGTGGGGTCGGAACCGGCGGGGGAGGCCAGGGCTTCCTGTGGAGTGGGGCCTGCGCTGGGCTGTGAAGGGCGTGGGGTCCAGAGGGGCCGGAAGGGGGCTGGGCAGTAAGGGGTAGTCCTGTGCACACGGGAGCGCAGGAAGGGCGTGGCATCCCCAGGGACTGCTGCAGCCGTGCTGGCCCTGCGCGGGGTCCCCGACCCCACCCCATGGAAAGGGCCCCCCCTCCGACACTCCACACAGAAGGCGTCCCCGACCCCACATGGAAGGAGCCTCCCACCCACCATGGAAGGGGTCCCAATCCCCCCAAGGAAGGGGCCTCCCCAATCCCGCACACAGAAGGTACCCCCAATCCCCCACGGAAGGGGCCCCCAGCCGCCTCTTGCCCCGCTGGCCCGTACTGCTCCTTGAGAGCCTTCTGCCCACCCTGCCTTGGTGGCCCTGGCTCTGGGTCCAGGCTTCTTTGTCCTTCCCAGTCTCACACTGCCCTTCAGACTGGGGGGAGGCTGGATGTGGGGCTGCAGTGTGTGCTCTGGAGCCTTTAGCGATGGCCTCGTGGTGGCCGGGAGGCCTGGCTTTCCTCTTGCTGGGTGAAAGACCTGGGGGAAGGGACTTCACACTGAGCCCCATCTGCAAAACGAAGATCACACAGCAGGCACCTCGCTGTGTCGTGTCGCTGTGAGGTCTAAAGGGCCTGATGCACAGGCGGGGCTTGGAATGGGGCCACCCTCAGCCTGTGGGGTATAACGGGTTCTCCCTCTGGGGTCGGTGGGGAGGAGGGATCGCTTTGTGTGCTTCCCGGCACATCACAACCACTTGAGGTGGCCCTTAGTTTTATTATTACTTACTTTAATTTTACAAATCGCTTCTGAAACCTGACCTTGGTTTCCCAGCCATCACATTTCCACCTCCGCCCCCTTCTCAGCAGCCTCTGCCCATGACCTCAGTTGACAGACGCTCCCTGCTCCCCGTCAGTTCGGCCTCAGCTTCCCTGCCCATCAGCGTGCCCCACACTCACTGTGTGCAGCTGTGACTGAGGTCCCAGGGGGTCTGGGGAAAATGGGTGGGAAAGGTGAAGGACGTGTGGGTGGGAGCGTGTCCCCGATTGTGGGAGGTGGCATGGGGACAGCGCTTCACTTTCTCCCGCTGTGTGACTTGAGCAAGTTACCTCTCTGAGCCTCAAGTTTGCTTTGCATCTAAAGAGGGGACAGTTGAGCCCATTGCCTGGGGCTGTTGGGAGAAGTGACCAGGACAAAGAAAGGTGTCAAGCCCAGTTTCTGTCACTGCCACTTCCTTTGCTCCCCGTCCCATGAGGAAGGAGAGCAGACAGTGGGCCTCGGAGGCCAGGCGGGTTTGAGAAGGCGGCATGCCGTCCCTGTTTGAAACCTGGATCTAACCATCCCCTGTTACGTTTTTGCAGGTTGTAGTGGAGATCAGAGGGCCTAATGAGTGACAGAATATTTTGTGAAACATAGTGCAAGATGCACACGTGAGGTTATTGTTGTTGCTGCTGATATAAATACATGTCTAGCAACCCCTTTTCTTAAGGACTTTCTCCCTATTTTATTTTTTACAGATTTTTATTAAAGTATGGCTAGCGGACAGTGTTAGTTTCAGGTGTGCACCACAGTCGTTCGACATTCGTAATCCTCAGGAAGTGATCGCCATGTGTCCAGCAGCCATGTGACACTTTGCCACGTGGTCGCAGTATGATCGACTGTTTTCCCTGTGCTGTGCTCCACACCATGCCTTAGCCCTCTCCCCGACCCTTCAGTACTATCACATGATTTTCCTTTAGACGGCCGCCCCTCCTCCTCCTCAGTTCGTGAGATTTGGGTTCGGCCACCCCACTCGCCCGGTTTCAGGAGGGACCCAGGTCTAGCCAGTTGTCAGATTCTATTTCTCCGGACTAGCTGTTGGCTTAGGGATGGGCGTGGGTCCCATGTCGGTCTGATGAAAGGTAACCCTGTGCTGGAACATTCCGGCGGAGGGCTTTTCTGCTGTGGTCACCCGCTGCAAGGGTCTCGCGGGGACGTGGTTCCTTGTGCGGGCTCTGGAATCAAACTTGGGCATTGACTGACTGTGTGATGTGGGGCAAGTTACTTAAACTCTCAGTGCCTCAGCTCTGTCATCTATGAAGTGCGGTTAAAACAGCACCCGAGGTTTGGCGTCACTGAGAGTTTTAAGTGACTGAGCGTTTAGGAGGTGTTCGGAATTGCTGTCAGGACCGAGTAAGCCCTTAATGAATGTTACCTGATGTCAGTCGCTAGGTCAGCCTGGGACTGCCAGCAGACACCTTGAGAGGAGGTTCTGGCTGGCATTGAAGCCAGCATGGTTCATGACATGGGGAGCACCTGGATCCATCCGTGCCTGAAGCTAGCCATCCCTAGAATTTCTTAATTAAGCCAGTTAGAGTTAAGTTTCTGTTACTTGCAACCAGGAGTCTTAACTGTTGTGATTATTATTTCCACATAGAAATATTGATTCTTGCTAACACATGAGAACTTTCCGTGATTGCCCTTCTCTTCAGGCTAAGTTCAAATTCCTGAGCCAAGCCTCCGGGAGACCATGACCTGGCCCCTGTCTAACTCACTGGCCTCCTTTTCTCCTGTGTCCACTCGTCCTCCGCTTTCCCGCCTTTCCAAATTTGCAGGGCCTGAGCCCGTCCTGTTCCCTCCTCCTTGTGACTTTGCAGGCCTCCTCCTGGGCGTGCCCTTCCCCACTGGGCTGCCTCTTTTTCACTGAGCCCCTCTGAGACTGGATTAGATCCCTCTCCTCCATCCTTGTCCAGCAAAGACCCTCACCCTAAGACTGAGGTTCCTTTGGGGCCTGGGACCATTTAGACCTGAACGAACTAGTTCTGTATCCCAGGGTCTGGCACACGTGCCACATCGAAGGTGCTCATGGAAAGGACTCACAAACACCGTGTGAGTGGGGGATGAGAGACGAGTGACAGATGCAAAGTGTCAGCTTTTTGATATGCTGTGTGATTTGTTAAAAACGCAAACGGTTTGGGCGCCAAAGGAGGCGGCCCATCCGGAAGCTCTGTAGCCGATGTTCCTGCTGGACACCTGCTGGACACCCGCTGACGGCTGGTTTGGCCATGCCATTGACAGGGAAGCAAACTTCCACCTGGCAGGTGCTTGATTTAATAAAACCCCAAACTCATATCAGCCCTGACATGCCCAGGGAATAAGACAGCAAATTAGAGAGATGGAAACGTCACTCCAGTGCAAACCAAGATTTAAAAGGCCCTTGTAGCCCTTATTTATGGAGTTTGGGTTTCCCTTTAACCCTTGGGTGAGAGAGGACG
>NW_011888964.1:1292200-1294444 GCF_000151845.1 Pteropus vampyrus
TCTCCCTCCTTCCTTCCCTCCTTCCTCTCTCCTTCCTTCTCTCCCTCCCTCGCTAGCCCCCTCCCTCTTTGTCTTCCTTCTTCTGAACATCAAGTCCACGTCCACCTGAGAGCCTGTATTAATTTTCTGTTGCTGTGTAACAAATTGCTAGCATGTATAGTGGCTCCATAAAGTCGGCTGCCTCTCTCCTCTTGCTCCCAATTTATCACAGGCAATCGGCCATTCGGGAGCTGCAAGGGGTGGGGGAGTAAGTGACAGCTTAACAAAAGGGCCTGAGAGGGAGCAGAATACAGCCATCCAGAATCTGTTTCCTGCCCCGCCTCTTCGCTCTGTGACTAATCAAGGCTGCGGACAAAAGGAAGCGCAAATGTTACATAAAGAGAATAGCGCTGATCTGGAAGCCCCTGGGCGAGGGCTGCACTCACCCTGTAATTACCACCAGGCTGTGTTAGCGCCAGGGGCAGAGTCACTTCAGAGGGCCTGACAGGAGGAGGGATGTCACATCTGGGGATGCTCGCACATGGGTCAGTCCAGAAATGACAGGGCCAGCTTCTGCGGCGAGCACAGCTGCGTGCCAGCTGCTGGCGAGGATGGCGACAGTGTGGGGAGGAGACGGAAGGGAGACCAGCCCTCACCGGGGGCCTCGTGTGGTCAGGCAGGGTGCTGCGTGTGCCCCCCAGCCCTCAGCACCAGCCATGCCTAACAGTTCCCTAATCTGTCCAGCCCTCGCTGACTGCCTGCCTGGGACACATTTCTTCTCCTCGATACTTGGATGAGCCCCACCAAATCTGTCCACCTCGACTCAGCTCATACACGCCTCTGAAAACCGTTTCTGATTTCTCTCCTTCGCCAGACTGGGGAAGTGCCTCTCTACCCGCCCATAGTCTCCGCGGCTTCTTCCCCTCTCTCCCCAGCATAATTTGCTGCTTACACTTTCTGAGCTCTCAGAGGCCGGGACCTGCGTCTTTCTTTCCCCCATCTCTGTTGCACCGACACCGAGCACATTGCTTGGCAGTTAGCAAGTGCTCGCTTTTGCTAACATAATGAATCTCTAATGTGACTCTTACGACACTGCTGACACACAGCCTGTGAAATAAGCGTTGTACCCTCACATCTCAAATAAAGAAATGCCACGACGGCAGTAACATAACTTGCCCGAGGACACATGCCAATGAATATAGAGCTGGGATTTGAATCGTTATTATTATATCGACAGTTTCAATTTACTGAGCACCTACTATGTGTCAGGCACTGCACTTGGTTCTTCTCACGCATTATCTCTTATCCGTCCTCACATCATGGAAGGTATATATGATCCGCACAGATAATGGAAACCTCGTGGTATGGATGGCAAAGATGAGGATCAGGGAGGCTTATTACCTTCCCAGGGTTATGTGGATAGTGTAGTGGTGACGTGTTTGATGCCAAGACCCGCGCTCCTGTTGCTTCCTCCCAAATTATTAATGGGCAGCAAGGTGGATGCAAAAAGGGAGCAGCAGCTGTGGCCGATGAATCCAGAACATGATGCTTGCGTGTCTTCGAAGTTCATGTATAACATGAAGAGACAGAGCATCGTATGATCTTTGCTGACAGTGACTTGACTGTGGCTTAATAATAGATCATTGAAAGAAAAGCGCATGTTCCCAAAGGGGAGTGGATGGTCACCTCAAGAGAAACCGGGAGTCACAGGAAGCAGAACTGGTCAGGGAGGAGGGCCGACGGACCTGACGCTTTCGGGCAGGAATGCCATGTTGTTGCGGGTTCTGCAGTTTCCTGTGCCGGAGTTTGGGCTGCTGAGGGCAAGGCCTTCGCTGCTGCATCCCCAACAGGCAGCACATGAGCGGTGCATAGCGGACCCTAAGTAAGATCTAGGAATACAAATGCACAAAGGAACACAACTCTTTTGTCACTAAACAGGTGTCCTTTGCTCTGTTACCAAAGTATTTCATTGGGTTTTTCCAAGTGGTGGTGACTTCTGTATTTGCTGCTGTGTTTCCAGGCTCCATGCCGCTCAAATAGTTTTTTTTTTTCTTTTTTAAAAATGAGCTTTATGAAGGTGTAATTGATATACAGTAAACCACACATATTTAAAGCAATTTGGTAAGTTTTGACATGTATACACTGTGAAACTCTCATCACAATCAAGATGGTAAACATATTAATTACCCCCAAAATTTCCTCGTGCCCCCTGGCAGTTTTTCTCTCCCGCCCCTTTCCTGCCATCCTGTCTCTGTCAACCACTGG
>NW_011888964.1:1294494-1297053 GCF_000151845.1 Pteropus vampyrus
TTCCTGTGCCGGAGTTTGGGCTGCTGAGGGCAAGGCCTTCGCTGCTGCATCCCCAACAGGCAGCACATGAGCGGTGCATAGCGGACCCTAAGTAAGATCTAGGAATACAAATGCACAAAGGAACACAACTCTTTTGTCACTAAACAGGTGTCCTTTGCTCTGTTACCAAAGTATTTCATTGGGTTTTTCCAAGTGGTGGTGACTTCTGTATTTGCTGCTGTGTTTCCAGGCTCCATGCCGCTCAAATAGTTTTTTTTTTTCTTTTTTAAAAATGAGCTTTATGAAGGTGTAATTGATATACAGTAAACCACACATATTTAAAGCAATTTGGTAAGTTTTGACATGTATACACTGTGAAACTCTCATCACAATCAAGACGGTAAACATATTAATTACCCCCAAAATTTCCTCGTGCCCCCTGGCAGTTTTTCTCTCCCGCCCCTTTCCTGCCATCCTGTCTCTGTCAACCACTGGTGAGATGTCTTGTGACCATGAGGGTAGCTAGTATGGCAGACATGCCACCATGTCTGTCATACTTTCCCAAGGTTATGCGGATAGCGTCGTGGTGAGCCGGGTTGGGATCCGAAGACGGCAGGCATGCTGGAAGCATGGGGAGATCTCGGGTCCTTGGTAAAGTCACTGAGCTGTGACGTGGCCGGTCGAAACTTTGGTTATGTGAATGGAAGACTCTTCTTCATTGCCAGAGTCTGTTCCTTGCAGTAGAAAGTCTTGTCGCAGGTTCTCTAAGTTGACCCAGCCTCACTCTCCCTAAGCTAGAGGTGGGTGGAGGTGACACTGTCCTTCAGCCCTAGAAAGTCTCCTCGGTGAAACGGTCATCGCGACAAGGGCCGTTTCTTAAATTTCTGTAGCCCTCTAGCCCTCTCACATGTATCATGCAATTAAATGTCGTCACTCTACAGCCCAAGGTTGTGGCATTATTTTTGTTTTATATATAAAAAAACAGCATCACTCAAATTAAAGTGTAGCAGCTTTGCAATGACAGCTTCAAGCGTGACTCCAACTGGGATGTTTGGTTGGAACAATGATCAAAACTGCCATAGAGAAATTTCAGGCATGAGCCCACCGGGGAGATAGAATTTGAGGGGAATTAGGACTATTTGTGCGTCCTTGAGGAAAATCAAGGACATTGTGTACTATGCTG
The DNA here is from genome assembly GCF_000151845.1 of Pteropus vampyrus. Taxonomy (NCBI): domain Eukaryota; kingdom Metazoa; phylum Chordata; class Mammalia; order Chiroptera; family Pteropodidae; genus Pteropus; species Pteropus vampyrus. Next base: position 1,295,657 of record NW_011888964.1, read on the forward strand.
TATAGGTGGGCCTGGGCCAAGAATCATGGAGATTTTCTTGGTTCCTTATGGGCCCTGTTGGAGAATGATTTTTGTAATTTTTTAGAATAGTGTGTAATTTCATAGGAAGCCCGAGGACCTGGAGCGGGAAAGAAGTTGCCTCTGATTTGGGGAGAGGCGGTCCGGTTCGCCTGTTCCTTCATCGCGAGACATTACTGGCACCCACGAAGGGGCCGTGGGGTCAGGGGGTCCCCTGGGTCAGGTTCCCCAGCTGCTAATCTTGAGCGGAGGACTGGCGTGCAGGCGATTGTTGAGAAAGTGCTCGCAGCTATCGCAGCAAAAGCCCCCGGAGGGAGCAGGGAACGAGCGGGCGGGGAGGGAAGGGGCCAAGCACAGTTGTGATTTCAGCCATGGCCTGAGGTCCGGGAGGGCCACCACCGCCCACCTCAGGCATAGGCGCCGATGGGTTCCCTTTCTGTTTACATAGTTCCAGTTGAGTTTGTGCTGTTTGCAGCCGAAATCGTTCTAATCATTTAGTAGGGATGAGAGAGACCGGGGCGGGTGTGCGATGGCTCCGCGGTGCGGTGCGGGGAGCACGGCGGGCGAGGGATCGGGCCGGCCCGTGCTCGCGGGACGGGGGCGTGCAGTTCGAGGAGCGGCCAGCCGATTTCCGGCCTCCCTGGGCCCCAGCTGGGCTCTCCAAGGAAGCCCTTGTGATGTTCGAGCCTCAGTCTCCTCATCTGTAGACGGAGGAAATATTGAAATTCTGACGGTGCCGGAGGGTCAGGGGGGATAAACTGTGCGGCCGGCCGTGCTCCTGCGGCCGCGGAGCGCTGAGTGCGCATGCGCGCTCCGAGGCGGGCTTGCGGCTCTGCGGTTTGCCTCTCTGTGGTACCTGCTGTTCATTTTATTTCCTTCAGTAGTGACAATGGCGATTACACTCTGCACACTGGCGTTTCCCTCACCTCAAAGTGCCATCCCGTGCAGGATCTTGTTTTCTTCCAGTGCATTTTCCTCTGGGTTCACGTGGCCGCCGTGCCAGGAGGAAGTAGCCGGGGAGACGCAGAACTGACATTTAAAACCATCTGTGTTGGTCCAGACTCTGTGCACACTTGACCTTGTTTACTTGTCGCAACAGCCCTACGAGGCTGGGATGCCATTTCCACGTTTAGATGGAAAACTGGGTTTCTGTGAGGTTAGTTGCGGCGGGTCACGCAGCTGGCACGTAGGGGAGCCCGGATTCAGATCCAGATGGAATGGTAGCAAAGTCCCCCCTCCCAGCCGGGGTGGGTGGTGGCGGCTCAGCCTTATGGCTGCGTCGAGGAGTCCCTCTGTCCTGGGAGAGCAAGTGAGGCAGGAGTGTGACGGCCTCCACCCTCTCCCCAGCCCGGGCCAGCACCCCTCGGGCCATGCCTCCG
>NW_011888964.1:1297118-1298995 GCF_000151845.1 Pteropus vampyrus
TGTAATTTTTTAGAATAGTGTGTAATTTCATAGGAAGCCCGAGGACCTGGAGCGGGAAAGAAGTTGCCTCTGATTTGGGGAGAGGCGGTCCGGTTTGCCCGTTCCTTCATCGCGAGACATTACTGGCACCCACGAAGGGGCCGTGGGGTCAGGGGGTCCCCTGGGTCAGGTTCCCCAGCTGCTAACCTTGAGCGGAGGACTGGCGCGCAGGCGATTGTTGAGAAAGCGCTCGCAGCAGCAATCGCAGCAGAAGCCCCCGGAGGGAGCAGGGAACGAGCGGGAGGGGAAGGAAGGGGCCAAGCACAGTTGTGATTTCAGCGATGGCCTGAGGTCCGGGAGGGCCACCCCCGCCCACCTCAGGCATAGGCGCCGATGGGTTCCCTTTCTGTTTACATAGTTCCAGTTGAGTTTGTGCCGTTTGCAGCCGAAATCGTTCTAATCATTTAGCAGCGATGGGAGAGACCGGGGCGGGCGCGCGATGGCTCCGCGGTGCGGTGCGGGGAGCACGGCGGGCGAGGGATCGGGCCGGCACGTGCTCGCCGGAAGGGGGCGTGCAGTTCGAGGAGCGGCCAGCCGATTTCCGGCCTCCCTGGGCCCCAGCTGGGCTCTCCAAGGAAGCCCTTGTGATGTTCGAGCCTCAGTCTTCTCATCTGTAGACGGAGGAAATACTGAAATTCTGACGGTGCCGGAGGGTCGGGGGGATAAACTGTGCGGCCGGCCGTGCTCCTGTCGCCGCGGAGCGCTGAGTGCGCATGCGCGCTCCGAGGCGGGCTTGCGGCTCTGCGGTTTGCCTCTCTGTGGTACCTGTTGTTCATTTTGTTTCCTTCAGTAGTGACAATGGCGATTACACTCTCCACACTGGCGTTTCCCTCACCTCAAAGTGCCGTCCCATGCAGGATCTTGTTTTCTTCCAGTGCATTTTCCTCTGGGTTCACGTGGCCGCCGTGCCAAGAGGAAGTAGCCGGGGAGACGCAGAACTGACATTTAAAACCATCTGTGTTGGTCCAGACTCTGTGCACACTTGACCTTGTTTACTTGTCTCAACAGCCCTACGAGGCTGGGATGCCATTTCCACATTTAGATGGAAAACTGGGTTTCTGTGAGGTTAGTTGCGGTGGGTCACGCAGCTGGCAAGTAGGGGAGCCCGGATTCAGATCCAGATGGAATGGTAGCAAAGTCCCCCCTCCCAGCCAGGGTGGGTGGTGGCGGCTCAGCCTTATGGCTGCGTCGAGGAGTCCCTCTGTCCTGGGAGAGCAAGTGAGGCAGGAGTGTGACGGCCTCCACCCTCTCCCCAGCCCGGGCCAGCACCCCTCGGGCCATGCCTCCGGGCTGGCCTACGGTGGGGTGCGGGGCTGGCATGGTCCTTCCTCCGGCCTCCACCTGTGCCTCTCTGTCTTCCTAGAGGCGGTAGGAGCGGCCCAGTCTCTGGCTAAGTAAAGCTTCCTCTTCTCGGTTTTAAAACCAGCAAAGGCACCTCCGCATCCTCACACTCTCAGGAAGGCTGTTCAGAGCAGGTGAGCTGACAACTCGGAAGAGAAAGCGACTCGAGCAGCTCCCGCGGGACCTGGAACAGGAGCACCGTCTGTACCTGTAGGGACACCAGATCCTCTCCACCTGCTTTTGGTGCGGAAGAGCGTTTAAGGAAGGCCTCCTCTTAAGTGGAATAGAATAATAAGTGGCCATACTTCTAGGGGGCCGTATTGCTGGGGGCCTTCCTGCGCTACTCCTGCTAGTCCGGCTTTCCTAGGCGGGCAGGCGGCCTCCGCTGTGTACGTACGTTGTGTTCTCCTTCCCAGGCTTAGGGACCCTGCAGGATTTTGTCCTGTATCTTCCCTTCTCATCTCCGCAAGTGGAGGAGGGGGGCGCAGGCGCCAAGA
>NW_011888964.1:1299760-1303400 GCF_000151845.1 Pteropus vampyrus
GAGTCCCTCTGTCCTGGGAGAGCAAGTGAGGCAGGAGTGTGACGGCCTCCACCCTCTCCCCAGCCCGGGCCAGCACCCCTCGGGCCATGCCTCCGCGCTGGCCTCCGGTGGGGTGCGGGGCTGGCATGGTCCTTCCTCCGGCCTCCACCTGTGCCTCTCTGTCTTCCTAGAGGTGGTAGGAGCGGCCCAGTCTCTGGCTAAGTAAAGCTTCCTCTTCTCGGTTTTAACACCAGCAAAGCCACCTCCACGTCCTCACACTCTCAGGAAGGCTGTTCAGAGCAGGTGAGCTGACAACTCGGAAGAGAAAGCAACTCGAGCAGCTCCCGCGGGACCTGGTACAGGAGCACCGTCTGTACCTGTAGGGACACCAGATCCTCTCCAGCTGCTTTTGGTGCGGAAGAGCGTTTAAGGAAGGCCTGCTCTTAAGTGGAATAAAATAATAAATGGCCGTATTGCTGGGGGCCTTTCTGCGCTACTCGTGCTAGTCCGGCTTTCCTAGGCGGGCGGGCGGCCTCCGCTCTGTGTACGTACGTTGTGTTCTCCTTCCCAGGCTTAGGGATCCTGCAGGATTTTGTCCTGTATCTTCCCTTCTCATCTCCGCAAGTGGAGGAGGGGGGCGCAGGCGCCAAGACTCCAGGCGCAGGAGACCCCGTTGTGTTTGACCAGTTAGAGGAGGCGCATGTTGGCGAGAGCGCGTGTGTCAGTGACGCCGAAGGGGGCGGCAGCGGCCAGGTCGTGAGGGCACAAATGGCACCCCTCCTACAAGGCTGGGAGCCTTTGAACAGTGAGAAGCAGGGCAGTGACCCGATTCTCTGAGTATACTTGAAAGACTGAACTAGATCAAAGGGGAGGGAGTGGAAGCAGAGGGACCAGATGGCACAGGTAGAAATGACAGTGTTTGCTGATGGGTTTAAGTGTGGGGCCAGCCCATGGAGTGCCTCGATGGGGCCCTTCTGATGTGGCCACGAAATGCTCTTCCCTTAACGGCCCGAAACGCTTTTCCCCCTTTGCCAGGATAAGGCCACGGCCTAACAGGTTTGTCCAGTGAAGGTATAGCAAGCCTGGTTTAGATGGAGACAGTTTATTACTTACATAAGCGCGAAAGGAAGAGAAGTCAAAGACCCCAGGTCCTTGTCCCACACCCCAAACAGGAGAACACCAAAGCCACAGGGGCCAGATGACACCACAACACAAGCCGAGGGACAGCTCGTGGTGAGTGTGACTGTGTGGTTTCACGGTCTCTTGTGCCCTCAGGAGTGGGTGTGAGTGGAGAGCCTTGGACCCTAAGAAAACCTGAGAGGACGCGAGTCACTGTCCCTGAAAGCCTTTGGGGGGTGGGGGTGGGGGCGGGAGTGGGGATGAATCTGTGGTGGCTCCGCACAGGCTTCCTGCCCTCTCGGGTTCTGGCAGGGTCCTCAGTGGTCCGCCAGGACACGACCTGGCCGTGGCTCGAGGCGCAGTCTGCGGGTTTACGTGGGTATGTGTGAGGCCACTGGGGAACCAGGGAGGGGCCCGTGACCTTAGTGTTACTCATTATAGGTGGGATCCAGAGGGTGGCACGCACACATGGTGTTCGCTGTGGACACTCACTGTGCTTCAGTAGTTTACACGTATTAGCTCACACACAGTGAATCTTCGTAACGACCCTATGAGGTAGGCACTATGCTTTAGGTTTATTTTTTAATAATTTTCATCGAGGTGAAAAACACATACTACAAAATATACCACCTTAACCATTCTTGAGCATAGGGTCAGTAGTCTTAAGCATGGTCACGTCGCTGTGCGGCAGAGCTGTAGCACCTTTTCAGCTTGCGAAACCGAAACTATGGCCGTTGAATGACAGTCCCCCCACCCCCCCGCCCCACCGGAAAGCACCACTTACTTTCTGTTTCCCCAAGGGCAGGCATCTTGTTCATTTCGTCCACCCCGATTTTCCTGGAGGGAGAAGAATATACGGCACATAGAAGGGACTCAACAGATATCAAGGAATTAATTAGAAGACGAAGGCAAAAAACTAATGAGATTTAGGGTTGGTGGATACGGGGCACGAAGGTGTTGGAGGGGTCAAGGGTAACCCTTGACCTTGCTTGGTAATAAGGGTGTTTTCAGTGCCACCAACTGAGACGAGATCAGGAGGAAGAACCACTTTCACGGAGCAGCCATAGAGCTCATTTTTAGACATTTCGATTTAAAGATGTCTGTGGACCACCTGGGTGGAGATGTTGAGCAAATTATTGAGTAAATAAAGAAAAAGGAGGTCCATTTTCTTCCTTCAGGATGCTCACGGAAGGAGCAGAGATATAATTACAGTTCGGTGGTTGCAATAAAACTCGGAAGAGCAAAGGAGGAGGAGAATGAGCCTCATATTTGGCATAATCCTGTATCTTCCTGCCTCGGAGAGTGTGGGAATGGAGTAGAATCATCGATCAGACCTAGGGGAGCCGTTCTGCTCTTGACTCTTAAGCAGTGGTGTGTCTGGGGTTGAATCTACTCTGGTTAATAGTTCTTCCCAATTGTTCTTCCAATCTGGTAATCCAGATTTCCCTATTATTATTATTTTTTAAATAGAGCCTTGCTATTATAACCTGCTTTCCTTAATGATCTTAAAATCTGTTTGCCCACCTCCTGGTTGATGGCTCTGTGATTTTGATAGTTAGGTGTCTAATTAAGGTGAACTTGAGGGAGGACCTAAGATTTTTATTGAGACACAGATTCGAATGGTCCTTTAAAGGGGCAGAGGTAAGCAGTAGTCATCACAAGAGTCTCAGTGCTCCAAAGAGAAGAAGCACCTTTGAGGATGAATGCTTCCAAAATGAGGGTGAAGATTGCAGAGGGGGTGCTTCCTTCCATCCTTTCTGAACATATTCTCCCTCATCCTTATCAAGGGAGGTGAGTTTTTATGACGGGAGATTTTGAAATTGAGAGAAGATGGGATGGTTCAACAGAGACTGTTCCTGTGAATCAGGCTGGAAGGATCATGTTTCTGCCCCTGAGTCAGCTCTTTGCCTCTGGGAAGGTCACAGACTCTCCCACATTACCACAGGTCTGATGAGTACTTCTCTTCATGTGTCACCTCTGGCAATCCTTGGGATATCAGCTAATGGGATAAGACTTCAGTAATCTGCACGGCTCTGTTTTAGTCACACAGTAACCCTGTGGGGCAAACTGTTACTTACCTAATTTTATTGAAGAAGAAATTGGATGCTCAGAGTTGACGAGACTTCTCCAAGATCATACAGTAGTGGCAGAATCAGAACTGGTTCCAGGATTTCTTGATTCGTGATCCAAAACTTATTTCCACCACACTGTAGTGCTTTGGGGTCTGCTCACTGTCAGAACACCCCACTTCAGTGTGGGGCTTAAAAAACACGGGGCTCCCTTCCCCGTGCCCACACAAAGGTCTGCCCGAAACTAAGAAACCTAATGTGTGGGTGGGTCACGTTAAAACTGCATGATGACAGAGAGACAAAACCCACGCTTGCACGATGGCCCATTAGGCCAGGCAGAAAGGTGGAAAAGAAAGGAAGGGAAATCACATGACCTTGACCCCAGGCTTGTTTCTTCCTAGTTCTAACTGTATTTGTAAGGTAATCCCCCGGGGCTCAGTGTCCTTGTCTGTCAGTCAGGAAAGCGCCCTGCC
>NW_011888964.1:1303450-1305847 GCF_000151845.1 Pteropus vampyrus
AGAGACTGTTCCTGTGAATCAGGCTGGAAGGATCATGTTTCTGCCCCTGAGTCAGCTCTTTGCCTCTGGGAAGGTCACAGACTCTCCCACATTACCACAGGTCTGATGAGTACTTCTCTTCATGTGTCACCTCTGGCAATCCTTGGGATATCAGCTAATGGGATAAGACTTCAGTAATCTGCACGGCTCTGTTTTAGTCACACAGTAACCCTGTGGGGCAAACTGTTACTTACCTAATTTTATTGAAGAAGAAATTGGATGCTCAGAGTTGACGAGACTTCTCCAAGATCATACAGTAGTGGCAGAATCAGAACTGGTTCCAGGATTTCTTGATTCGTGATCCAAAACTTATTTCCACCACACTGTAGTGCTTTGGGGTCTGCTCACTGTCAGAACACCCCACTTCAGTGTGGGGCTTAAAAAACACGGGGCTCCCTTCCCCGTGCCCACACAAAGGTCTGCCCGAAACTAAGAAACCTAATGTGTGGGTGGGTCACGTTAAAACTGCATGATGACAGAGAGACAAAACCCACGCTTGCACGATGGCCCATTAGGCCAGGCAGAAAGGTGGAAAAGAAAGGAAGGGAAATCACATGACCTTGACCCCAGGCTTGTTTCTTCCTAGTTCTAACTGTATTTGTAAGGTAATCCCCCGGGGCTCAGTGTCCTTGTCTGTCAGTCAGGAAAGCGCCCTGCCGGTGGTATAAAGCAAGTGAAAGAACTGGATAATCTATCTGTCAGCTCCGCACCATCCTAGAACAGTGATGTAATTATCCTAGAGACATTTGAACCTGAAGCCTGATACATAATTGCTTCTCTCCACATGGGAAGTATGATGAGGCTCTTGCTCATTTTTTCCCCCCCACTAGGGAATAGCAGTTATCTAGGGGGCATTTGGTTTGGTTTTTAATCATGCACAGGTGTTGTAAGATTCTGGCAGACTGGAGCCTCTTTAGTGTCCCTTCACAATCTCTGCATGTAGAAACAGAGATAAGATTATTTACACCCGTTCCATTATTCACAGCCTCTTGGAATGTAGCGTTAAATAATTCAGAGACCATACAAGCTTGGGGATTGATGGTGAAGCTGATAGTTTTTGCAAATACATCAGGCAGCAGCTGCACAAGAGTCCCGCTTCTGGTACAAACGCATGCTACCCAAACACTTAGCAGGACCTTGGAGAGCGGCCTCCTTGCTGGTCTAAAAATGACTCTAGATCACAGGAGTGGGGAGCCTCGACTCTGGGGGTGAAACGGTTCACCCTTCAGCCACCTTCTAAGCTAAAGCTCCACTCGAGTTAGAGCTATCCCCTGTCCGCTGCACCTGGCTGTGGCTGGAAGCGGGTTCCTTTCATATTTTTTTGCAGGCTTCATTCTGCTTCCTGCACGTTACTGGGTGTACTACACTTACCGGGGACTCATTAAAGGAGGGACGAGTGACCCAGAGACCTGTGCGTCCCAACGCCATTCCGTGCTGTGTGTCGCCATGCCGCCCCACGCTCAGGCCTTGCAATGTGGAGCTGGTGCTGTCACATGCACTTGTGGACACAAGGCAGGAATGACCATGGATCGAATATCTACTGTGTGCAATTGTAGGTTCGATGAGGCAGGGACTGGGTTCCTTTTGCTGAACATGAATTCTGTGTGTCCGGCACATTAGAGGTGCTCAATAAATATGTGTTGAAAGGATAAATCTCATTTTATAGCCGAGGGACCTCCATTCCTGAGATGTTAATAAAATGCAAATTTGGGATTCAAATTTGTTCTTCACTTCGGCGTTGACCCAATTCCCACTCTTTAAGAGATTTAGGGGTTGGGTGGTGGTGATACCTGTAACGGCGAATTCAGGAATACCTAATTGGATTAAAATGTCCCTTTGTGTCAGCACCTGTCTGAGTGTCGCTCTGATAAGTTGACACAGGAGCGTTTCCGCGGGTGCTGCCGGGCGGGGTGGTAAGTGGTCCCCAGACCTGTGTGCTGGGAGGAGGGGAAGCCACTGAGGTGGAATGGCCTGGGGACCGTTGCTGTCTGCGGTCTGTCAGCCTAAACTCTCGCTCTCCACGGGGACCTCGTGGGGCGCGCTGGATGGTGCTCCCCCACGGCCACACGGTGGGCTGGGGAGAGCCGGAACGTCGGAGGTGAGGTTCCAGCCCCCACTTTTGACCTGCCTTGTATTCTCTGTGCCTTTTGTGGTTAGTTATTAGTTCTTCGAGCCTGTTTTCTCGGCCGTCGCTGGCTTCCATCTACTCTGGTCCTTCAGGTGGCACAGTGAATGCATTTACCAAGAGCGTGCTACCGGGACAGTTGGCCTCATACTTTGGGCCTGAGGTCCCCATCGATCTCCCAGAGATCTGGTCCTGATTGTACCAAGAACTCACTAATGTGCTCTGCTGGGCAC
>NW_011888964.1:1305897-1312756 GCF_000151845.1 Pteropus vampyrus
TTCGATGAGGCAGGGACTGGGTTCCTTTTGCTGAACATGAATTCTGTGTGTCCGGCACATTAGAGGTGCTCAATAAATATGTGTTGAAAGGATAAATCTCATTTTATAGCCGAGGGACCTCCATTCCTGAGATGTTAATAAAATGCAAATTTGGGATTCAAATTTGTTCTTCACTTCGGCGTTGACCCAATTCCCACTCTTTAAGAGATTTAGGGGTTGGGTGGTGGTGATACCTGTAACGGCGAATTCAGGAATACCTAATTGGATTAAAATGTCCCTTTGTGTCAGCACCTGTCTGAGTGTCGCTCTGATAAGTTGACACAGGAGTGTTTCCGCGGGTGCTGCCGGGCGGGGTGGTAAGTGGTCCCCAGACCTGTGTGCTGGGAGGAGGGGAAGCCACTGAGGTGGAATGGCCTGGGGACCGTTGCTGTCTGCGGTCTGTCAGCCTAAACTCTCGCTCTCCATGGGGACCTCGTGGGGCGCGCCGGAGGGTGCTCCCCCACGGCCACACGGTGGGCTGGGGAGAGCCGGAACGTCGGAGATGAGGTTCCAGCCCCCACTTTTGACCTGCCTTGTATTCTCTGTGCCTTTTGTGGTTAGTTATTAGTTCTTCGAGCCTGTTTTCTCGGCCGTCGCTGGCTTCCATCTACTCTGGTCCTTCAGGTGGCACAGTGAATGCATTTACCAAGAGCGTGCTACCGGGACAGTTGGCCTCATACTTTGGGCCTGAGGTCCCCATCGATCTCCCAGAGATCTGGTCCTGATTGTACCAAGAACTCACTAATGTGCTCTGCTGGGCACTGCCTCTCTGGGTGGCACCAGCAGGAGGAAGGGTGCGGCCTTTGGAGCCAGGTGCCCATGTGTAAATGTCATCTGTGCCCCTCTCCTGCTTTGTGACCCAGGCAGGTTATTAGTGGCCTACTGACTTGGACTCCTTGTCTGCAAACTGGAGATAGGAAGCGTATCTCCTGCAAAGCCCTAATGCGAAGATTAAGTAAAAGTATAAATGCAAAGTACTTACCTGAGTGCCTGGCACATGGCAAGTGTTTGGTAAAAGTATTGGCTTCGTGGGCTTTTGGCTGTTTTAAGAATCAAATGATATAATGAGATGAACACTGAACAGAATCACAGTGCTGCAGTCCACCCCGTGTGTCACAAGACTTCATCATCAGTTACACGGGGTCCCCTGGAATCATGGTTTTCATGCCTGTGACCGTGTATTACATGTCTTCTCTGCTCATGACAATCCGCTGCTTTGTCTGTCTTGCAAACGCCTATTCATCCTTCAGTGTCAATGTCTCCTCCTCCACGTAGCCTTCCTGACTTTCCTGGCATTGCCAGTCGCCCCGTTTCCTGCTTCCACAGCACTTGGTGTAGCCATCCAGACTCACGTGGGTTGCATCATTCTGTGATGAGGTGGTTTGGTATTGGCTTCTCTGTACCTTGGCTCTGAGCTGAGTGCCTGGAGGTTCCACCAATCAGTCCTGCCCACCTCTGCACTCAGCACAGGGGCTGGCATGTAGACAGTCTGAATCCACACCACCTCAAATTGAAGGTCTGGTGATTCACAGGAGACAGGAAGTCATTGTGAAATTTAGAAAGATTAGATAATCTTTTGCAGGCCTTAATACATAAATATAACTGGGCTTTCAATAGAGATTTAAATTACTAACTTTCTCCAATTTTTTAAAAAAACCTTTTAATAATAGAATGAAACCAACTGATGAGTTGTGTGAATGGTATGTAATTCTTTTCTTCCAAGAATTTGTTTTCTGCCTTATTAATGGAGACTCTCCCACTCATTGCAAGAAGAATCTTTTCCTCCCCTTTGCTGGGAAGGACAGTTAAGAAATGACTTGTGCTTTATTTTTTCATGGGCTTGGAATAGATAATTGCTTAAGGCTGAATTTCGGACCACTGATAATCCAATTAGGGTCTTGGACATAATCGTTTCTGTGTAACTTGATGCCTTTTATTCTTTGTGTTTCTGACTTCTTGAGTTGGTTCTCTTAGCAACAGCGTCTCTTTCTGTGGGAGAAAGCACAGCCATTTGGGGGGTATTCTTTGCTTAGCAGATTAAAGAAAGGTAACACCTCAGAAAATAGACAGGAAATTGTGGGCATTGTTGTAATAATGACTGAGATTTTTATAAATATGTAGCTACATCAGTGTCTGAACAGAATGATATCTCTTCGAACTGGTGACGTGAGCCCAGTGTGTCTTTCCTTCCACAGTCCAAAGACCAGGAAGCGAATAGTCTCTTTGGTGCCTTGTTCTCTGGCCAAGTGACTCTGCCAGGGCGGAAGAGGGGGGATCTGAGTTTAGCTGCTGGTCGTGTTGAATTTATAATTTTCCTTTTCCAGTCCACTCCAGAGAATGAGAGGAGCAGTAGCCAGGTACTATGGAGGAGCCAGAACTGGGTGACAGGACACTTAGATTCTGGTTCTGGTGGTGACAGGCCACGCCATTCACCTCACAGAGCCTCCGTGACTTCATCTGGGATGGGAGGGAGATGGATTAGAATCAAAGTTCGTGAACCATTGGGTAAAGGCCAAATGCAGCCATTATAAATATCTCTTTGGCCAAAAAGTACCCAAAATAATTTGAGTTAATTGCCAGCATTTAAAACGCAGAAAAGGTTTCCTAAAAAATGAAATGTCTGCCTTCCATTGATGATGGGAAAAATCTAGAAGTCCTGAGCCCACATTTCTGCACACAGCTGGAGCTCAGCAGTTCTTTCGGTGAGAGTCCTTCGTTCACGCCAGTCCCCACTGCTGCCTGTGGTCCCACATGGCATTCGTTCGCTGGGTTATGTCATCTGCCTAACGCCTGTAGGCATTTGAGTCTATGATCCCTGGGCTAGAGGACCTTGAATTTTCCATCCGAATTTGTCAGTATCTGATGAGGACACCTGGGGGCAGTACTGTTTTGTTCTCATTTGAATATCAGTTTTAATTTTGTGGATGTAGAAATTGAAGTCCAGCAAGGCCAACGAACATGTCCATGGTCATGAGGGTTGTAAGTGGTGGAGCCGTGGAGAGGATGGTGGGGCTCTTGAAGCCTGGTCCAGCGGTCACCTTTAAGTTACAGCTTCCACTTCACACAGAAGCCCAGCGAAGTGTTGGCTGCACCACGGCAGTCACACGATCCGGATGCTCAGAGCTGGAATCGAACGACCTTTAGAAACCACTTGAAATGAGCCTGAGTTATCGCTTAGCAAAGAAAGCATTCTAGAGATGAAACTGCTGACTCAGATAGATTTTGAACCTGTGAAAGACCCCAACCACTTCAGATATGTAGAAGAAAATAGTAATTCTTTAAACTTGGAGCACTTGGCAGTTTTGTAGTGCTTTCACTACTGATTTTGAAAGTATAAAGAAGCAAGACTTATTGAGGTGGTCAGGGCATAAGAGTATTTAACAGCTCCAGTTCTTGATTTTGTGAATTGGGTCTGAATTTTGACTCTGCCACCTCCTAGCTTTTTTTAATTAATTAATTTTATTTTATTTTAAGCGAGGCAACCCGTGCTTGACCTCACAGATTGCAAGGACCTTGTCAGCTTACAATCCCATGTTTTTTTAAATTTTTTTTTATGCCTACAGCACCTGGTCTTCCTAGGTGGTCTCCCATCCAAGTACTGACCAGGCCCGACCCTGCTTAGCTTCGGAGATCAGACGGGATTGGGCTTGTTCATGGTGGCGTGGCTGTAAACTACTTTCTAGCTTTGTAACTTTTGCTCTCTTGGTCTGTAACAAAGGGATGATAAAAGCAACTCCAACCTCAGGTTCAGCATGTAGCGATGTGTGACACGTATGAGCCACATGCTTTGTACAGTGAGTGGCTTATGTTGAGACATGACCACGTGCCCAGGACTTGTTCAGTGTTTTTCAGACATTCACTCAGCGGGCAATGTCATCTCTATTCCCATGCGCTGAGTTGAGTCTCAGTGGCAATAAGACGCTCACTGAAGGTTACATGGCTAAGAAATTAAGAAATATTGCAATTCTGCGTCATTTCAAACCGTCTAATGGTTTTCACTGCATCCCAATTGTTCCCGTCATTCTGGTCTTTGCGCTCCTTCCTCTATTATGTTCTGACTCAACCCAGAACTGAGCTTTGCCCTTCTGCAGAATGCAAGGGTTGGACCCCGTGAGCCTGTCGGCCCCTCCCTGAGATTCTATGCTTCGACTAATGGATAGGAGGCAAAGGATAGTATTAACCAAATGGAAATACCAGCCTTAACTCCATCTTATCGCATTGCTTAAACAGGATCAGATAATTAAAATAATTAGCTGCCGTATAAAGAAAATAGTTTTTTCCCCTTATACTAAATTTTTATTTTCTCTCTGTCCCCACCCACCGCCTTGAAAATTCATTTGCACAAGACGGTGGGGCCTGATCAAAAATCCTGTTCCATGGCCCCAGTTTTGAGTCAAAAATAGTTCTGACAAACCATTATTGATAAAGATAAGCCAGGATTACAGGAAGAAAAGCCCAGCTCCTTGCAATAGCACTCAGCTGGCAGGAGACAAAAGGGGAGTGACTAGAAAGGGAATTAGAACACATCCTGATTTTTTAAATTAGTCAGAGGATCTGTTCTTTTTTTTGTCTTTCCTGGGGAGATTATTACAGGGAAGCAACAAAGAGTCCTCAGGGACTTCCTTTTTCTTTGTTTGCCTGTGACAAAATCAGGCTAGACAATCCCAGTTTTGGTGGTAACATCTCAAGCATCACAGTCTGGGGTCGATGGAACGTACTTCTCTTCACTCCATCAGAGCCAGTCAAGGCATTGACCTTGGCCAGTCAGGGGCCTGGAGCTTTGTCACGGCCTGTTTGATCTGCTGCTTACTGACCTGGACGTCCCCAGTGAGCATGAGAACGTGTAGTTGTCTTTGACCTTCATGCTTGACTCCATCGGCAGTGGAGTCGGATGATGGAGTAGTGGTCTTTGAGCTTGTTTCCCTGGGTGGCGGTGCTCTCTTGGATTTGGGCCACCTTGAGAGCCACTGTGTCTCATCTGCTGGACTGTAGGTGACCGGCGGCTGTTTGGCGACGCCTTTGAGTCCCACCTTCCTGCCCTTCACGGCCTTTCCTTTGGCTTCAAGTTGGGGGTGGGGCGGGCAAGGCTGCTCTCCTCACTTTCAGCACCATCTGGGTGAAAATGTCTTTTCTTTTTGAAAATAACTTTCTCCCTGAATAAAAAGAAATAAAAATGAAAAAGTACAACAGTATTCGTGGTAGAAATTTTAGAAAATACTGAGAGTTACTTAAAACATTGTAAGTACGTCACCAGATACAACCACTGATGTGTGTGTGTGCATTTCCTTGCAAGCTTTTTTCCTATAGTGAATATGTATATATCCTGATGGATGTACAGACTCGTATCTAGATTTTTTTGCATAACTTTGTGCGTGAGCATTTCTCCCATGTATATTTGTATATTGTAAAAACGATTTTGATGGCTGCATCCTTTATGCAGGGATCTGCTACAGTGGGCTTAATCTTTTCTCCTGCATTTAGCTCGTTTGTGGTTTTTCACCGTCATGCTACCCTGAATGTGCCCGTATGTTTATCTTCATTCACATCTCCGACTGTTTGAGCCCGCAGGCATTTCTCAAGACTTTTGAAAAGTGAGACTGAGTGTCCCATTGGCTCAAACCCAAATCCTGACAGTCTCCTTGACTGTCCTGTCCCTGACATTCCGCCCCCAGGAGAAACCCCAGGCTGTTTGGCAGGTGCTCGCAGGGGACCCTTCACCACACCTAGTTTACGGTTCTGCCAGTTGAAGTTGCCGATAGCGTGTTCGTGCCCCGGGCCAGTTCACACCTCCCTGCCTTAGGTTAGTGCTTCCAAAACTCTAGACGCTCAGACATCATCTTCACGATTCCTCCATTTTCACATGCCACCTGTCCCATGATTTAGTTAATATTTGTTTTTAAGCTTACTTAAAAAGTAGAGCCACAGTAGTTGTGAAATCATGGCTTTGATGCACTAGACGTACGCATGTGCGTGTGTATAATTTTTTTCTAATTCACATGAAAATAAATTCATAACTCTTGAAATAAAAGATTAAGATTCTTTCTAAAATGATCTTCCACGGTGGCACGTGGGCCCTGTTTTGGGAAACGACGTTGGCTCCGTCCCGCTGGCGTGGTTTTCCCTCCTCTCTGGCGGACTAACTCCTGTTCGCCTCTTGAGTCTCAGGGAGGCTCCCTGACCCCAAGTCTGAGTTAAACCCTCCTTCCTCGGGGTCGTTCCGTACCTTGTGTTTTTTTTCATCTTCGCATTCAGCATACAAAATTGTAATTGTCTACTTTCTTATCATCTTTACCCCTAAAGAAGCATTTACTGAACTCTTCCATGTGCCGGGCTCCCTGTGGGGATAAAGGGTTGGGAAGAAAGTGGCTGCTCTACTTGAGCTCAAAGCCCAGTGTTAGTTCTGCTTCGGCCGTGGGAACCTAGAGAAAGGCTAACAACTTGTTCAGGGGCATGGGCCAGATTGAAGGCTGAGTTGGGGAAGGTTTCCATGTGGACTTGAACCTGAACTGAGTTAAAAAAATAGTTTAGAAAATATAGATTTTTTATTAAGTTTATTAGGGTGACATTGGTTAATAAAATTCTATAGATTCAAGTGTACAATTCAATAATACGTATGTGCATGTTATATTGTGTATTTAACACAAAGGCATTAGAGACAAATGAACAAAAATGACATGAGACCTGTAGAAAAAAACATCCAAATGGCAAACTAAATCTAACCACATCAGTTATTACATCAAACACTAATGGGGTGCATGACAAGAGTCTTTATAAAATTATCTCACTAAATGTGAGAGATGATTACGATGGATGTTTATTT
>NW_011888964.1:1313486-1328599 GCF_000151845.1 Pteropus vampyrus
GGAATTATATACCTACAGTGGTGCCCAGGCAAATGCTTAAAAACTGGCTTCCCGGAAGCAAACAAGTTTTTTTGGAAACAAAAACAAAGGGGCCTGGTGTGTGCAGTTTTTAGCCTCTGCCAGTTTCCATGGTGCAAAAACTTCCACTGTGGCCAATTTCAAGCCACCAACATGAAGTCACTGGCTCCAGGGTTGAGATGAGACATGCACAGTCAGTCTCACGTGCTGGCGTGAGCCGCCTGCAGCCACCACTGTCACCCTCTTCTTCGTGTAGCTGTCGGGGACCATTGTGGCTGCCAGCAGCTCTTACTTCAAATGGGAATTTCTCTGCAGCTGACACATGGGACAAATATGAGGGTGAGCATCAGGAATAAGTTCACGAGGTCCACTGGGACCAAGGGCTGCACACGTCCACTTCAGGTTTCTCGGTGCCAGCGTGCACCAGGATCCCCTACATGCTACCTGCAGAGGTGAGCTCCTGGGCCCCACCCGGACACCAGGAGTCACAGTCGCTGGGCTGGCACCTGTGTGTCACGATGGAGGAATTCTGCAGAGGGGATTCAAGTGCAGAGTCAGGCCTGGAAGTCTAGCCAGCAAGGTCAGTGACCTGTGCCAGGTCACATAGCAAGCGGCAGAGACAGACCGCCCACTCAGGTCCCCTGGGTGATTATTAGGAGCGTGGAGGTCCGAACCGTCAGACCCAGCTGCCCGCTGGACTCCACAAACTGTCACACATCCTGGTTTTCTCAGAAAGGCAGCAGTTTCCCTCGTCTGCCTCGAGGAAGGGGCAGCGGCTGAGTCGAGAACTGGCGTCTTCCAGCCTCGTCGGCTCCTGAGGTAACGGCAGGTCCCTCTTGCTTGCTCCCCATTATTTCACTGTAAATGAGAAAGTAATAAAGCGAGGCTGCAACTGGACTAATTAAATCAGCCATCACTAATCCCATCGATCTAGGGAGGAAGAGCCGCAGAGGGCTGTGAGGGAGAGGCTTTTGACTCAGAATCAGCCACATACACGTCTGTCACAATGTGGGGACTGAGGAACGAGACAGAAACGGCCCAGGATCTGGCATTGGAACTGTTGGGGGAGGGGACTGTGTGCTGTGATGGAGGGGAGACCCCACCCCTCCTGGGAGGCTGTGATGGATAGAGCTGGACACCAAAAGTGGCACAAATAAATACGTGCATAAATAAATAAAAATTTAAAAAGAGACCTGAAGGTGTGGTTTTCACAGGCTGACTGACTGACTCTGGTCAGTGCAAAAAGACCTTTTCCATCCTTTTTCTGTGCAAGGTCACTTTTGCCAGTCACATGGAGGAGCCCTGTTCCTCCCCAGCCTCTATCTCCACCTCACCTCCCTGGCACCCCGTTCTTAACCGCATGCAACTCCTGGAAGGCAACAGAGTGACCGCACCCCCCACCTTTATCTGCCGCAGCCCCACCCCTTCCAGCAGGGGTTCTCACAGTGCGGTCTGTGTACATCGCCTGGGGACCACTCGAGGACTTTGCTCCTACTGCAGAAACTGGAGGCCAGCGTGCTCCTGCCGAGTCACTCTCTGGGGGCTAGAGCTCAGGAACTGAGGTTTTAGCAAACACAAAGGGCAATTCTTAGCGACACCGCGGGCTAGAGCCACTGGCCGCCTTGTCCGTCGTTCTGTGCAGAAACACCTACTCATCTCTCTCTCCGCAGCTCTAGTGTGTTGTTGAAATATGGACGGGACTCCCCATCGCTTCAGGTTGAGAGATGGCCAAAAGCATTTTTATTTGATTCCAATGTGTTGTAAACTGCAGAGAGAAGACAATGAATTGTAATGTCTACTTCAAAAGCCTCAAAAATCACAACCACTAATAGATTTCATAGTGCTTGGAGAACAGCATCTGGAGGGGAAGGAAAAAAGGGTTTATTTTAAACTGGGCGAGCTCGAGTTCAGGTATACCTAGAATGAATAACAGTAAGAAGAATTTATGAACTATCATCGCCTCTTACCTTAGCCATACTTTATGACTTTCCAAAGTAAGCTAAAGCATACTTCACAGACTTTGACAGCCGTACAAATATAAAGATTTATAAGTTAGGTGGGTAAAGACTGACTCTGTAATCGAATAGTTTGACCGCAAAGGAGTCCTTGCCTTTCTCGTAGACAGCAGTCTGGCGTTTTGAGTTCCTAACACCCTCTCTGTGTTTAGGGATTTTCTTGTCATCTGAGTGTCCCATCCCCAGTGGAGAAACCGGAAATGTCAAAGTCACAGCCTCCCTTGCAACAAGGACTTGGATCATCTGCACTTACAACCAGTACTTACAACCAGAAGTGAAGAACAGGAAAAACCTCACTCCGGGTGCGACCTATTTTGCTGCAGGAGGTGGAGGCAGGAGCCCCCCGGTTTGGAAGGGTCCTGGTGCAGAAGTTCCTTGCCTTGGGGCCAGCGGTTCCCAGCGGTGCACACACCGCAGGAGTGGAATCCTGCCTGACCAGGGCCATTATGGACGTTGCTCCCGGAAGCCAAAGTTCTGGTCCGCTCACCAGCTCCCCCTGCGAGTCTCCGAGCTACTCCTCTCTCCCATCTGTGTTTTCCGAGATCACCCAGTACAGTGATCAAAATCAGGAAATACGCACTGATCCAGCCCTGTCGCTCCAACCTACAGACCTTAATCAGATGTCACCGGTTGAACCACTAATGTGCTTTAGAGCAAAAGAGAAAAACATCGCTGTGGCCCCGTGTCCAGTCTCGGAACCCTCAGCATACCTGGTCTCCCTCAGTCCGCTGCGGTCCCTCAGCGTTTCCTTTTCTCTCGTGACCTGGACTGTTGTTAAGGGTACTGACAGGCATTTCAGTTTTGTAGAAGGCGCCTCCGTTTGAGGGGTGTCTGATGTTTCCTCATGAGTACAGCCGTGTCGTGCATTCTCAGTGAAAATGCCACAGACGTGCCGTGCCTTCTTCAGGAGGCAGGTGACGTTGATTCGTCCCATTTCTCATGACGTTTCTTTGATGACGTGGTTAAGGTGGTGACTTCCACGTTTCTCCACTGTGAAGTTACTGTTTTTCCCGTTGTAATTATTATTCACCCCAAACCCTTGAACAGCTTCTTCCCTGCTTTACCAGTGAAAGCCAGTTCCTGTGCCCTGCAGCTAAGACCTGCGACAGTGCTCTCTCTTTCTGAGGAAGGGAAAGCGGAAGGCGTGGAGGCCGTTTTCTACTTTGTGTCAATAACAGAATGTGGTTAAATCCTACTTGGGACCTTCACGTTCACTCAGTTAGTAAATGTTTAGGGCAGAAGCTTTGGTTATGTTTCCTTATCAGCGTATCATAAACTGTTTTACAGCACAGCATCTGAACAACAAAGCTCTTTTAATGTGATTCGCTTTATAGGTTCCCTTTAATTAAAATCTGATTCTCTAAGAGGAAGACTCACCTTGCTGACGAATCTTTTGGTTTCTCAAGTTAGGGCTTACCTGTTATCCACAACCACAGAGCATGGCCTTAAGATGCTTCCTGTGGTGAACTGACCACCCCCTCCTTTGTGCTTCTTCTCTGTTACAGGTGTGACGCCTCAGGGCACCTCGACATTTACCTGCTGACTTCTCTGCGTAGACTGTCTCACACTTAGGCGACAGGGAATTTACTGTCTTCCCTTCTGCGTGCCCAGCACCTGATGCAGTACCTCCCATGGGCGGAGTGCTCAGTGGATGCTCCTGGAATCAGAATCTACGGAGGAAGGTGGGGTGGCGGCAAGGTGCAGTGGCTCGTTAAGGTAAGCCCTTGGAAAGCATTCAGGAGACAAGCTCTTGATGTTCATGTCACAGGGAGTTCTTCTGAAACGATTGTGAGATTTACGCTAGATAGTGGCACGCTTGTGTCTCGGCGACGTCTCTTTGGCTGCGCTGGAGGGAGGATGAGAAGGGGCAGGACTCAGGCAGGATGCCCATTGGGTGAATTCTGCAGTAATCCAGGTACAAGGTGGAGACGGGCAGAGAGAATGAAGGGATGTTTCAGAAGGTAACAAAAATGCTACAACTCATCAGTGGCGCCTCTGGACCAGGCTCTTGTATACACTGTTTCGTTTCTTCCTGATGGCCCTGAACGCTGTTTAGCACCACGTTTCCTGGTGAGGAGGTGGAGGCTGCTCGATTTGTCTCAGACACAAAGCCGGTGAGGGCAGGGCCAGTGCACAGCCCGGAGGGCCTCTGGCCCTAAAGCTTATGCACAATCCCGTGAGCCTCATGCCTGACCTGGACGCCGATCTGATGGCCTCACTTGTGCCTCTGAAAACCCTGATGTGGCCGTGACAGAACAGACACAGCCTTGCCAGGCATGCGGGTGCTGGGCCGGCTCGCGGAAGTGCACGAGGCACGAGGCACGAGGCACGACGCATGACGCATGATGCAGTTTAGATGAGCGGCTGCCGAGTGGGCGGAGCTTAAGGGCTGAGGTCTGTGGTGTTGTGTACACAGGATGGCAGCTGGGGTGGGGGTCTCCGCCTCTGTCTGGCCTGGTCCCGGGCAGGTTTTGCAAATGCGTCTGATCTGAAGTTGAATGGTGACTGCAAATCCAGTTGTACCCTGTGAGCCGGAATGAAATCCGGGGTCCTTGCACCCTACGAGTAGTGAGGGCTTAAACAAAAGTAAGAGGGAGAGATTTAACGCGCTCCCGTTTGTTCTCATCCGCACCGAGGACTCTGTGCGGGGCATGCTCGCGGGCCTCTACCCTGTCTCACCCATGATCCTTTGCCTACCGGGTCCTGAGGCCGGGGCTAGAGGCAAGCAGGGCGTCTAGGGCACACAGTTCAAGGGCATGGTCGCTCGCCGGGTCGTGAGCCTGGCAGACCTCACCGAGTCCAGGCCCTGCTGGACCATCTGATGATGGGGTCAGGGATGGACATTCCGTGTGGTCCTTGCCAGTGGAAATTCTGTAATTCTACAGATCTTTGCCAAGTCTGTTTCATCATTTTCCACTGTGCTCTTTCTTTTTCCAACGTTAATTAATATTTCAGGAATCCGTGATGTTTGAAGTTTAACCTTGTGATTTTGACTATTTGACTGAGTCTCTGAAGATTCATGTTGTATAATCATTTGTAACTTTGAGGAGGCAAAGTTTGAGTTTCAAGGGCCGTGAGACCGGCTGGCCACAGCAGGCGCTTGGCTGGTGAGCGAGGCAGAGGTGGTCCCCTCGCTGCTCGCCTTGGCTGCGTGGCCTCCACACGTCATCATTCAGTAATTAAGAATGGCCGCTGCCGGTTCTCAGCCGTATGTTCCGGTCCGGACACTGTGTTAAATGCTCCGCAGGCCTGATCTCCTTTATTTCTCACAAAGTACCGTGTGCAGTGGTGTCTCAGAGGCAGCCCGTGGCAGAGTCAGGATTCGAACCCAGCTCCGTTTCCCTCCGAAGCCTGTGCTTCATGTTGCTGGAGAGATCGCAGTGTTGTTTCTTTCCAGGCTCAGGAAGGTTCACGGCTACGCTGACTGCCATAGGATGTCGCAGAATTCCTTTATTCCACAAATTTTGACTGCGCTCCTTCCATGCATCAGGCTCTGTTCCTGAACAGTGTTATTACAGCAGCGAACAGACTCGGATACACGAGCCTGTCCTCATGGGGCCTTTGCTCAAGCGGACGGGAGAGGTAGTGAGCTACGGAGCAACAGGTACAGTCTTTGTCGCCTGGTGACAAGTGCTGTGGAGAAAGATGAAGCGAAGAAAGGGGAGGGAGTACAGGACAGGGCTGGCTGGGGACAGTGGTTCAGTGTTAAGTAAGGGGACAGGTCCCCCCCCAACCCCCGCCCCAGAGAAGACAAAGGCTTAGAGGTGAGGGAATGTGCCATGCATGGGTAGAATGGGCCAGGGCACTGACACAGGCAGCGTCTGCACTGTTCCAGGGCAGCCAGGAGGCCGGTGTGGCTGGGGTATGAGGCTGGGAGGAGGGTGTCATGGGAGGAGGCCAGGCGGCCCCCAGGGACGAACCATCAGAGGCTGGCGGGTTCTTCTCCTGACTGCAGCTTCCGCTGCGAGGGGGCAGGAACCACAGGCAGCAGTGCAGCAGATGAATGCTCTGAGCGGGGTTCCGAATCCACGCGGAGAACTGACTAACGAGGGGCAAAGACAGGACGAGACAAGGGGGCCAGTTGGGATGCTATTGCAGGCATCCCCTCGCGAGATGATGGTGGCCGGGCCCCGTGGTTTGGTGTCGGTGATGAGACGTGCTCAGACTGGGTGTATTCTGCAGGGAGAGCCGTTAGAATTTGCTACCCAGATGGCTGCAACATCCAATGTTGCGTTTATTTCAGTGACAGAATTTATTTAAATAGCTTTTTAATGCCCTTCCTGCTATCTTAATAGGATCACTGAAGGTCTGTCAGGGCTTTCTTAGGTATTTCGATTGTACTTTGCGGCCTTAAGAGCCAGGGACAACTTATACCATAATCGTGGAGATTAGCCAAGATCTCGGCTTGTAACCCTCACACAGGTCTAAAGCAGTGTGACTACTACCTGGTCTTGGACTCAGATCAGGGACAGGGACCAGAAAGATGCTGCTAGGATCTAAGAAACTGAAGTAGTATCTCATCTCTGAGGAGGTGAGAAGCTGGGAACCACACTGGGAACAAGCTAAGGTGGTGACAGCAGCCTTCTGTGCTGGGAAAACCAGGAACCTGTCATTCCAAGAAGAAGGTGCCCGTGGAGGGGGCGAGGGGCCCATCTTGGCAGCACAGACCCACAGATGTCTGCAAGTTTCAAAGCAGCAGATTCAAGGGGAGCCGGACGTCTCTGTGCAGTGAGGGCAGGGCTGGAGGCCGGACTCTGCCCTGCTGACTGCGCTGGCCGGGAGCAAGTGCCTCCGAATGGGCACTGTGTGTATCTGTTTGCCGATGGCGGCCAGCCCAGAGTCCGGAGTGCACAGGAAGTGTGGGTTCCCTCTGGGCACCCACGATCTGCTATAGCTTTTCATGGCCTCATAGACGTTTCCTCTCATCTCTAGTCATAGTGGAAAGTTCTCTAGATTTACAGTTAGAAACTCATTTCAGATCCCTGCTCTGCCACCTCCTAGCTGAGGGGCCTTGAACAAATAATCTCTTTAAAACTCTGCTTTTTCTTCTGTACAGTGGTGTCGTAAACTATGTCATTGATCACCCATCTTTGATGTTCCTCCATGCAGGGGGATTATCCTTGTGACCACGTGATTTTCTTTGACCAGGGAAAGTGTTTCCGAAAGTGACATTTGACCCTTCTGGGTAAAATTTTTAAAGAGTCAGTTCATGGCTTGCTAGGTATTGTTTCTCTTGTCTCTGACAGTAGGAGCATGGATCCCGAGCCTCCATCAGCCTGGATTCCTGCAGAGAATCCCCCATCCACCTGTGATAATGAGTGGATAATGAGATATGAGAATGAGTGAGAAATACACCTTTTTTTTTTTTTTGGCTTTAAACCTTTAAAGATTTCTGGGTTGCTTGTTACTGTGGCATATCCCAGCCTATACTGACTGACACAAATGGAAACGATAATCTCTTTTCACATACATAGCACAGGGTTGTCTTGAGGACTGGATGTGATTCTTCCTTCTCTCTGCAACTTTGCATTTCCTTCTCCATTCCAGGCTAACTCTCATTTACCCTCTAGCTGCGAGCTGACATGCTGCTTCCTCAGTGAGGTCCTTCCTGAACCCCTCGATCCGTTAGCTCCTGTTGCTTGCTCAGTGCCAGGCACGGAGTAAATGCTCAAAGACGAATGCATACGGCCGGCAAACAGCGCCTGGCCCCGTGATGCCGGCCTTCCTGTCTCTCTTCACCACTAAGGATTCTCATGATATTTCCCTTCTTCCGTCAGGAGCTCCGTGTCTGGAAAGATTTCTGTCTACCAAACGAACTTGCATTTATTACAAAGCAATTCACTTGACCATTTCTTACTACTCAAAGGCACATGTAGCTCCTGATAAGAGCTTCTGATCAGCGTGAGATAATCACTGTGACCACAGCGATGGGTACAGTTCCAGCCCCAAGCAAAGCAAACAGATGCTGGCGTTCGTGCAGCTTCACGCAGTCATCAGCTAGCAGTTGCTTCAGCCCACGGGACAGGTCATGTTTATTTAACAAGAGGTCCTGGGGGAGGCATTTCCGGGGTTGGTCAGGCAGCTCAGCCGTGTCATCAAGGGCTCTGGTTCCTTCTTCCTTGTGCCTCTACCATCCTTTGTCTTCTCTTCATGTGTGTTGCCCCCTGATTTTCCCAAGATGTCTGCATTTGCTCCGGGGATCAGGAGCGCACTGGAGGCAGGGTGAAGGCGCACAGCGAGCCAGCTGTCCTCAGACTTTCCTTTTTGTTCCCTTCATTAGAACTGAATTTAAAGGCCACTCCTAGCTGCAAGGGATTCTTAGAAAGTGAATATCTGGCGAAGGATCATGGGAGTCATCTGGGTCATCACCTGGGCCTGGCATACGGCCATCTTAGCAAAATGCAGGTCCATCAGCAAGAGACAAAGTGGGGAGGGTGGTTTCTGGGTAAGCCATAAACAGTGTGACCTGTGTCTGCCGTCGCTAATAAGAGCTCATGGACAAATGACATCTTTCTCATCCATTTAGTCCAACCTACTTATTTAACAGATGAAGAACAAGAATACTCAGCCAGAGAACTGTCCAAAGTCTCATCACGATTTAGGGGCAGATAGGGGTTAAAATATAAGTCCTCAAAATCTTCTCACTCTCTTAAAGACCCTAAACCCATAACCTAGGCAAGTTGCCCCATGCAAGCAGAGGGCTAACCCTGAGTGTCTGGGGTGGGATGGGGGGTGGTGGGGGGCATGACACAGCTGGCCTGGATTTCCGACCCCAGTTCTGTTGCTGTCTAGCTCGACCTTTGGGTAAATCACGTGATTCGTTTAAAGCTTGATTTCGTTTTAGCCGTCTTGATTTAATCTGCTTTCCCCCTTGGCATTCCGTCCCGGGTTTCAGGAGTACCAGCTGAGTAAGGGGTAGGGCTGTGCCCCTCTGTCGTTTAGGACATGGCAGTTCACTGTGCTAGGGGAGATCGTTGGCTGCTTTTAGCTGTGCAGACATGGACTTACGACACTTGTTTCTCAAGTTGTGTTTATAAAGTGACCCTAGGTAAGTGAATAAATCTGGACATCCATCATGCGTTATTGCAAAAACCTGTGCATCAGTGAATTACCTCCTCCTGCAGTACAGGGCGGTCAGAACAGGACTGTTTTGATTTTTAATAAGAACAAAGAATGTGAATGCTGGCATTTGTTCCCTCCCCGGCATAATCATCACAATCTCCAGGAGAGTTAAGGGAAAAAAAAATACAAATTCCAGGGCCTCGTCCCTTGGAAAACCCAGACAGGACCTCCAAAAGTGTATCTTTCCAGAGTTTTCTCAGATGATTCTGATGATCAGCCATTGAGTAGATAGGAGGGGATTTCCTGAGGCCGCCCTTAGACATCTGTGAATTGTGTGGTTTATTTGCTTTGCTCGTAGACAAAATGCGTGTTAGTACCAGGTAAATGGAACTCGAGGGTGACCAGATGGTTCAAGCTGACGAACTTCTCAGAAGTACTGTTTCCCATGGGACTAGTTTGCTTTTCCTTAAAATATGTAATTTGAAAAAATATATACTGCTCCTTATTAAGGGAACTA
Organism: Pteropus vampyrus; assembly: GCF_000151845.1. Classification (NCBI taxonomy): domain Eukaryota; kingdom Metazoa; phylum Chordata; class Mammalia; order Chiroptera; family Pteropodidae; genus Pteropus; species Pteropus vampyrus. The sequence continues at coordinate 1,323,099 of NW_011888964.1, forward strand.
AAAGTAAACATTTGAGTCTCGTTACTATTCTAGCAGATAGAAGATGTCATCAAAACAACATTTCAAAAATACTAAGGCTGAACCCATGAAATGTTATCCATCATCACTTTAGATCAGTGGTTTTCAACAGAGGTGGGGGTACATTTGACGGTGCCTGGAGACACTTTTGTTTGTCACAGTTGACGGAGTGGGGGTGCTGACATCTAGCGGGTAGAGAGCAGGATGTTGCTATACATCCTGCAGTGCGCACAACTGGACCCCCAACAAAGACTCATCTGGTCCCCAGTGCTGTTAGTGCTGAGATCGAGAGCTCTCGCTTAGAGGCTCTGATTCAGGCTTGAATATAATTTCCGCATCGCTCATCTTTTAGCTTGTGTGTGTGTGTGTGTGTGTGTGTGTGTGTGTGTGTGATGGGAATCATAACATCCATTACTCTAGGACATCCTTGCATGAATTCATGTGTAAAAATCTTTAGGCTCTGCTAGGGGGGACTTTTGGGGACTCCATTCATAAGTGGCCATCACGGCCACCAGGCAAACAGTTGTCTCCTCTTTGGATTGTGGAGCGGCCGAGACTCTCTGGGACTGCTGTCATCCCACAGGTGTGGTTGGACTGCCCTCTCCAAGGTGAATCACTCGCCCTACCTTATTCCGCGAAGAGACCTCACTTCTGCCCCCTGCTTTCTGGCTTGTGTCAGCATCCACTTGCAGTTTCTTGTCAATCAATCTTTCCTGGAAAATATTTTCTTTTGTTTTTGAAGGGCTTAGAAGAAACCCTACAAATTTGAAAAATTCAACCAAACACAGGAGACATGGGCCCTATGCAGTGCACGTTCCAGAAGTTGCACTGCAGAGTCAGCGGGTTCTGTATGCGGAGCCAGGGACCCCAGGCTAGAGCTCACCGTTCACCAGCAACTTGGTGTGTGACCTTGGGCAAGTTCCTTCCCTTCTTTGGTCCTCATTTTACCCTTTGTGTGATAGAAGGCTAGTCGAGAAGAGTTCTCGGGTTCCTCCGTGGGTTGACATTGAAGACTTTGAAGTTGGCAGGCGCTACCCCCTCCCCTCACAAGGACCCACAGACCGACCAGACAGAGCCCAGCCTGTGGGCTGCAACGGGCACTCCTGTTTTGCTCCTAAATGCTAAGAGGAGTGTTCAGGCTTATCATTCTGGCGGAATCCTACACCCACACCGACGGATGTCAATTCTGGCATTTATTAGAATGCCAGTAAATCTTAAAAACAATAAATATCTCATTACTCTCCTGATGAGGTGTCTTTAAGTGCTATTTCAAAATGCCTGTCATTGCTGTGCAGGATTTATAACAAGGCCTCGTTTTAATCTTGCGGTCTTTCATCTTTTGCAAGCACCTTGTTGGACTCTAATCAGATTCCTGTAAATCCCGAGAGAAACCGGTGAGGAGACCAAACAGGCTACTCCAGGGATGCTGTGGTCCGGTCCGTCATCCTGACGGGTTCGAAAGCTGATTTCCTGACCTATGGCTGTCAGTTGAATTGATAATGACTTTGATGTCAGACAGACCTGGACTAATCGCCCATTTCCCATTTCCCATTCTCTCACTGGCTGGCTGGGTTCATCTTGGTCAAAGTAGCTTAACCTCTCTGAGCCTTAGTCTTCTCACCTGTAAAATGGGGATCGTGGTTTCTCTGCAGAGTTGAGGCTAAGGGGAAATGAGTTCTCAAACTTACAGTGCTTATCCTGATGACAGGAATAGACTAGATGCTCAGAAAATACTGACCTATTAAAATGATCCTCACTCTGAAGAAAGAATCGAGAGCGTCTACTCAGGAAGCCTTGGAGGCCCATGTCAGGGGCTATAAATCAAGTCCTCTTCTGTTTTAGTACTGAATTAACAACCAGGCAAGGGGAAAAATGTAGCAATTAAATATTTAAACCAAACATTTAATTTTTAAAGATGAACATTCTTTTTATAACTTGGACTGCTCTTCAAGGCCTGTGGAAAATTCCCCGAGCCTCTACTATCCGCCCGCCTTCATGGTCTGTGCTAAAGAACACCACTAACCTTGGATGCCTCTGAACTTGGCAGGGCATGATACATTTGTTTTATTCAGAAGGAGGCACATTTGTGTCCTAATAAAGATATTACTGACAAGTTTCTATAAAGAAAGAGGAGTAAATCCCTTGATAATAATAATGAAACTAAATCTGAAAGGAAGCAAATTATTTCATGTGACTCCCCTGCTTCATGCTCTCCACCAGACACGGTTCCAGGCTTTTTATATGTTCTCTCTCTTAAATTGCATAAAAAAACTCGGCAAGGTCCTTACTGTAATTATCTTTTTGTCCGTAAGGAACTGAGGTTCGGTAAGGCTAATGAAGGAACGCAAGGTCATGGGTTTGGACAAGGTCATGGGTTTGCCTCTCGGGCGTCCATACCCTCTTCTTCCTGCTTTTTGCTTGGAGGTCCACTGTCTCCGCCCCTCCTAGTCGGCGCTGTTGTTTGTGGAATGAAATCACCTGTAGTGCCTGTGTGCTCTGGTCTCACGAGAGCGTCTCTTACAGTGGCCCTAGACACGTGTCAGAATAGACACGTGAACTGATAGATGCCAAACTGATGGCGATGTCGCTGGCGTCCTGGAAGGGGTGTCGGTGCTGTCACGGCCACCTTGCCAGCTGAGGAAGAAGCTGGCAGACGCTAAGAGCAGGAGATTGTAGCTGGTCTGGCTGAACCTCTGGGCTTTAGATTTCTCTGCTCTGGTCGCCATCTTATTTATTCATGTATCGCTTTCTCCAGATTCATCAATGCGACTTCTGCGGAGTGCCGGTTGTGAGCGCCGGTTGTGAGCGCCGGTTGTGAGCGCCGGTTGTGAGTGCCGCTTGTGAGAGCCGGTTGTGAGCGCCGGTTGTGAGAGCCGGTTGTGTTCTGGGAGCTCTGCTGGAGCCTCGTGTGTCTGATCTGCCCAGATCTCAGCAATCCCCGACTACAAAACTCCGTGACACTCTCCATTTATAATCAAATTATTGCATGAGCTCTTCATCCTTCCTCGTGGGGCTGGGATCTCAGCCGCGGATCCACAAGCCGTTGCCTGCCTTCAGGGCGCAGTGCTCCTCGAGGCTAATCAGCTCAGATCCCCATCCTGGCCCTGGTTAAGGAGGGGACGTCTCTCTTTCCTGGGTGACCCCCTCCAAGTGCTGCACAGCGTTCCCACTGCTGCTACAGGTGGCTGTTCTGGGAGGCCAGAGATCTAAACCCTATTTTATGGTCCCTTCCTGCTGCTGTTTCCCATCTGGCTCCTGGCTGGGCCCCCAAACCTCCACCCAACCTCTCCTCAGGACCTCCAGGCACCTCGAGTCTCAGAGACCAGCCCAAGTCACATCGAGAGTGCTGAGGGTTTTCCCGAGAGCAATGGGTCGGTAACTACCTGAACTTGTACATTTGTGAAGATCCTTCCAGAACAAGGGGCTTTTTGCCCCAAAGACAAACTCAATTCTCCAACCTAGAAGGCAGAAAGCACTTCTAAATTCAAAATTTGGCCTCGATAGCTTCGAAACTAAATTCAAAAGAACAAACTAAACCAAACCGAGCAGCAGCGGACAACAATAACGGCAACTATATACCCCTCTGGTCCAGTTCCTGCCTTGGGATCGACACGCCTTTATCTCAGAGGATGTGACTTCTGCCCCGCTCCTCCCCTGACCATGATTTATTCGTGTGTCTGCTTTTAAGCTGCCTCTCCAACGTAGTCTCAGACACCCAAGCACAAAAGCTGCTTTCTGTGAGCGTGTGATTCTTTAAGTGGGTCGTACTCCCTTTCTTGTTATAAATCGAAGTTTATTGCAGAAAATCTTTGATGTCTGCTTCCCCAGGGAGCTTTGGCATCTCTCTCCAGGCCTTTATCACATTGGACCTTGGCTTCTGCTTGGCTTCTCGCCCCTGCTCGACCCGGAGTGCCATCATCTTAGTCTCAGGGACCCTCCAAAGGGCTCAGCAGGATGCTTAGTGACTCTGGATTTAGAGAGAAGAGTTCCAGCCCATCCCCTCTCGTGCTGTGTGGCCTCAGGCAAATCACTCACCTCAGGGAACCCGTTTCCTAGCTGTAAAACCAGTCTAATGACATCATTATGGTAGAATGCAAAATGGTCAGTGTCGTTCATATGTCTCTATATTCATGTGCTTTGAACTGTGACTTTGGAACTTTTTCCTTCAAAGTTGGACTCTGTTTCCCCTCAGTAGGAGCTGGGCTTTTGACTCTCCCTTGCTGATAGAATGCAGCGGAAGTGACAGTGTGCCTATTGTGAGCTTATGGTTTGAGAAGCCTTGCATGCTTCTGCTGGCTCTTTTGGATGCCTGCCTACATGATGGAAATAAGCCCCTGTGGCCCTGCTGGAGGATGAGACCCCATGTGGAGCAGAGGTGCCTTATTCCAGGGGATGCCATCCCAGGCCAGCCAGCTCCCAGCTGACTCTGCAGACCGTGCGTGAAGGAGTGAGCTCAATGAGGCCAGAAGATCTAAGTCCAGTCCAAACTGCCGGCCTGCAGAATCTTGAGCTAAGCAAATAGTTGTTGTTTTAAGGCATTAAGTTTTGAGTTGGTTTGTTACGTAGCAAAAGCTTATCCACTCACTCAGTCTCAGATGGTCGTGAATATTAAATGAGATAGTGTGTATGGGGCCTCCGTAAATGGAAGCATCACCTTCACGTGTCTCCCCGCTCACTCTCCAGTGTCCCTTCTTACATCAGTGGACTCACATTTCCCCTTTCCTTAGGACTGGAGAGCCTCTCTGGACAGAGGGAGACGTGGCCATAGAAGCAGGGTGACATCATCGCCTCCTCCCTCTGCCACCCGGAGCTGACTTCTCCATCTAATGGAATTTCAGACCTCCTGTCGACTCCAGACCCCAGAGTGGCTCAGCCCTTAATATCTACTTTGCTGACTTAATCTCTCCCAAAGTCTTGCCCGTTCTCAGACCCCCATAACTAACAGAGCAAAAAAAATCCCAAAAGATACTCCAAAGGCTTTTATTTAAGTTTGCAAGTTAGGCTGACTCACTAGCCAGCTCTGGGACCTTTGACTAGCTTATAATCCAAAAGGGTAACCCACCTCCTACCCATCCCTCACAGGGGCGCCCTGGGAATCATGTGATGATCGTGTATGTAGAGGCACTTTTTCAACTCTAAAGCCCTGTACGAATTCACGGTATTACGTACCCGCTCCACAAGTATTTATCAAGTGCAGCTCTCTCCAGACCCTATTCTAGAAGCTTGGGTAATTTCAGTGAATGGAGCAGAACAATCTCTGCCCTCATGTGGTCGCACTACATTATTTGGGGTTGCCCAGCCCTACTGTGATCTATGACTTGGGGTGTGTGTATGTGTGTGTTTCCCTAGAATTTTGCTTTGTCTTAATGTGAGTTTCTTAGGAAACACAGCCTGATGCAAACACATGTGCTAAGGCTCTACTGGTGAGTAAGATCCCAGAGAGGCAAGACTGGGGGTTAAAAGAGGAGCAGGGGCAGCGAAGG
>NW_011888964.1:1330259-1335248 GCF_000151845.1 Pteropus vampyrus
TTTGTCCTCACTCGATAAAAGAGGAACCTGAAATTCAAGGAGATTTAAGTAATTTGCCTAGGATCACCCAGTTTCTAAGTGACCAAACTACGTTAACTCCGAATCCAGGGTTTAAGCTTTTGATAATTCTGCGTCTCTTCATCAGAACCCCGGATGTGGGGCTACCTAGAGGTAGAGTGATCACATGGCTTATCATACAAACCAGGATGCTCTTGGAAGTGAAAGGGGGACCATGAGCGATCACTCCAATGTAACAGGAGTACATCAGGACTAGTCCTGGCAAGCAGGGACATCTGGTCATCCCGGAACCTAGGGAAGTCGAGGAAAAGCTGGAGATAATCTACGCTGACCCTATCTCTCCTTCTTACTCCTAGCTGGGATTGGTTTTAGGCCACCAAGGTCTGTCACTCACTGAAACCAAGTGACGTGGTGTGAACACCCATTATAAACTGTAAAGCACTATGCAAATCCCATTCATCGACCCTGGTAGCATACTGGATATGGTGACGGCTCTTTACCTGGGTTATTTCTTTAATCCTCACGACAGCGCCGTCACAACATTTGACAGACAAGATCCGAACCCAGGACAAGGTGAAGGGGACTGGACGGGGCCAGCAGCACAGTCCGAGACACACAATTTTCTGGGGAAGCCTCTAGAGCATCTTGTCCTGCGTATCTCTTGCTTCATCATTAGGACTATTGTGCTTAAATTAAGCACAGGCCTTGGGGGAGAGGTGGCGGTTCTGCCTCCCCTCGCCACCCCAGGCCTCAGTTCCCCGGAGGCCTGCTTCTCTGACATGCGGTGGAGTCCGCATTAAGTGATGAGCTTGGTCTAGAGGTCACTTGTTGCCTTTCCTGGGGACCTTCATGCTGTAACTGTGAAACGCTGCTGCCAGTGCCTGGAACGCCCTGATCCTGGCTGCCAGGTTTTCGGGGAAGAGTGAGGGCCTGTCGCAGTGTCTTTCAGACACTCCCCATGTGGGGGGCGGCACTGGGTTCCAGAAAGAGCGCGAAGCTCCGAGTGGAGGGGACAGGCTAGGTTCTGGTCCCATCTTTGGTCTCGCAGATCACTTTTCCTCCCTGGGTCTCGGGAACACGATGGCCTGCCTTTGTCCAGCATCTGGACAAGAGCCATAAGTAACAGACTTGACTCTGTAACTCCTTCTCTGAGAATTTACCCCTAGGACATAATCTTAAATGCAGAAGTGGTTTTCTGCAGAGAGAGTAGGAGGAGACAGAGTCGAGGACAGCGAAGGACCCAGCGACCCCAGTGGAAGGGTCCCAGTGTGGCGGGAAGGGGAAGGGCCCTGGGGTCAGATTGATGTAGGTCTGGATTTTATTCTGGGTCTGATAATACCGATGAGACCTTGGGCAGGTCGCCTAACCTCACTGAGAGTATTAGCTACGTGTATAAAATGAAGATGATGATGCCTTTTTTCTGGGGTTGTTGAAAGGATAAATGGGATTGCTTATTGATTAATAGCTATCTTTACTTCACAGAATATTTGAGGCAGTGTCAGAATTTATATAGTAAAAGAGAAAAGGAAAACAAAGAAAAATGAGGGAAAAGGTTGAAAGAAAGTATATAAGTATGAAAACTTAGGGGTCCCAAGTCATCATTAAATTTGAGCCATGAATTGGGTGGGTTATTTGCCTTCCGTTGGCCAATGCAAATGAGGAAGCACTGTCAATGACATGATTCTTTTTATCCTTAATTCCAGAAGGGACGTAACACAGAAGAATGTGCCTGGCACAGCCCTGGTCCTCTTTACTGGTAACTTTTCTTCCCTTCTCTGTATTTGGCTTCTTCTCTACAAATGTGTCATGGCCACTGGCCTATAGACTCTGCAGCTCAAATAACCAGGGTCCTGTGGCTCAGAGCTGGTACAGACACACAGTAGGGCGGGGAGACGTGGGAGGCTCCCACGCTCTGTTTTCTTTGATGACCTACCCGGGAAGCCTGACAGAGAAGCCAGCTCGCCTCCCGTACAAGGGAGACTGGGAGACTGTGGGTTCGTTTCTGTGTCGCGCTCCCCCCGATGGAGCCCCCGCTCAGTGTCGGGCTCTACGCTGAGCACGCTCTCCTGCTACTCACACCGACGACCCTTTGCAAGGACACTTCTATCATCTCCGTCACAAAAGTGGGAAATAGAGCCTCGAAGAGAATAAGTGACACATTTAAAGTCACATGCCCATGGATGACGGAGCTGGGGTTCCGGTCCAGGACTCCCAGGTCTGAGGCCCTTGTGCTTAGCATATGAGGGGCACGACTTGTCGACGTGTTAATCTGATGAAGGTTGGAGGAGGAGCCTTGCAGCTGGCATATCTTCTGAGTCTCTGACCTACCCCCTGGAAAGAAAAGAACCACACTGGCCCCGTCCATTACTCCAGTGACCTCAGAGGAATCCATCCGTTGGTTACAGAAGTGGTTATGGTCCGCCGTATCCAGGCTCTGGGAATACAGCAGTGAATGAAAGAGACCAAATTGCCGCTCTCTGTGGAACTCACATTCTGTCGAAGAGGCTCATCTTCGGAACGGATTTCAGGGAAAGTCCTTCTTGTCTGTTGTTACTTAGAAAACATCCCTAGCTCCTGCTTCCCATCCCTCCCTCCGTTTCCACACAGGCCGTGGGGATATAGCATAGCCGTGTTCTTCTATGTTGAGCACCTACTATGTACCGGGAAGTAAACTAGGTACTTTATAATTGTTATCTCATTTAAATACCACAAGGACCCTGTAGGAAAGATAAATCATGCCTTTTTTAAAAGATGAGCAAACAGGCCTAGAGAGGCTGGGTATTTGTCTGAAGTCACACAGTACAACTGAGAGAGCCATGACCGGAGTGTAAAGACCCTGCTTCCTGCGTTGCCATGGTGCCTCCATCCGGGTTCTGACCTTGGCTCTGCTGCTCGCTAGCTCTGTAACCTTGGGTAAATAGCTTACGTTCTCAGGACTTCAGTCGTCCCTTCCATAAAATGGTAGAACTGGAGAAGACTAATGAGGTCTTTCTAAGTCACAGGTTCTCTGACAGTGAGTCTCTGAGTGGGGCAAAGGTGGGAGTTTCAGGAAATGCCCGAAGCTTCTGAAGAGGTTTTTCTGCTCAGAGCAATGGAGAAACCTGCTTCTTTTAACGCCGGCCTGGGGCACCCACTCCTGGAAAGTGCAGGAAATTACAGTCCCTTCCACAAAGAGGCCTGAGGCCACTGAATGCACGGGGTTGCTCCTTTCTGCCAAGATCAGCCCATGTTTAGAATTCAAAGTCAGCTACCCGACAACCCAGGTGGAGGCAGAATAGCCATCACCCGGGTAACCATGAAGCTGGCTTTGTCGCCACTGACTCCTGGATCTTTCATAAATTACTCAACTTTGAGGTTTGCTGTGACCTTACATGAACCGTGCATCTAATTAGAACTAATTAGGGAGGTGACTCCATGTCTGAAGAACTAATCCTCAAAGTAGCAAAATAAAGTTGCTCCCAGCTTTTCAGCAGCCTTGAAGATGCCTTGATAATGAGGGGAAAAGAACAGATATTTTTTTATCCATTTGCAGACTTGAGGAACTTTGCATTAAGATATTTTTTTTTGGTTTTATCAAAGCTGGTTTTGTTTTTCTTAAAGTAGTAATATGATATCCTAAAAATGGCTCTGATTTTGATGTTAGGAAGATCTGGAATTGAATCCTGGCTATCATCTCCATCTGTTTGTGACAGTGTTAGTTAAGGTGACAACAGCTGCTAGGCTGTAGGTTGATTGAAAAGTGGCCCCAATTCCCCACCTCTCACAGAGCGATCTTGCTGCTTCTGCCATCAAGAGCTGGACTTTATTTCCTCATCCCATGAGTATGGCTGGCCTTGTGATTCGCTTCGGTCAACAGAATGTGGCAGAAGTGATGTTGGTCGTGTCCCGCCTAGGCATCGAGAGGCCCTACATGCTCCCACTACGTCTTTTGGACCCCTGTCACTGCCCTGAGAGTCAGCCTGGCTATCCTGCCAGAGGAAGGGCGACCACATGGGATAAAGTGGAAGTAACCCAGCCTGGTCCAGTCAGGACCATCCAGCCCACAGCCTACTTGACGGTTGGCCTCGGATAAATGAGTGAGCCCAGTTGAGATCAGAAGAGCCTGGTCAAGATAAGCCAAATGCCCACATGACCCATTGACTTGTGAGATATAATCAATGGTTGCAGTTGTGCCCCAAGGGGCGGGGCTTGTCGCTCTCAGTGGCCGCCCTGGGACTTCAGAGTCGACTTGGTTTGCTCCCTGGTCCCCTTAACACCGTGTACCTGAGCAGGGGGTGGCGTTGGGCAAGACATTTCAGAAAAGTCATTGATTTTCAGAGCGATGCTGGGAATGGTGTGTAAAACGGCCTGAGAGTTGGAGAAATCTGGGTCACCTTAGTAATAAGAGGGGCCAGGCGATTTGCTACCGGAATCTTAACTCCCAGATGTTTGATGAATTCAGGCTTCTTTCCTTCTCTCATTTCTCTTCTTTCCGAATCTTCCACTCAGAGAGTAATCACTTCTACCACTGTCAGGCGGGGCCGGAGGTGAGTGTGGGAGGAAGAAACTAGAAAATTTCTCCCTACATGCTGCCTTAAATTCAGTCTCCTCCGTGGCCCTTCGTAACGGCTCTCCAACATCGTTCCTGGAGGAGGGAAGTTTGCAGAAACAACCACTAGGGAAGGGTTGCTCACAGTTAGGGCGGCTTTCTAATTCCTTCATCCAAACAGGAACTCTTGAAAATGAAAGAGGATGCTGTTACTAGTTATACTTGGACACAGGTTTAACCTAGAACTGCTCTGGACAAAGCAGGACCTGCGGTCACCCTATTTGTTGTGGGCTTCCATGGGGCCGGAGCTGAGGTACCCTGTCAAGAAGCAGGAATATATCCTCCCATTCGAAATGAGCTCTGCTGGGATAGACTAGAAAAGGCACAGGGTTTGGAGTGAGTCTGAATGCCTGGTTAGGTACTTGGCAAGTCACGTGTCCCCT
>NW_011888964.1:1336143-1337192 GCF_000151845.1 Pteropus vampyrus
GCTTTGGTGGTTGCTGTGAAAACGATGTTCTCGTCTAGAAGACACTTACCCATGGCTTCCAGGACCCCCCAGCAAGCCACCATGTATCTCTTGGGGTTCCCAAGGTGAGAAGGATCATTCTACACCATGTCTATGCATGATGTAATCCTCCAGTGATTTGCATCCACCCAGGGGAGGAGGTCATTTCCTACCAGCCAGTGTGCCCCTGGGACCAAGTGGCAGAGGAAAGCTCATGGAGTCTGTTGCCCCCCTCACAAGCCTGCCATCTTTGTGAGACACCAAATTTTCAAATAGCAAAAGCTGAATTGATGAAGGACATGACATTGGAGGACTGGGTCAGATCTCACTGGAGTGCTTTGGTCCCCAGCGGTTGGGGTGGGGGTTGTGGTTATTTGGACGCCAAGGCTGGGCAGAGGGAACCCATTTGGCTGGTTAATTACCCTTGACAGAGTAAGAAGGTCAGAGGAAGGAATGGCTGACGAAGTCCATTGAGCCTGCTGGATGGAGGCCAAATCCAATTCGCGTTGACCTCCTCTTTCTCCTCTGGAGGTGGCAGTGGCTGCTTAGGGGGCGGGCTCTAAGCAGGCATTCTGATGCTTTGGAGGAGGCTGGTGTCGCGGGGAGGGCCCTGAGTATGGAGCCTGGAGGTCCTGGTCCTAATCTTTCCTTCTCTACTACTTAGCTTGGGACTTTCAGCAAGTCCAGTCCTGTCTCCTGATCTTAGCCACCTCCCTTAAAAATGAGGGGTTCACCTCAGATGATGCCAGAGTGCCCTTCCTGATCCAGCACTCCTTGGCTATTAATTTGGGGAGGCAGAAGTTGCTCATTGTCAACCACAGGTTTGGGATTTATCTCTTGGCGATCTGGCAAGAAACAAGACTGACCATATGTTGAAAATTGTTGAAGCTGGAAGATGGGTACATGGGGTTCATCACATCTTTTATTTTTTTTTTTTACGTATGTTTTGAATTTTCTATAATAAGGAAAGTTTTAAGACTATGCTACAACCTTTTGAAGTTAATGGCAGGAAGGATCAGATATAATTTATC
>NW_011888964.1:1338192-1346058 GCF_000151845.1 Pteropus vampyrus
CTTCTCCACCCCTTGAATCTAGAGTGGCCATGCGATTTGTTTGGCCAATGGGATAGCACCATGAGACTTGAAAAACATCTGCTCATTGGCACTTGCTCGCTTGGGATCCCTGTCACCAACATCTGAACAGTGCTGGGCTGTGGTCCATGACGGGCCTCGTGGAGCTCAGTCGAGCCACTGAAGCCAAACCCCTGCAGATTAAAGAGAGTCCAGCCAAGACCGCAAAAACCACTCGGGTACCATGACCTAAACTGCTGACCCACAGAATAGTGAGCTAAATAAATGGCTGTTGATTTAAGCCACTAAGTTTTGCATTGGTTTCTTTTGCATAAAATCTGATATGTCGGCCATTTGGAACGTTCGTTCTCCTCGGCCTCCTTGGAGATGCCCGTCTGGCACCTTGGAACCATCTACATTCTTGGAACTTTCTAAATTACTGGGTGCTTGGCATAAGTGTCTTGTTCTGTCTGTTCTTTACTTTTTCATACTAAATTCCAACCATATGGTATACAAGTACAGATCGATGTCCAAAAAGTCTTTAGAGTCTCTTTGGAAGCTTAAAAAATCCCTCCCAAAACTTTTGCAAGGAAATCGTGCTTGGCCAAGGAGGTGGGAACTCGAACAGCTTGAGTTCTGCTCAGTTATTCCTGCAAAACAAATAATTCTATACTTAGCAGGATTTCTTCTCTAGGTTTGAATGACGAAGGTAGCCTCTGTGTGACATGCAATGGGTCTGCGTAGAGTTTTAAAGCTGGAAGAAGCCTCAGATTTTCCTTGGTCCAACTTTATCTTTTTTACATATGGAGAAACTAAGATTACGGTTGTAGATTGTTGGAAGTGACAACATAGGGGGAAAACCCCAGATTCCCTGAATCGAAGAGAAGTGCTTACAGTGGTCTTTTTTTTGAGTTTCTATGGACACAGCTTCCTGCTTTCTGGTGTATGAGATGCAAGTGTCTGTAAGGTCTGGGAAGGAAGGCACGGAAGGTGGGACTGTGGAGTTGTCGGCATCCCGGTGGTCATTCAGGAAGCCACTGGGCCCAACCATGAGCCATCTGACCATTTGAGAGAAGGGATGCAGCTTATTTTTCACTGCATCTTAAGGCGTGACATGGTGCTTGGCACGGTGTAGACACTCACAGTGTCAAAGGAAGATGTAGGTTATGGGTCCAGTTCCAGTGGCCAGAATCTTGTACAGGTCTTGGCAATCCTTGAATCAATAGTTCTTTTCTGTTCTTTGTGCCATTGACCTTTTGTAAGTCAGACCCAAACTCATTCCAAATGCTATTATGCCATGGACGAAGAGATGCATAAGAACCAAATCCTGCCATGAGGAGCTCATGGTTTACCAGAGAAGACAGGGACCCTTGACCGAGGTGTTACACCTGAAGTCTTGAGAGTAAGAATCTTTCTCTCAATTGAACTAGCAGTCAGTGAAGAGTCGCTCGGCCGTGCTCTTACTCTACGCGGTGGCTCCCATCCTGTCACTGAGGCATCAGTGACGTCTGAGGTTTGGGACCTGCCAGAAGCCACCATAGGCTAATGAGGCATAACAAGGAGAATGGGTGAAGTCAACGGCAATTGCGATGCCATGATTGTCCTTAAATCCCCGGTCTCATAGTGTGTTATGCTGTCCTTCCTAAATTTATTCACAGAAGCACTGGTTTTTGAGACAAAACAAGTCTGCGTTTGAGCCCAGACTTTGGTACCACTCTCCATCTGCGTCTTCTGAGCCTGGATTCCTCATTATCTAAAGCGGATATTGATGGTTGGCTTCTATCAGTGCTTTAAAAACGTGATTCGTAGACCACCTCCCTATATGCTTTAAAATCCAAATTTCTGGGCAGTATCTGAGAGTTAATTTTTTAAAAAAAGTTCCTCAGAACACATTAACGTTTAAAAACTTTATTTATTGTTGTGGTAATGGTTTCACTGGCTAAAGGAGAGAGCGTAAGTGTGGACGAGCGAGAAGGGAATGCAGCGGAGGGACTGCCGATTACGTAATGATGAACGGTGACGGGAGCGGGGCTCATGGCGAGGTTACGAACAGGACAGGGACGTGCTGATGTTTATGCTTTAGAAAGAGCACAAGGAGGGAAGGGTGTGTGGCAGAGCATGTGGGTGCCCATTAAACACGAGCTGCTCTGCATTTGCTAGCCTTCTGTGAAATTAGGTAGAGGACATGTACTGGGGTCCTGGCCAGTCAGATGTGGGCAGAGGAGTGTAAGCCTTAGAATTAGCCATCCCGATGCACATTGGATGGTGACATAGTGCGAATGCCTGTTCACTGTGTCAAGTCTCTGACATCTCAGCGGCCGTCTGCTGTGGTGGCCGAGCCTCTCCCATCCTAACTCAGGCCCGCACCAGAGACCGAGAGGCTGGTCAGGAGCTATCGCAGTACCAAAGGCTAGTGACGAGAAGGGCCTGAACTGTGACTGAGACAGCGTGGGGTTGAGCAAGGAACAAATTCCCCAAACACTGTGGAAATGGCACATCCGAGTTCTAAGTCTCCAGGGACTTGCCTGGACAGATTCATTGGCCCCAGGTGGGTACCCCTGCCTCCACCTGTCCGCTCTTACAGTCCATCTTGAACGCAACAATAGGAAACATCTGGTTAATGCAAACCAGATTACGCCCTTCGCCTGCACAGGACTCACCAGCGGCTTCCCAAGTGTGCGGAGTAAACGCTGGGAAAGGCCTCGGGCCACCGTGACCTGGCCTCTTGTTGCTTTTCTGACCCAGTCACCATTGCTGCCCCTTCTCCCGTTAGCTGCACCTTGTCCACACCGATCTGCTGTTCCCTGCACCCACAGGCACACTCGGACCCCGGGCCCTGTCCTTGAAGCCGCAGTTGTTCAGAGTTTGGCGTGACGTGCTCCTTCACTTTCTTGAAGTCATCGCTCGAATGTCATATTTTCGACAGGACTCTACCGAATGTTCTATTTAAAATTACACGCCACCTCCTTCCAGCTGTCCTGACGTCCCTTTGTTACTTCATTTGCTCCTAACACCTAACACTTCCTTAAACAGCATGTGTTTTAGTTATTGTTTTGTTTTATATCTGTCTCTGTCCACTAGAATGCGAGCTCCAGTAGAGCAGGATTTCTCGTGTTTCTTTTTGGGCGCGGCTGTATTCCTGATGTCTGCTACGTGGTGGGCACTCAGTCAATACTTACTGAATGGATGTCGGCTACGTGAACAAACTGCACCTGAACACTGCATGGGCATTTAAGCATGGGTGGAAGAAATAAATATGCTTTATGAACACATAAGGTTTGCCTTCACAGAGACCAAGTCTCACAGCTTGTGTCACTCCACACAACTTCTCTTGGCCATCTGGACCAAGTGGCCAAGAGATCAAATCTGTCACCCCATTGATATCTCTTCCTTATGCGAGCAGCCCCAGAACAATCATTACTGCTCGATGATGGTGCTGGGGGTGGGGCGATCCGTCGTGATTGCTCTGAGCACTGTGACAGAATGTCTGGAAGCGCATGCCTGTAACGGGGCCTGACATCTACAAGGTGACCAGTTAACCCCCATGTCCTTCGTTCACATTTTTCTTCATCATTTCTTCCCCTCCCTCCACCTTTTCTTTTTTTCCCCCCTCTGCTTATTTTAGACATTACAGTAGTAGGTGGATTAAAGACTGTACTTCTTCCCAGATTAAAGATGGAGGCTGGGAAGTGGGGGCCAAGAAGGAGGGAGGAAGGGGAGATGAAAAGTGAGGGGATTTTGGGAGCATCGCTTGCGATGAACAGTTATTTGACTGTCGTTTCTCTGGGTTTAACTGAATGTTAGGCCATATAGTCGTGGTTAAAAAGACTTAATTCTCAGCTTTAGAAAGATGGCCGTGTTTTCTCTAATCATCGTGACACTCAGCCACGTAGACTACTGAGAACCCCACCGCCGCAGTCACTGAATTGTCTCCGTCCTGATGGACCCTGCCGTCTCCGTCCCGGATTCCGTTTGTACGTTGCAGGTGTGAAGGAGATGACGAACGTGGGGACGAGTCTCATTTCATTCCCCGAAGCCTTCACGCTTCACTTTCAGTAAATATCGACGTAGGGCGTGCCGAAAATGCGTGCAGCTGGTGGCATTTCTCCAGCCTGTGCTGCCAGTGTCGTATAGAGAAGCCCCAAAGGAAACAGTGCTGGGTTTAGCTCAAGAGGCTTTGGGTTCGAGTCCTGGCTCCGTCATTACCGGCTGAACGACTTTGTGTGACTGAGCCTTAAGTTTGTCATCTGTAAGATGGGCGGTAGTATCAGCTCTTCGGAAGGTCCAGTGAGAGGAAGCATCCAGACTGCCCGGCACCGTGCCTCTGCTGTACGGCGCGTTCAGGGTACATGTGTCTCCTCTCCTCTCTCACCATGCCCCATAGACTTCAAGGCCGTCCAGTTATCGGGTACACATTACCGACGGAATTGACCCCACGTGACTCAGGCTTGAGGCCCTCTGTGGGGCTCCCACCTGCCAGCGCTGCTCCTGAGCTGGCGCTTAAATGTGGCCCCTCGGGGATACCATACGCCTTGATGGGACATCCAGCTTTAGGGCTAAGATTTTGAGGGCTTTTTGGTTTTTTTGATTCCGGGGTGGAGGCGGACTATACTTAGCCAGTTGCCTCTCTTTGTCGGATGCTGCTGTGGCCTTGGTGTCAGTCAGGGCGGGCAATGTCATGCTGTGTTAATAACCCACTCCCGAGTCTCAGTGGCCTCAGGGAACACAAGCCAGTTTTTCACCTGTGCAGCATGCTCGCCATGGCTGGTTGTCACTTTACTCCACGGCGTCTTCAGTCCAGATCCGGACTGGGGCGGGGTGGGAGCGAGGGGGCTGGCTCTCTTCGTGACATTGCTTGTCTCAAGGAAGAGGGAAAGGAGACGTGGCAGACTACATAATGACTCTTAAAGTTTCTTCCTAGAAATGACACAGCTACTTCTGCCCACATTTCATTGGCCACAGAGTCACATGATGATTCTTGAGTTCATCGGGGTAGGGCTGTGCCGTCTTAACAACAAGACAGTGGTTTTGAATTCTCTCTGGATATTTCGTTTTCGAAGGCCCTGAACAGATGCAATTTCTCCCTGTGTCTGTGCGCATCTATGTTTTTTTTTCTTTATGTCTCTCTTTCCCTCTCTCTTTCTCTTAGAAAGGGAAATTGGCAAGTTTTTAGAAAATGTTAACAATATATGGCACCAAACTCAGACTTTATTTTCTAACTAGGGAGGCTGGGGATAAAGTGAAAAGGAGAATGGCTTTCATACTACGTAATTCGGTTTAGTTTCTTACCTGTGCACAAACAAAGATTCTCTCTGTAGTTAAAAAAAAATAAATTATGTATGTTCGCTAACAGTAAATCTCACACATTTAGAAACTCTGTGCCACGACAGCGGAATGGCCTAGATTCCAGACTTATTCACGTTTCTGTCTCCACACAGTACCTGGCCAATGTGTGCTCAATAAACGTTTATTGAATGCATGGACTAATTCTCGTCCCAGTATAGATGCTTATATATGAGAGATGTTTGTTAAATAAATAAAGGAAAAGGCGCAGGACGCCCTCCTTCTGCCTCTGCCCGAGGCCCAGGGGCTTCCGACATCACCTTTTTGCTTCTTCCTGCCAACCGAGGCAATCGGAGCAGCTCAGCCCCCTTGGACCCATGGGTGGGAACTGCTCCCCGCTTTTGCTGGCCCGTTTGCTCTGCGCTCTCCTTCAGTGGTTCCCTTCTTGTTCCCATTATTAGCTGCTCATGTGTCCAGCTTGCACGTGCCGTTGCTTTCCTGCCACGGCCCTGACCAATACATCGCTTCGTTATTTGTGAAGGGGACATTTCAGGGCAGGCGAACCACGTGCCATCTTGCGGCCAGATTCTCCCTGTCTCAGGGTCTTGCTTTCCTGTCACTTAGTCTCCCATCTTTCCAGTGTCGTCTTAACAACGTGGTGTTTTAAATTACATTGTTACGAGGGTGCCACTTTAGAGGATATGATGCTACCTTGCTGTCATTCCTGGAACCCCGGGTGGTTATTCGTGGCCAAATTTGAATAGTCAGGCAGGCTCTGTGCCGTGAGCGGGTGGACTGAGCTGAAAGGATCAGTGACCAAGTGGACAGAGGAAACGCGTTTTGATAGTTTAAGTGTTAAGACGGGGCTAAAGCTTGAGCTTAGAGGGAAACCGAGGTAGCTCAAGTCAAGGGTGAAGCCTTCAGCTTTAAGCCTCCAGGGGCCTCCTGTTTTTACTGCAAAACGCACACTTAAAAGAGCGAACATGCAGGCGGTGGGGCTGGTGTGATGGGAGGAGGATGCCAGGGAAGCTGTCAGTCACCCTCCCCCGACGAGCCCCGTGGGCCCTGGCCCTAGCCCTGGGAGAGGCGGCACTTCTCCCTTTGACACTCGGTCCCTTGTCACCAGAGCTCATTATCTGCTCAGTGTGAGTCACCCGTGTCCCACTCGGCGGCCCCCACAGCCTTTAGCTGGAGGAGGCTCGGAGCCATCCTGGTGGGAGCACAGAGCACGGAGGGCCCCAGGCCTAGGCCTCCTGGGACCCAGGGGAACTCTGGCTTTCTCTTTTCCGCTCTGTGGAGAGACTGTGCAACAAGGGAGGGCGGAGGAAGGAGCAGGAGAGTGGGAGGCAGAGAGCTTCCTTTAGGTGCCCGGGCATCCGAACGGCAAGGCCCGTCAGTGAGGAAAGGGGCCTGGGACAGCACCGGACCGACTGAGACCCGAGTCATGTCTTAATTCCGGCCTCAGCCTCACCCTCAGCTCCTCGCCCTGTTCAGGTCCCGTTCGGCTCATCTCTCATGTCCACTCCCTCCCCTCCAGCCCGTCACCCCGCATTCCCGCCCATTCTGCCTCAGGCTCTTTCTCCAGCCCGACAGCTCCTGTCCCTCTGCACGGCCGTGGCCGGGCCCAGGCCTGCGTCCTCCCACGTAGAGGTGGCTGCCTCCTCGCTGCGTTCCTCACCAGCTGTCCCCTCTAGTCCGGTCAGAGCCCTGTGTCTGACACGGATCATGCCAAGTGCAGCTGCTCTCCCAGCTCGCACACCTGTCTGCACAGGTGTCCGTCCTCACGTCTGCGCCCAGGCTGCTCTCCCAGCTCGCACACCTGTCTGCGCAGGTGTCCGTCCTCACATCTGCGCCCAGGCTGCTCTCCCAGCTCGCACACCTGTCTGCATAGGTGTCCGTCCTCACGCTCTCCCAGCTTGCACACCTGTCTGCATAGGTGTCTGTCTTCACGCTCTCCCAGCTCGCACACCTGTCTGCACAGGTGTCCGTCCTCACGTCTGTGCCCAGGCTGGGAGCTCGTGGGGCGGCTCACCTCCCTCACCCGTCGCCCCATACATGGTGCAGCCTTAAACCAGAGCTTCTGCATGGGGCCTCTGTGTCCCCCAGGGACACTGGGCAATGAATGTCTGGAAACATCTTTGATGTCCGAACCTGGTCTGTGGGTGGTGCTGGCATCTAGTGGGGAGAGGCCAGGGATGTGTCTAAACACTCTTCAGTGCACAGGACGGGGCCCCACCCGCTAGCTCCCAGAATCAGGAGGCCCCAGTGTCCATAGGGCCAAGGCCGCGAACCTGCCTAAACCCGCGGTTGTCTCTCAAGCCGTGTTTGCCGAACGGAGATGTCATATAAAACGCCACGTAACGCCACGCGCTTGCCACTTGCTGCGTGTTGGATGGAGAGGGTGCCTGTGCTATGGTGGTCTCCCCTGACACCACGCGGGGTTAATCACTCCAGCCCCGCCCCTGGCACCTGGTGCCATGCCGGCGTGCACTGGGGCTTAACAGGTGTTTGCAGGGAGATGTTTGCAGCCCAGGGAGGTCATCTGACTTGGGAGCAGCCCACCTGTGACTCTGACGGCCCGCAGGG
>NW_011888964.1:1346458-1347494 GCF_000151845.1 Pteropus vampyrus
TTGCACACCTGTCTGCATAGGTGTCTGTCTTCACGCTCTCCCAGCTCGCACACCTGTCTGCACAGGTGTCCGTCCTCACGTCTGTGCCCAGGCTGCTCTCCCAGCTCGCACCCCTGTCTGCGCAGGTGTCCGTCCTCACGTCTGTGCCCACGCTGGGAGCTCGTGGGGCGGCTCGCCTCCCTCACCCATCGCCCCGTACGTGGTGCAGCCTTAAACCAGAGCTTCTGCATGGGGCCTCTGTGTCCCCCAGGGAGACTGGGCAGTGAATGTCTGAAACATCTTTGATGTCTGAACCTGGTCTGTAGGTGGTGCTGGCATCTAGTGGGGAGAGGCCAGGGACATGTCTAAACACTCTTCAGTGCACAGGACGGGGCCCCACCCGCTAGCTCCCAGAATTAGGAGGCCCCAGTGTCCATAGGGCCAAGGCCGCAAACCTGCCTAAACCCGCGGTTGTCTCTCAAGCCGTGTTTGCCGAACGGAGATGTCGTATAAAACGCCACGTAACGCTGCGCGCTTGCCACTTGCCGCGTGTTGGATGGAGAGGGTGCCTGTGCTATGGTGGTTTCCCCTGACACCACGCAGGGTTAATCACTCCAGCCTCGCACCTGGAGCCTGGTGCCTGGCGCCTGGTGCCATGCCGGCGTGCACTGGGGCTTAACAGGTGTTTGCAGGGAGATGTTTGCAGCCCAGGGAGGTCATCTGACTTGGGAGCAGCCCACCTGTGACTCTGACGGCCCGCAGGGCAGCAGCTGGCTCTGCCCGTCCCCGGCTGTCCCTGTTCTTTCCATGACACTATGCCAGATGATAACCGTCTGTCATTTCCAGTGGCTTTTATGCTCACAAGCTTGCCGACCTTGGGAAATGCAAGGAAAATACGTTTTATTCAGCCCCCTTCAGAGACGGGGGAGTTGAAGTATGGGGCCTCGGTGACTTGCTCAGGTGTCCCTGGAAGTCACTGCTGAGTCCAGGATGCCAGTCTCTCCAGAAGAATAATGGCTGCGTGGGTGGGGGAATGGCGGGGGCTCTATTGCTTTTG
>NW_011888964.1:1347544-1350038 GCF_000151845.1 Pteropus vampyrus
CATGCCGGCGTGCACTGGGGCTTAACAGGTGTTTGCAGGGAGATGTTTGCAGCCCAGGGAGGTCATCTGACTTGGGAGCAGCCCACCTGTGACTCCGACGCTGTCCCTGTTCTTTCCATGACACTATGCCAGATGATAACCGTCTGTCATTTCCAGTGGCTTTTATGCTCACAAGCTTGCTGACCTTGGGAAATGCAAGGAAAATACATTTTATTCAGCCCCCTTCAGAGACGGGGGAGTTGAAGTATGGGGCCTCGGTGACTTGCTCAGGTGTCCCTGGAAGTCACTGCTGAGTCTAGGATGCCAGTCTCTCCAGAAGAATAATGGCTGCGTGGGTGGGGGAATGGCGGGGGCTCTATTGCTTTTGATGCTGAGATATGAATGATGTTTTTCCCCATCTGCCAGGGTCCCGTGACGTGGACCATGTCAGGGTCTGCGGTAAACGTGTGGGGCTTTATCTTGTTAACGGAAGTGTTCTCACCATTTCAAGCCTCAGATGTGAATTAGAGTCAGGAGATCTGTGCCCAGAGGATTTGGCTTCGTCGCTCTTTGGGTGGTCTCGGTCAGATTCCTTAATCTCGCCTCATCTCATTTCCTCGCTGGTTGAGGGGAGAGAATGTCGTGAAGCATAAAGGCAATGAGCCTGTGACACTCTCACTGCGTCTGGACTTCCGTCCCGATATGGTCCATGGGATAGATGGGTATTGTGGGTTGATTTGTGCACTAAAAAGTGATTCTGTTTGGATCAGACGTGTGAGGGCTGGACAGGGAGCAGCGACCCCAGAACCGCACGTCCGTCCACTGGTGTTGGCTTGGCACCCAAATGTTCGTTGAGTGGATGCATAGAGAAGCAGATGCATCGAATGGAAGGAACTGTAGCCACGCCCAGCATCGAGTCTCAGATCTGCTGCTTACTACCTGAGTCCTGGAGTCAAGACACATACTTTCTAACGCTCAGTCTCTTCGTCTATAAAATGGAGATGATCATAACGTTTAACTCACAGGCTTGTCGTATGGAGTTAAGTGTAGAAGGGGATAAGCTCACAGTAACTCGATGATTAATGGATTATTACTAGGCAATAATGATGTATTAAGCATGGGCTTTATACTCAAGAGTCTTCTCTGTTAGAGGCAGGGCAAACATCCAGGTCTTCAAGGAGCGTCTGGTGGGAAGGGGCAATGCAATGTCCAGAGACAGGACAGGGAGGGCGGGCCGAGGCCTCTTTGACTGTCGCCGATGGGGCGGGGCGGAGAGCATTCTTCAGCTCCGTGGCCTCAGGAACGCCTCCCAGCTCCGCCAGCCTCGATGTCCTCGGTGGTCAAGCAGGTGTGCCGCTCCGTGTCCTGCTCGGCCCGCCCTGCAGAGCTGCGGTGCTGTCCACGGCACATAGTGTCCGTGCTGTGAGTGGCAAAGTGCCGTGTAGTGTGAGCTGAGGTTGGGGGTCAGGGCACAGATCAGCACCCCCTGTGGCATGGGCAACGGGCCCCCTCCCCCGTGGCCGGGACTCCGGGCGAGTTTGATCCCCCCAAGTCCCGGGAATAGCAATGTTTCTGAAGTTCTCAGGAGAAAAGTTTTCCAGACGAGTCTGTAGTTATAACTTTTGATTTAAAAAATAGCCTGACTCAGATGTGAAGCGGTGGCAGTGTGGGTGGTCACAGCTTGGTTTCTTTCCCAGAAAGTCCCAGCTACATACAACACACCTTGGGTGACTGCACAGTAGAATTTTTTCTATATTTGATTTCAGAGACCTCATTAATGCATTCGGAATATTAATTAGTTCTATTTTCAGCCATGGAGCATGAACTCAAAGCTGAAACTTTTCTGGATTCTTTTCATGCCAAGTGACTTTTTTTTTACCAGTCATCCTCAGCTTTGGTCACATTAACACAGGCAAGGTGATAACAGCCGGGAGGAGAGAGGACTAACTCTGCAAACACCCTGGACGGCTGTCGGCATCACCCGTTAAAGCCAGGCAGCCAGAACTCAGGGAAGTCAAGTCACTTGACAAGGTCGTGTGGCTGGTGACAGACTAGCCTGAGAGGCGGGGCGTGTTGGACACAGGCCTGCCCCTTCCTCCCAGGCCTCTGTCACTGGGATGGGTGGGGGGCGGCTGTGGAGAGAGGCGTAAATGCATGGCTGGCCACAGAGACGAAGTAGGAAGGCACCCCAGACAGTCTGGGTTCAGCCGCTTAAAATAGGCAGAGAAATTCTTTGGCTGATGCATAATCACCGCGGGGATGAATGCAGCTCTGCTCCTTGGGGTTAATTTATACTCCACGAGCCCTTATTAGATGAGATTTCTGAAATGCTTAAGAGCACAGGGCTCGTTAGGGACTTTCATAAAAGCCTGGTGCGGGGACAAGAAAGGGAGCCTGGTGCACGACGCCGGCCCAGAATAACCTGGCAAGGCCGCCGCCGGGGACGGGCAGAGCCGGCTGCTGCCCTGCGGGCTGCGCCTGCCAGCAGAGACCCCACCCCTCCTGGCCCCACTTA
>NW_011888964.1:1350088-1352922 GCF_000151845.1 Pteropus vampyrus
GGGAATAGCAATGTTTCTGAAGTTCTCAGGAGAAAAGTTTTCCAGACGAGTCTGTAGTTATAACTTTTGATTTAAAAAATAGCCTGACTCAGATGTGAAGCGGTGGCAGTGTGGGTGGTCACAGCTTGGTTTCTTTCCCAGAAAGTCCCAGCTACATACAACACACCTTGGGTGACTGCACAGTAGAATTTTTTCTATATTTGATTTCAGAGACCTCATTAATGCATTCGGAATATTAATTAGTTCTATTTTCAGCCATGGAGCATGAACTCAAAGCTGAAACTTTTCTGGATTCTTTTCATGCCAAGTGACTTTTTTTTTACCAGTCATCCTCAGCTTTGGTCACATTAACACAGGCAAGGTGATAACAGCCGGGAGGAGAGAGGACTAACTCTGCAAACACCCTGGACGGCTGTCGGCATCACCCGTTAAAGCCAGGCAGCCAGAACTCAGGGAAGTCAAGTCACTTGACAAGGTCGTGTGGCTGGTGACAGACTAGCCTGAGAGGCGGGGCGTGTTGGACACAGGCCTGCCCCTTCCTCCCAGGCCTCTGTCACTGGGATGGGTGGGGGGCGGCTGTGGAGAGAGGCGTAAATGCATGGCTGGCCACAGAGACGAAGTAGGAAGGCACCCCAGACAGTCTGGGTTCAGCCGCTTAAAATAGGCAGAGAAATTCTTTGGCTGATGCATAATCACCGCGGGGATGAATGCAGCTCTGCTCCTTGGGGTTAATTTATACTCCACGAGCCCTTATTAGATGAGATTTCTGAAATGCTTAAGAGCACAGGGCTCGTTAGGGACTTTCATAAAAGCCTGGTGCGGGGACAAGAAAGGGAGCCTGGTGCACGACGCCGGCCCAGAATAACCTGGCAAGGCCGCCGCCGGGGACGGGCAGAGCCGGCTGCTGCCCTGCGGGCTGCGCCTGCCAGCAGAGACCCCACCCCTCCTGGCCCCACTTATCGCGGTACGGGGGGAGCCAAGGCCTGGGTTCCCCTCCTCACATCCGAGTCGTGGAGCCAGAAGGGGCTTTGGAGATCATCTTGTGTGGTCCCCCTCTACCACCCGCTGCTGGGTAGCTGGAGAGACTGAGGCCTGGAGAGGCAGTGGCTCATTGGTGAGCACGTGTCTTCTTCTTGACTTCTGGATCCAGTGGAGTGCCCTCCAGTTCTGCCCGGTCTCCCCTGTCACCGGCTCTTACCCCCACCTCCTTCCCTCAGCCAGCGCCGATCCTAAGTTCTCACTCTGGAAAGGAAGATGTCGCCCATTCATTTGCTCATTCTCCTCTTCATTCACTCATTCAGCATGAGTGGCGGACCGCCTCTGACCAGGTGCTGCGCTTAGCTCCGGACAGGGCAGTGGAGTATCACGCGGCCCGTTCCCGCGGCGAACTCGGCCTGGCGTGCAAGGCAGAGCCGTGAACCGTGCTTTCCGGCGCGTGCTCTGCGGTGCATCTCTGCCGAGTAACGCGGGTCTCCTGATGAGTTTGCCCTCGCCAGCCTCGGTCGGTTCAGGAAACTTGTGCTGTCCGACTGATCTTGCAGAGAACGGTTCTCGTCACTCAGAACCCTCGGCGGTTCCCCGTTGGCTCGACGAACCCCAACTCCGGACCCCCGTCGACCGCAGCTTCCGTCACGCTGCAGCGGTGCGGAGCCCTGGGTCGGTCACGGCGGCGGGGTCCACCGCCTGGCTGCCTTCCTTCCCCGCCTGCTCCTGGGAGTCACTCACTCTTTAAGCCTCACCTGTCACATTAGCTCCTCCGTGAAGACTTTTCTGAACGTTTTCATGAGAGGCGATTCCTCGCATCTCTGAACTCTGCTCGGAGCTGTGTTCGGCTCCTGGTTTGAGGCTTCCTAGAATTCTCAGCTCTGCGTGCTTCAATGTGCTCATGTGTCAGATGGGAAAATAACTTCCATCTCACTTGCTGTGAAGACTGGCTAGTTAGGAATGCAAACTGTAGCAGATCAGCTAGGTCCATGACTGTTGGTCTTGTTACGGGACAAAGCCCACAGGCCAAGGTGCACAGAAGCCAATACTATTGGCTTCTGAGGAAAGAAAGAAGCTTTATTTGCTAGTCGACAGGCATGGGGCCAGGGGGCCAGGCTCAGATCTGCCTCCCCATCCGGGATCCGGGGCGGGGTTTTAAGGGGTAGCGAGTGCTGCTCCTATGTAAGTGGTGTGTCTGAGTTTAGATTTGGGTTCTGGGTCTTGTCAGACACAAGATAGGATGAGGTTCTGTGGTTACAAATCCCCCGTTTTTGTCGTTCGTTCCTCAGTCTTGGGGAGTCTGGGGTGAAGACGGTTCTAGCTACTTCCTGCTGAAGAGGGGCCGGAGTCAGCCAGGAAGAATGGGAGCCCCACCTCAGGCTCCCGCCTGGGGGTCCTGTGCGTCACACTCTTGGGCCTGCTTTGCTGTCCCTTTGCTGCTCCTGCCCCTTGCTCGTCAGCCTCCGCCCGGACCACAGACTCCGGAACTGCCCTGCGTGGCTCCAGTTGGTCATTGCGTCGCCCCCACTCTGCACCTGCTTGTAGTGCCTGGTAGCAATGACGGAAACCCCTTGTCTGTGCTCAGACCTGGGAGGTGACTTAACCAAAGGCTGCGTAACTCAAAAGAGGCCAAGCTGAAATGCGAGGGCCTCCGATGGCCCCGGATTTATCTGCAAAGTGAGGCTGACAGTCCTTGCCCCGAAGGTTAAATCAAGAATGGAGATGGAAGTGAGCTAAGACTCGAAATGGCAGAGCGTGATGGCTGCAAAGCGTCGAACGTGCTTTGGAGGGAAGGTCCTAGAGCCCTTGGCTGGAGCCTGCGGGGTCCCTGCTCCCAGGAGGGACGGAGG
>NW_011888964.1:1352972-1355722 GCF_000151845.1 Pteropus vampyrus
TTCTGAACGTTTTCATGAGAGGCGATTCCTCGCATCTCTGAACTCTGCTCGGAGCTGTGTTCGGCTCCTGGTTTGAGGCTTCCTAGAATTCTCAGCTCTGCGTGCTTCAATGTGCTCATGTGTCAGATGGGAAAATAACTTCCATCTCACTTGCTGTGAAGACTGGCTAGTTAGGAATGCAAACTGTAGCAGATCAGCTAGGTCCATGACTGTTGGTCTTGTTACGGGACAAAGCCCACAGGCCAAGGTGCACAGAAGCCAATACTATTGGCTTCTGAGGAAAGAAAGAAGCTTTATTTGCTAGTCGACAGGCATGGGGCCAGGGGGCCAGGCTCAGATCTGCCTCCCCATCCGGGATCCGGGGCGGGGTTTTAAGGGGTAGCGAGTGCTGCTCCTATGTAAGTGGTGTGTCTGAGTTTAGATTTGGGTTCTGGGTCTTGTCAGACACAAGATAGGATGAGGTTCTGTGGTTACAAATCCCCCGTTTTTGTCGTTCGTTCCTCAGTCTTGGGGAGTCTGGGGTGAAGACGGTTCTAGCTACTTCCTGCTGAAGAGGGGCCGGAGTCAGCCAGGAAGAATGGGAGCCCCACCTCAGGCTCCCGCCTGGGGGTCCTGTGCGTCACACTCTTGGGCCTGCTTTGCTGTCCCTTTGCTGCTCCTGCCCCTTGCTCGTCAGCCTCCGCCCGGACCACAGACTCCGGAACTGCCCTGCGTGGCTCCAGTTGGTCATTGCGTCGCCCCCACTCTGCACCTGCTTGTAGTGCCTGGTAGCAATGACGGAAACCCCTTGTCTGTGCTCAGACCTGGGAGGTGACTTAACCAAAGGCTGCGTAACTCAAAAGAGGCCAAGCTGAAATGCGAGGGCCTCCGATGGCCCCGAATTTATCTGCAAAGTGAGGCTGACAGTCCTTGCCCCGAAGGTTAAATCAAGAATGGAGATGGAAGTGAGCTAAGACTCGAAATGGCAGAGCGTGATGGCTGCAAAGCGTCGAACGTGCTTTGGAGGGAAGGTCCTAGAGCCCTTGGCTGGAGCCTGCGGGGTCCCTGCTCCCAGGAGGGACGGAGGGGGGATGCTGGCTCCTCCCCTGGGGCCTTTGCTCTCTCAGCGGAGGGCTGGGGAGGACGGGCTTCAGGGGAGTGCTTTCCAGGAATTTCGCAGCACTTCACTGAAGTGCTTTTAGGCAAAGCGGCAGCTGTTGACACCGTCCCGTAGACTCTGGGGAGTGCGCGTGTCAGAGCCTGTGAGCAGCGATCATGTTGTCTTGGCAGCACCAGGTCGAGGGGGTACATTTGGAGGCGGCTGGAAAACGAGGCTCAGAGGGCCCAGGTGGCAGTCGGGGGCACCCACACGTGTTGTGAGCCACACGTGGGCCGTAAGCGGGGAGGACGTGCGTGGAGTGCCTGAGAGGCCCTCGGGTGAGGAGGGGAGACAGAGCAATGAACGGAACATTTCGGTGCAGAGTGATGAGGAGCACAGGGCGCAGGAAGCCCGGAGGGAGTGCAGGTACAGCCTGGGCCGCAGGTGGCCCTCAACCCGGGCTGCCTATTCAGACCGCCTGGGAGCACTTAAAAAATACAGCTGACCAGGTTCTATCCCAGATCGATCAACTCACTGCCTCTGGGGTGGGACCTGGGCGTCAGCAATTGTTTTTTCCAAAGCTCCCCAGGAAATTTTGTTTTGCAGCCAAGATTGAGAGCGGTTTTGGGCTGGGGGCTGTAGGGGCGCCTCCCAGAGAAGGCAGAGCTCGGCTGGTTTGGGGGGGGATGGGACTCAGATGGAGAAGCCTGGGCGGGGGCTCTTCTGGAAGAAGCTAAGGCAGAGTCCAGAGCCTGTGTGGCAGGACCCACAGGAGGAAGGACAGGCTGTGCTGTGTGATCGAGAGATCTGTGGCGAGGTCCCCCATCTCTCAGCACCCAGAGCTGGCCTCTGGTCACTTACCGTCAGTGCGAGCTTGGGTAGATGTCCCGGCCCTCTGGGCTTCTGACCCCTGTGAGTACACGTGGGAGTAGCTGCGTGACCAACGCCATGAGGTGATTTTGCTGGGTGAAATGCACAAAACCTGTGGAAACATCCTGAAAAGCATAAAGCTCTTAGGAAATACCAATAACATAGTAGCAGATGGCATTAAATTAAGGATCTCGAGATGGGGCGATTACTCTGGATTAGTGGAGTAGACGCCATGTTCTCACAAGGGGCCTCGTCAGAGGGAGGCAGGGATGAGAGTGAGTGGGAGGAGGAGATGGGGTGACGAGAGCTGAGGTGGGGGCGAGGGAGAGGGAGAGACATACGTCTACAGATGCCGTGCTGCTGGGTCTGAAGGTGGAGGAAGGGGCCACATGCCACGGGTTGAAGACAGTGCCTAGAAGCTGAAAAGGACAGTGAGTAGGTTCTCCCCGGAAGCCTCTAGAAGGAAAGCAGCCCCACCCACACTTTGACTTGAGTCCAGTGTGACGCATCCTGGAGTTCTGATGTCCAGAGCTGGAAGACAGTAATTCTGCATCGTTTAAGCCACCGAGTTGGTGGTCACTGTGTACAGGACGTGTGTACAGCAGGCGTCGTGATGGCTCCAGGAGTTCGCTCGTCATTATGGGCAACACAGGAGGCGAGGCCTGTGGGAGAGCTTTAGGGACAGTGAGCCCAGGCTATGCTGGCACCAGCTACCACTGTTACTGACAACATAGGGTTTGAGTTCTCATGGTGCATCAGTAAACAGGTGGTGTGGATTTTAAGGGGCAGCACCTTAAATTTT
>NW_011888964.1:1356622-1374417 GCF_000151845.1 Pteropus vampyrus
CCCAGCCAGCCATCGGGGAGAGAGAAGCAAGCCAGATAGCATGGCCACTGGGCAGACGGGGAAACGGGGCAGAACATTCCCCGGGGGATGGGAGGGGAGCACAATCGGAGTAATGTCCGAACAGATGTGCAGGACAATAACCAAGAGAGCAAACAGGTCAATCTGTAATTATAAATCACGATATAGCCTATGAAGGAGAATGCACAGGGGAAGTTGAGTTCGAGCTACAGCAGAGAGGGTGAGAAGGGTCCGTCCACACAGACTAGGAAGAGTGTGGGAGCAGAAGGGACAAGTGGATGGCCCCGCGGAGGAGAGGCCATGGCCATCTTTCTCACCCTGTTGAGAAAGCTGCTTACTGAGAAAGAGGAAGTCGTGAGTGCCTCCCAGGCCCCTCTGTCTCCTCTAAGTGACCACCCCAAGCCCACAACGGGAGGGAAGAAGGGAGGGAAGAGAGAAGGAGGGAAAGAAGGAGGGAGGCAGGGAGAGAGGGAAGGAGGAAGGAAGGAGGGACGGAAACAAACTAACCTTTTCTGGGCACTTATTTTTTGTATCTGTTGCTTGGAGATGCGTCTTCTTTCGCACACATGTGCCATGATCCTAGTCCTGGGTGGGAATTTGTCCCCCGTTTCAGTAAGCAAAGGGAGCCTGGGTGCTGGGGTGGCAGAGCCGATGGGCCTTGGAGCCAAGATTCAGCTTCTCACCTTCCTCGGCACTTCCTCTGGGAAGTGTAATGAGGGCGCACGGCAGACGCAAGGGCCTGGCACCTTCTGTGGAACAATACCTTGTGGCTCATTAGCAGCTTGTCATCATGGGCTTTGTCACACATCCCACCTGTCTCTTCACAAGGGTCCCAGGGTTCTTACCCACAGCCTGCTCTGTCCTGTTATTATCTTCTCTCACCTCGAGAGCCATTTCCTCTTTGGTCCTCAAGGGCTGGAAAGGGTGGAAGGGGACAAAGGTGTGTGGAACATCACCGAGGTACTAATAATTGTCCCTTCCTGAGAGCCTACTGTGAGCCCCTTTTACGTCTTCCCACTGACTCCTCACAGAGTCTGGATGGAAGTTATCGAACCCCGTGTGTTATCTTTAGTTCCCCGACATGCAGGTAGCAGAAGTTAAGACTCCAGCACATGTGGGGGGTTTATTAGTGAGATGAAAGAGTGTCTCATGCAGGTTCTTAAACCAGCACACGGGACAGACGGCCTCGCTGTCGCCCATCTCTGTTCCTCTCTGAGCGTCTCACGTGTGCCTTTCTCTCCCTCACAGCTGCTCTGGACCCCGCTAAAAAAAAAACCAAAGTAGCAACATGGTTTACATGTCATGGATTCAGTCACTCAACAGATTTTTTCTCTCGGTTTCAATTCAAAATCAGTCCCAGGAAAAGGGACTGATCAGCTGCAGCTGGAAGGAAAAGATATAACAAAAACTGTGGCTGCTTTCAACCCCTTGTGGGGTGGGGGCAGCAGAAAGGGAGGGGCGCACAGCGATTCCTGGAGAGTGGGCCAGGCAGTAGTGGCAGTGTGTTTCTTCCAAGGACACTTCGGGCTCCTGCCAGGTGGCCACACCCACGCAGGAGCGCCACAAATGCCAGATGTTCAGCTCACTGAAAATTCATTCACTGAAGCCCAACTCCACGGTCGTTCAATTTGCTGAAAGACCATTTTAGTAAATTATCAAATCTGCTTAACCGAACAACAGTTTTAACGAACTGTCTGTCGTCTGTAGCAGTTCGTGGTAGTGATGGTGGTGGTGGTAGTTGAGGGAGTTTGGGAGGCATGGGGTTCAGAAGCTTGTTTTTTGGGGACTTTGCTTGATCGGTCCTCATTTCATCTCAGGGCATCGTTTCAGGAAATGTTTCATCAGTCCGAAGCGCAGAGTTGGAGGCCAGCGCAGTCTTCCCGCGGGCGCATTTAACACGCTGGCTCTTTCAGGATTCAGCTTTAGTTTCTAATAGATCTTTACCTATTTCATAGGTTACAAATAAGATAAAATCGTCACTAAACCCAAACTATGGAATGAAAACTAGGTACTCCACAGATTCACACAGGGGCACCGGTCTCTGCTTTAGAATGCGGATCCCTGGCGAGGGGTGGGTCCCTCTGTGGAGAATGTCTAAAGGCAGGATGAGCCAGGTGAGGCGGCTGGCAGCCCGTTTCGCTCATCAGCCTCAGAGTCTTTCCTATAAGCCCAGAGCGCCTTTAAAATCTTTCTTAAGCCTTTGTTCCAGGCAGTGCGGACCACTGAGTTTTGGGGATGAGATAAATTCCATTTGGCATCTCAGCTCTGGTTCTGCTGGACGGTATTTTCATCATCCTGGTTTTATTTGCTGATATTCTTTTCTTCCCCACTGGTCCATAGTCCATTTTTTACTCTGTGGTTCTGGTGGCTTTCTGGCTCCAGAATAGGTACACCTATCGCAGAGAATTCTCCATCGTTCTGCCAGCCTTTGCTCATCCTTCAGGGAGTTTACAGCTCTATCTTCCTCTGACAAAGCATGCCCGTCCTCCTCCCCAGCCCAGTGTGGGTGCATCCCGGCTCAGAAATGTCCACTACCAGTGTGTCCATCCAACACTGAAGTCTCGCGACACCGAACTTCCAGTTCCACTGGGCTCCAGGCTCTGGACCGTCGCTCTATCCATTTACCACGAAGCCAAGCCGCCATTACCCAGATCTTTGTCCAAAGAGCTCCCTTAGGAGTAAACAGTCTTAGGAGATAGGAATTTATTTCGGGTCCTGCAGAACTGCCCACGAGCTCTAGGCAATCTGTCTTTCTGGAAAGATCGTGAAAGTCTTCAAAGCTATACTCAAGGTTATTTCTTTATAAAATCCTAACACTTTATGCATATCTCTGGCTTGGCTTCTCTTGCGTCGTATTTTAGTTATATGTTGTCTTACATCCCTCCTTCCACACAGACTGGAACGTCCTTTAGCTCAGGGACCGTTTGGCTCACCTCTGTGCTCTGAGGGTAAGCTACAGTGTCTAACAATTAATCGGCAGCAAAGTGTGCAGGAAAGAGTTAGGCTTGAGCACAAACTAGTTCCAGGGTCAAATCGCAGTGCTGACACTTGCTGATGGTGTCGTCGTGTGTGAAATTATCTAAGCCTTTTCTGATAGCTTGAATAGGTCACATGACTTAAAAAGTTGAATAGAATAAAACATTTTCTTAATGTAAAGAGCACCTGTCTCCCTGCCTCTGTTCTACTTAAGGACAACTACTCTAATTTCTGGAAATGTTTCTTCAGCGGCTGTTTCCGTATTTCTAAATAATAAATGTTTCTAAATACGGCTGTTTCCGTATTTCTAAATAACGTGCTTATGTTGTCCTTTCGACTTCACGCGTTTAGATAGTATCTACTGATGTCTTGCCGTGATTTAATTCTCTTACATATTTGTACATCCTCTTAACATGTTTATATGACAACGTTTAACTTTTTAAAAATTTATTTTTAATTGTAGTTTACACACAATATTATATTAGTTTCAGGTGTACAACGCAGTGGTCCGACATTTATGTCCTTTACAAAGTGGTCACCACGGTAAGTCTAGCCACCATCTGTCGCCACACGTCCTTATTTACCTTTCAAACAGTGTCTCCAGCATTATGACGATTTAAAGTTAGCTCTAGAGCCATGTGGTACTCTATGACTTTATTTCCTTTCTCGTATAGTTTTTGCATCTTGTTTCTTTTTCCCTAAAATTTCTCATCATCATTCTTTTTTTTTTTCTTATTGTCATATCTTCCTTATAATTTTCCTCCATATATTTTTTCTTCTAAGAGCGCCAGCCAATCAAGTATCCTCCTGAGCCTTTTTGTTAAGCATGCCGTCCTCCTTTCCAGGCTGAACCGGTTCCCCTTCTGGGTGGCTTGGCCACCATCCTGGATGACCCTGTGCCCCCTCCTGGATGGGAGCCTCTGCTTCCTGCATTCCACGTCTTCCTCTTGCTTGGGTCACGCCCTCATTTTGCTAGAACACATCCTTCTTTGCTTCCTGAAAAATAGGTAACTTTTCAGAGCCCTTGCACGTGTGAGTATGCACCTGTTTCCTACGTGGGTTACGTAAAGGCTGGAAGTGGCTTGACGTCGGTATTTAGAATCTGCTCCCTGGTCTTCTGGCATGCACTGTTGCTGGCCAGACATCCAGCACCATGCTGATTATCCTTCCTTTATAGGGGACTCTTATGGCTTGAATCGTGTCCCCCCCGCCGAAAGAGAGACGTAGAGGTCCCAGCCCCACCCCCATACCTCAGAATGGGACCTGATTTGGAAATGGAGTCGCTGCAAATGTACTTAGTTACCTTGAGATGAGGTGGTACTGGAGTGGAGGGGCCTTTCACGCAGAAAGACTGGCGTTCTGATGGGAGGGAGGGAATCTGGACGCAGACACAGAAACACAGAGTGAGCACGGCCGGGGGAGGAGCGGGGCAGAGATTGGAGTCACACTGCAAGCCACGAATTCCCAGAGCTACGCAACCTGGGAGAATTTTATCCTGGTGGCTCTGAAGTGAGCCCGCCCTACCAACACCTTGATTTGAGACTTCTAGCTGCCTGAACTGTGGGACAATAGATGCCTACAGTTTTCAGCCCCCCATTTGTGATATTTTGTTAGCCCGAGGACACTAATATGAAGCCTTTTATTTTTTTCAACAAAGCTCTTAGAAGCTTTTATTTAAAAAATGTATTATTGTTATCAAGGTATTACGCATAGACAGTTTTCAAAGTAAAATAGTCCTTGATTTAGAATTCTCTAGAAGCAGAGCCAGTGAAAAGGATTCTTACGCCAGAGGTTTGCTGAAAAAGTGGTCTCCGGAAGAAAACTCTGGGAAATGAGGAGAGCAGGACGGGGCGGGGGACAGAGCTGGACGGGAGGTTTCAGCTGGTGTCCAGCCTTAGCCTTGTCCCACGGAGGGGGCGGCAGAGCCCCGGAGCTGCCCCTCCTGGGGGCCAGCGACTCTGCGTCCTCAGTCTCTGGCCGGGACCTGCCCTTTGAGGCTGCGGTGGGGACGCGGCATCATCGCCCAGGTGTTTCCAGCTGCAGCAGGTCTCTCTAGAAGGATGCAGCTGCGAGCCGATAACTGCTGGAGGTGGGCGCACCCTCCCAAGGCTGGGCAGGGCGCTGCCAGCGCCTGTCGCCGTGCCCTCTTCCTCTGCCCAGCGGTGGTGGCTTTTCACCACGCACTCCCTTCAACCAGACATAGTTTTTCTAGCTTCCTGATTGGTCACGGTTTCTGGGGAAACTTCAACGAGGAGGGTCAGTGGGCCACACAGCAGCCCCCTCTGTGGCATTGGATCCAGGCCAGACCTATGACTCATCGCCTCCCTCCTGTACCCTCTAGACCCCCCTGTCACTTAGGTAGTACCTCTGCCGGGCTCAGGCGTAAATGATTTCCCTTAGCATTCTGGAGTGACTGCTCCATTTTCATGTTCCTATGGAGAAGTCCAGTGCCATTCATGTTCCTCTTCCTTTTAATGTAATTTCTCCTCCTGTAGGAGCAGTTAGGATCATTTTTTTTGTTGTTCTGAAATTTCACAGTGATGTATTGTAGTTTGAGTCTTTGGACTTTTCAAATTCCTTTTTCACTTATTACTTAGAGAGAACTTACGTGCCTCCATTCTAGGAAAGTTCTTGCATTTTTTTTTTTTCCTGTGATAATTTCCTCCTTTCTGTTTTCTCTGATCCCTGTGATGTTCAACCTTCTTGATTAATCTTCTGTTTTTCTTGTCTTTCCTTTTCTATTGTCCATTGCTTATCTTTTTATTCTACATTCTGGGAAATTTTCTTGACTTTATTGTCAAGTATTTATTTTGAATTAAAAAAAATTTTTTTTGCGACATATCATATTTTTAATTTCCAAGAAATCTCACTTATTCTCAGAATGTACTTTTTATGATTGTATTTTTTCTTGTTTTATGGATTATAATATCCCTTGTTATTTCTGAGGATATTAATTATATGTTTTTGAAGTTTTCTGCTTTCTGCCTTAATTCCATGGCTTCTGTACCCTTTATTCTTTGTTCAGATCTCTTTTCTCATGCAGGTGATGTCCCCAATTTTAGAAAGTCTCAGTTGTCCGTTCATATTAATGAGTAAGATGCTTACAACCAGATGCAAGCCCTCAGCGCACTGGTGGACTTCGCTCAAGGGCAGTAAAAGGCCAAATGACATTTTCACTAGAGATTTTCAGGTCTTTGTTGAGTGAATTGAAGGCAGACTGTTCTTCACGGCAGTGATCCTGAGCCTGGATGGTAGATGACCTGCATTCACTCCCGACTAAGTCAATAAACCTTACCGAGCCCCAGTTTCTTCAGCCGAAGATAGAAATAATAATGGCAGATTCTTAACGATGTTGTGATGATGATTTCTATGATAAGTATCACAGAAACTGTAAAGCGCTTTATAAATAAAAAGGTATAAGTGGGTGCGCATGCCCACACGTGAGCCAGGGAGTTAGGCAGCCTGAAAGATGAAATGGGGAGGGGGACAGTCACGTGATGTCGTCTTAGAGATGCCAGGAAATTCCACCAAGTCTCAAAAACATTGCGTTTTCAGATGCGGTAACGCAGACCTCTGTGCCCAGCAGCGGCTAATCAGTGCCATGGTCTCTGGACCTAGAGTCCGGTGCGGTCCTGTTGGCTCTCCCACTGGTCAGGGGAGGGCTGCCATCGCTGGTCCGAGTGTGGGACGGGGCACTTCCTGCCACGTGGTTTCTTTCACAGACAGGGACTGGACACAATTCTTAGGAAAAGAAAGAGACAAGAGACTACCTGTCGTTAGTCTTTCCATGGAAACCCAAGGTTTCAAATCAGTGCCTCTGAACCCAGAAAATTGAGGATTTGAGGGTACTTTCAAAATTGGGTTTTATTTGGTAATTTTTCTCAGTCGGCACTAAGCAAAGTTCAGAAATGACCAGCAAGGGAATAAGAGAATGAGCTGGAAATCTGCTCTCTAAGCAGCTCCCGCTGAAATCCCTTGAAATGGCTGCTTAACTTAACTTCTGAGAGAGCCCGCCTCGGCGTCTGCCTCCACCGTTCCTGCCGCAGATGGCCTGTGCGCTGCTTTCTCCATGGAGACTGTTTACAGGGAAGCTCATTATTTTTCCTCGTGCAAAAGCCCACTTTTGACTTTGCAGCTGTGCTCAGCCTCCTGGAGGGAGAATGGATAGGAATTTCAGCGCTCCCGACTGCACCTCGGATGGCCTAAAAATACTCATAAATTGGTCTCTGCTTCTCTGACCAGGCTGGGCTCTAATCGAAAGGCAAACTCTTCTGAGAATTCGGAGGGACTATTACTTCCCACGGATGGCATCACCTATAAATAGCAGTGCCTTCCAGGTAGTGCGCTGCTGGCTGGCAAAGCCCTGTGCTTGCATTATTCCAGGGAAAATGAAAGGTGCTGGAGGATGCTGGGAGCGGGAAGGCTGGTCTGGGCCTCGGACCTCGGAGAAAGTCACAGGGAGCCTTCCTGGAGCCCGATCTCAGTACCAGCCCCTCCCTCACCCAGCTGGGCCCTGGGGAGGCAACATGCATAAGACAAACTAGAGCTTTTCAGGACGTAATAGGAGAGAACAGCAGTGCCCAGCCAAAGGGCAATGCAAGCCACGTACGTAATTTCAAATATTTTAGCAGCCGTAGTAAAAAAAGAAAAGAGAAACAGGCAAAATTCATTTTACTAATGCATGGTATTTAACTCACTATATCCAAAATATTATCATTTCAACACGTAATCAATATAAAAAGATGAGGTACTTTACATTCCTGTGTTTCACTCAGTCTTTGAAAGGTGTGTAATTTATGCATTTAGCACATCTCCACCGGGACTCTTAACTTTTCATTGGAATGATTCGATTTATACTTAAATTTCATAAAATCACAGTAGAAAAAGTGGTTCACAATAACCCAGGTTGTTTCATGTGTTCTTAGGTCCCTCCTCCCCCCCTCCCCCAAATTAAATGCATGTAAGCCTTTGTCTCAGGATCTGCCTAGGGGGAAGCCAGGCCCTGAGATTTAGGCTGAGGAGATTCCAGAATGTTCTCAGATGGGCCATGGAAGACAGATTGTACTTAATTTGGTGTGGTCTTAAGGAAAAATGGATGGGAAGTGACCAGAATACAGTTTTTTTCATTCATTCATTCATTCATTCATTCATTCAGCAAGTATTGAGCAGTTAGATGTAACACTTGCCATTCTAAATTCTGGGAATATAATGGTGACTGAAGAAGGACCCCTTTCTCACAGAAATCACAGCTCAGCGTTTCGAAGGATACTTTCTCAGCCTAAGAGCTGTGCATGAATGGCATGGACTGCCTCGGAAGGAGCGTCTCCCGACCTGGCCTCATCCAGGTAATTCACGGAAGCAGGCCTTTGATGGTGTGTGCTCCTCATGCCTGTTTTTGTGCCGTTTTCAATCACCCTAGGAGCTGGTTAAGTGGGAGTGTAGGAGGCAATCCCCAGTAAGAGCCCTTTACTTAAAAATATCCCCATTCCTTTGCCAAGCGTCCAGAAACATTGCCGTTATTATACTCTTCTTTGAGGTCTGCAAGGGTCTGGGGCTATCAGGAAGTGTTGTTATTGGTGGACGTAGGCGGAACCTTTTCTCCTTGTTTCGGTCTCCAGCATGCAAGCCAGGCAATGCCCCCGGCAGATGCTTTCTGAGCTTCCGGGGGGCCGAGGCGGGAAAGACTCGAGGAGCATGATCGGTCCTCCCGCCTCCTTCCCTTCAGGGCAGTGTCGGGAGAGGTGGTGTCATGGCCGGACTTGGCTCCTCTGACACTTCCAGCGATTCTCCGAGCACGATCCACTTAATGTTCAGAATGCCTAGACGGGGTCTGTTTGTTACACTACCGTCTGATGGAGAGAGGCATGCAGTCCATCCTGAATTAAGCTTCATGGGAGAGGGGACATGTGAGGAGATCTTTGATGGTCGAATAAGCACTGGTCAAGGAAAGAAGGTTGGAAAGGTGTTTTGGCAGAGAAGGATGAATGAGCCAATACTGACAGCTGGCAGAGGGCATGGAGTGCGGGTGTCACCTGTGAGTTCAGTAGTGTTAGAATGTAAAGGGTGAAACAGACACAGTGGGAGATGAGCCTAGCAGAGCAGGAAGGGGAAGGATCATGAGGGTCCAGTGTGTCGAGTTTTGGGCGTAGGACTTCCATCTACTGGGTGATCTCTCTGGAGGCCAAGTGAGCTGGCAGCTCCCATGGATGAAAGTCTGTTGGCCTCCACCTGATATAGAACCATGCCTGCAGGGGCACAGGGACCTCGGTGGAGTTAGATGCAATGTGTTCCCTGCCACTCTTCCCATCCAAGGATTGATAATAGTCCCAGGAAATTTCACAGACCAACCAGTTTATAACAGGATTCGAGAGCAGGAAGCAATCGTATAAGTCTGTTCACTTTTCATAATGGAAAGTGAGTCTCATGTAAAAGCAGTGACTTACCCAAGG
Organism: Pteropus vampyrus; assembly: GCF_000151845.1. Classification (NCBI taxonomy): domain Eukaryota; kingdom Metazoa; phylum Chordata; class Mammalia; order Chiroptera; family Pteropodidae; genus Pteropus; species Pteropus vampyrus. The sequence goes on from NW_011888964.1 coordinate 1,366,066, forward strand.
CCACGTGGCACTGGGGCCCCAGGTCCCAGAGTTCTAAGGTAGAGGTCTTTCTGCTTCACTCTTTGTATCTCTGAATTTACTGAGCTTCTCTTTGAACCCTCGTGGCCTTTGGTTAATTCTGAAGGCAAAAGATAGGCACCTCTGTTATTTACAGATCTGGAGGGAAGGATGTGCTTACTCCTTTGTACCGTTTGTCTCCCTCCACCCGCCATCGCCGCTTGATCAAGGGACTGTACGGCCTCTCCTTATTTCCTGTCAACCTCCCAAAAAAGGGCAGCATAGGGCATGGTGTGACACAGCTTTTCTCTCTGTGTTATTGTCAACCAGTCAACAAGAGCCAGTCCAATGACAAGCTGCTCTACTGAATTCTTCCTCGAGTTTAAAAAAAAAAAAAAAACCAAGAAGAAAGGAAGTTCTTTAAGGGACAGACACATCCAGGACCTCTGGGAAAGTATCCCTCTGTGCCTCACTTTGAACTTTGGTCATTTATAAGGACCCCTGGAGGCCCCTGACAAGAGAAAAATGCCTCTGAGATGAACCGCACATTTCATGAGAACCTGTTGTATAGGTGAGGGCTTCTGGCACTCTTGGGAATGAAGAGCACAAGAAGAGTAAGGCGAAGACATGCTCACTGCGGATCATCAGGGCGACCTTGCTCAGTGTAGGAGGGAGGACTGGTGAGGGAGACGGCTGGCTATGGATCATGAAGAACTCACCCCACCTCTCTATTGATATCATTAAGATCTAGCCATCTTGGACTCGTCAGTCACATCTCAGTCCTGAGGGAGCATCTTGATTCTGTGATAAAGATTCAATATCCTTTTCAGGTCTTAGGCTCAGATGTCTCTAATCTTTTCCATTCTTTCTTCCTTCCTCTCCTCTCCCTTCCTTATTCCTTCCTTCCTTCCATCCATCCATCCGTCCATCCATTCATCATTTCCTGCTATTAAACATTCACTGCGCCTGCTCTTCATGCCAAGAATTTATGTGTTTATCCATTAAGAGAGGCAGCGTGGTATGGGCAAGGACTAGAAGTCTGGGAGCCAGTTGCCCCTGAGTTAGAATTCTGGCTACGGAACACTGGGCAAGTTATTTTAGCAATGAACAAGACACTGAGCAAGACCATCAGACTCTGTATCCTTCCCTCTTTACCTTTGTCTCAGACTTTGGAAAAATTCAGAACTTTAGGCGGCATCATCTTCTTTCCTGGCTTGAGATGCCAGCTGGTCGGGGGTAGGAAATCCAGCTGGGGGAAGCTGAGGGAAAGGAAAGGAAGGAGGATGGTCAGAGAAGTCTGGGTGTGCTGATTCTTAGAGGTGGGTGAGGTTTGGCCAAGAAGCTCACTGCGGATGTCCTAAAATGGCAAGTCCTTCTTCTACCGCCCCCGAACATGGCACAGTTCAGGAAGGCCCACAGATGGAGTCCCACTCATCCAAAGAAGAGAAAGGGCAAGGAACTGGTAAGACAGCTGGGCTGCATCAGAGCTGCCGTATCAAACCTCGCTCTCACACGTGCTCTTCAGGGGCCACTACAGAGCCTGCCTTCAGCTGGGAGGATACGACTGGGGCCTGTTTCGATTCCCTGTCCTTTGGCCGACTTCGTGCACCCTCAGATTGAAGTCAGAGCTTTTGTTTATTAAGAGTTTCAGGCGCTTTGCACGTGCTGGTTTCATCTGTTTTCATCTCTGCGATAACCCCGAGGCCAGAATTAGTATTTGCATTTTACCAATAAGCAAATCGAGGCTAGTAGAAATTCAGTAACTCTCCAAAGGTCACCCAGTTAGCCGGGTTTGAATCCAGGTCTGTCATACTCCAAGGCCTGTGTGCTGTCTTTTAATTCATTTGTTCATTCATTTGTTCACTCACAGAGTGAGGAAAACAAATACCCTGCTCACAAGAAGCTTTCTTTATAATAGGGTGGGTACCTAGACATCAAACAAGAAGCAGGTACCAACATATTGTTTTATGTAGTGAGACATTTTATGAAGATAAAAAGGGGGTGGGATGAGGGTGGGGGATATTTTAGGCTGGATAATTCAGGAAAGCCTCTTGAAGGAGTTTGTATTTGAGTTGATGTATAATTGAGAAATAGTAGTTAGCCCCAGGAAAGATCTGCGGGCAAAGATCTTCCATCCCATCCAGATGCCCCGAAAGCCGTGCTCGTGTTAGAGACACACAGGCTTTCTTCAGTCTGATCACCTAGCTCTCATATCGTCATAGAAACTTGCCAGTCAGGGCTGGGGGTCGCCTCAGCTGTCATTTCTTCCCATGAAACAACAAATTGCTCTGTAAGGTTTTGCAATTAACGATTGCCAGATAATATTCCGAAAGGCCTTGTGAGATGGGAAAGAGTGTATTTTTGCCCCAATTTTTTAGCGAACGAAGCAGGAACAGAGAGGTTCTCGGCTAATCATCGTGCCTTTTAGGGCCGTTCTTTGCTGTTTTAATTTTTTACCCACTGGGCAGAGTCTACGCTTATTTATTGTGCTGGGAACATAGTGGGAACTCAATGGCTGTGTGCCACATAGGAGCCCAAGGTTGTTAAACTGTTTCTTGGTTGCCCAGGCCCCTGTAATGCATCTCTCCTCTCAACCTAGAGAATGACTCTACCTTCTGAGTGGCGTGCTGTGCTTTAGATCTATGCTTCTCCGCGTTCCTTTACCAAAACTACCTAATCCATGCTCGGTTCCTCCAGAATTCGAAGTGAGAGTTGTGAAACTGAAAAATTCATACATTTATACATTCCAAGTTTTTTTCCCCAAAAAACATTTGAAGTGGTTTAAAAATGTATTTAAAAATAAAGTTTCTTATGCAATAATGATGTTAAAAGACATAAATATAAAGTAAGGACTCTCGGGCAAAATAAGAGAGAAAGACGATGTGCTAACCTTAAAGGAATTACGCTCTGCCCTTTCTCCTCTACTGCGCATGAACTGTTTACGAACACTGTGGTTCACGAGATGCCAAACCCTTTCACGCATTCGAGGATGCCGTTTCGCAGTTTCTGCCTCTTATTTCCCAGGTTCATCAATTTTCCCTTTTCTTAGGTCACTCCTGTTGGCTTGAAACTATACTATAATTTTGCCACATCAAATCTATATTCTCTTCCAGCTCCTGACCCTTCTTCCTGTTAAAAACAAACAAAACCCCTTAAAACTCTTGCTAAGTGTGTATACATTTAAGATTCACCTTTTAGCGTGATATGACGACCCTTTTTATCCCTGATATTTTTTCTTGTTTTGAAATTATCTGATATTTGTCACATATTTATCTGATATTTGTCTAGTATTAATATGGCAACTCTAGCTTTCTTTTGTATTTGTATGGTATGTATTTTTTCATCCTTTTACTTTAACATCTTCATTTTTAAAAGAAGAGTTTCTCGTAGATAGCATATAGTTGGGTTTTGCTTTTAGAATCATTCTGATGATATATTTCTTTCAATCTGTATGTTTAGTCATTTATGTTTAATGCAATTATTGCTTCGGTAGCATTTATATCTAATAATTGTTTTCTATTAGTTCAGTTTAGTCTTTTTTCTCTTTTTCTGCCTTCTTTTGATGAATTGAGTTTTTGTGTTTCTATTTTACCTCTGCAATTGGCCTATTACTCAAGCCTATTTAAAAACTTTCTAGTGATTGCCCTAATATTTAAAATATACATGTTTAATTTATCACAATATACTTTCAAGTAATATTGTATTGCTTTGCATATAGTGTCAAAGCCTTAAAACAATATTTATAATTTCTCCGTCTTCTATATTGTGCTGCTTTTATCATATAGTTTACTTTTTCATGCGCTATAAACACACAGTGCATTGCTACTAATTTTGCTTTGGGGAGTCATCTTTTAGAGTTATTAAAGTCGGGAAAATATTTTTATTTGGCTTCATTTCTTTGTATATACTCAAATTTATGTGTGGTGCCACATCCCTTCTGTATGATGAATTTCCTTTATCATTTCTTATAGCACAAATCTCTCAGTAATGAAATTTTTTAGCTTTTATTTTTATGAAAAAGTCTTTATTTCACTTTTACTTTTGAAAATATTTTTGCTAGGTATAGAATTCTAGGTTAATAGTGTGTTTTTTTCATTCAGTATTTTAAAGGTGTTACTCCATTTTCTTCTGGCTTTCATAGTTTCTGGTGAGAAGTCTGCTACGATTCAGATTTCTCATCTATGTAATTTCTCTTTTTCTTTGGTTTTCATCAGTTTGAATATAGTAAGTGTGGTTTAAAAAAGTTATCTTTTGGGACTTTGTTCGTGTTAGATATGCGGTCTGATGTTTTTCACTATCTTTGGGAAATTCTTGATGATTACTTCTTCAAATATTCTAAATATTCTGTTTTGTCACTGTTCCACTTTAATTCGGGTCAGTGTAGCCAGGATTTGTTGCTATGGTTACTATGATGGCACTAGTGGTTTCAGATTCCTCTGGTGCTACTTCACGCTCAGGACGGCAGCTGAGACGCCCGTGGGTTTTTCTTAGTGCTCCCACTGTGCTCTCAGACGCTGGACTTCTCTGCGTGTCTAAGTGGGAGATGCCTTTCTGTGCTCTTGCCTTTTCCCCAGAGCCGTTGTGTGCCCGTCACTGTCTGTCAGGCTGGTGGGGGGATTCCCTTCTGTCCAGCTCCACTTTCAGCCTCGGCCTGGTCCTGTGCGCCTGGCTTCCCATGGAAATTGTTCTTCTTTCCACAGCAGCCAAATTCTACTTTGTGTCTTTGGCAATTCTCTGTGCGAGAGAGTCTCGTCTTCTTCCTCAGTGCTCAGTGCCCTCAGTTGACCTCGATATAGGATCCTGCGCCCAGGACTGTTTTCTGCTCCTCTCCCAGGTAGAAGGTTAATTCTTTCACCTTCCCCAAGCAGCAGAGGGTCTTCACTTGTGCTCTGGGGCCACAGGTTTGCTGTCTTTCCCCTCAGCCTCTTAAGGCTTTTGTGCATAGAGGATCAGATCCTGGGTGGAGTTTCATGTCTTCCCCACGGGCGGCCACCCCCTTCCCGCATGCCACCATAGAGGGAGGCTTTCCCTGCATCTTGTCCTTTCTCCGGTTTGTCTTGTGAACGCCCGGTGGAGGTCTGCGGAGAAGACCCGATGGTGGGTACAAGTTTCTCTTTTGTTGTGGATTCCAGTATTTTATCCTCTTCTACTGGGCCGCATTCAGCCTTTAGCCATTCGTTAGGTCTTTTAGCTGCTTGTTTGGTGCCCGGATCTCTCTCTTCTGAAGTCTGCCACAGGCGACCCAGGTTCCACAGTCTGCTGTGTTGGCCCTGTGCTCTCGGCTGTCTGATGGGTTCAAGGAAAGTAATGATTTTGCAGTTCGTTTCACTTTTTCTTGTTGTTAGGACAGAAGTGGTGCCCTTTCTGTCTTTTTACGCCCCGGGCCCGCATTTCCTGATTGTCCGTATGGGAAAGCACTTACAAAGAGATGTCTGCATTCACACTCTCAGCTGTTTCTCTCCAGTCTCTTGAATCTACTCCAAGAAGGCTCATCCCTCCACCACAGGCCCTCCTTTTCAAGGTTACCAGTGAACTCCACGGTGTTAAATATAACAGTCATTTCCAAGTTCTCGTCTTCCTGACCTGTCAGCGGCACTTCACACGATGGTTTCTCACTCCCTCCTCATTACAGTACCTTAACTTGGCCCCTGTGACACCACACTCTCTTGGGTTTTCTCCTTCTATGTCAATGGCTGCTCCTTCCCGATCACCATTTTGGGTCCCTTCTCTTTTCCTGACCTTTAAAACCTTGAGTGTCCAGGGCTCAGTTTCTGGACTGCTTTTCTTCTCCAACTGTGCTTATATTCGCCTTGTGATCTCAGAGTTTTAAATATCATCTATCCACTGACAATTTCCCCTGAACTCCAGATTTATAAACTACTAGACATCTCATTTGAATGCCTAAGAGACATCTTAATTTAACATGTCTAAAACCAGATCTTCCCCCAAGAAACCTGTTCATCCTTCAGATTTCCCAAACTTAGTGAATGTATTCTTAGCAAAGTCCTTCTATTTGCTTGGACCGAAAACCTTGGCGTCATCTTGGCACCGACTTTCAGATCCCACATCCATCCATCGGCAAATCTTGTTGACTATACTTTCGAAATGTATCCAGAGCTAGTTGCTTCTTACAATTTCTGCTATTACCACATTAATCAAAGCCACAGTCATCTTTGGCCTGGATTATTATAAGAGAACTCTAATTGGCTTCTCTTTTTCTGCTTTTCCCTCCCTCTAACCAGCCCATTCTCAATACTTTGGTCAGTAACAAAAAAGCAATAGCAACCCTAATTAGTAATGTGATATTAAGGACGTCACAACTCCCAAGTCTCAATTTTTTCTTTTGCAAAATAAGAATGTGGGCAGAATTCTAAAGATGTCCCCTCAGACTTTCTGTTCCCTCATTATCCAATTAAACATCAATCTAGGTACTTTTGTGAAAGAATTTTGCAGATGTAATTAATGTCACAAATCAGTTGACTTACTAAATGAACTTAGAAGCAAATGCTTTGCTGGAGACTCCTGATAAGATCTCAGTCTGGTCCATGCCATGATTTCAGACCTTGAGCAGGGAGCCCACATGAACCTGCCTACGGTTTAATGCTGACCTACAAAACTTTGAGATTGTAAAGTCGTGTTGGTTTAAGCCACTAAGTTTGTGGTAATTTTTATGCAACGATAGAAAACTAATGCAAGCGGCATTAAGAAACTTTTTCTTTTTATGATAATTGCTCATATTGAAAGGTAAGTCAGATTATGTCTGTCTTCTTCTTTTGAGAAAATGGTCAGCTATATCCAATTGAATAAAAGCCAAAGACTTTAAAGGTTTCTACAGTACTTGATCTTACCCTTTGACCTAATTTGCTGTTTCCCTCTTGTTCACTCATCCTCACTCAAATCGGAATCTTGCCTTGGGACATTTGCACTTGCCGTGTCCTTTGCCTGGGGTATTCTTTCCTTAGACATCTCCCTGGCTCCTTTCTCCGTTACATCGGTTCTTCGCTTAAGAATCTGTGGCTCAAACACACATGAATCTGTGTGTTTCATTAGCTCATTAGCTGTGGAAAATCTTCCGTCACAATCTCTTCAAATCCTGCCTTTAATTGATTTTCTCTTTTCTCTCTTTCTGGGACTTATTTAATTACTGCTAAATCTTTTGGTCATGTGTCCAATGTATGCTATTCTTTTTTTTTTTTTTCTCTTCTGTGCTTTGTACCCTTTGTCTCGCCACGATTTAGTCTGAATACCTCCTACTGACCTATATTCCAGTTCACAATCCTTTATCTCGTGCCTAGTCTGCGAGTAAACCAATCTTTATTCAGATATTATATTTTCGGTATTAAAAGTTTCCACTTCGTTGTTTGGTTTAATTTTTTATTTTTATATTTTTATTTTGTAGATTCCAGTTTTCTGGTGAAATAACCTGGCTGATCTTTTATTTTCGTGCACGTATTAATCACAGTTATTTAAAAACTCACTTCTGGATCTCCTTTGGGTTTATTTCTATTGCTTGTTTTTTCCCTCTTGGTTTTGCTCATTTGATTCTGTCTCTGGTATGTCTAATAAATTTCACTGATAAAATCTAGAACCAACGTGAGACTCTGGGATGAAGTTATCTTCTGGCAGGAATTTAGGAGGAGGATGATAAACCAGCCTGGGACTGAGCTGAGTCGAAACTGTCTTCAGTCTAATTTGCCCTCATTCCTGGGGTGTAGAACTTCAGTGGTCCCGACTGAAAGCCTGCGGTATTTACACGTCCCCTTCTCCTTGAGGTGCCGTGAATTGCAGTTTTTGTCCCCTCGGCCCTTCGAGCTGGCTGCAATTTTAGCCTCTTAGCTGTCTCTTCTTGGCTCCTTAGCCTCGTGGTCATCATTTACCAACCATCAGGCGCCTCAAGTGGAGTCAGAATGCAGAGCCCACGCCTCTGTGTTCCTCTTCTCTCTGGGATCTTGGACCTTCAAGTTGATAGCTCTCTAATTTCTTCAGACAGAGTACTTAAAACAATACTTATCCAACTTTTCTAGTTGTTCTCAGGGAGAAGGTTGGCCTGATACACGCTAGCTAGACTACAGCTGGAGATGGAAGAAACGTCACCTCCTTTATGGCACCCTTCCTGATACCCTGTAGACATGGCGGCCTAGCTCCGCCCCTTCTCCATCCTGATACTTTCTGTTTCTCTTCTCTGCGTTTTCCTGTGTAACACTTATCAGTGTTTGACATACTGTACTCGATTTATTATTGATGCGTATTCTCCACAAAACATAAGATCTAAGAGAACAGGAATTTGTATATTTTTTTCTTCTATTGCAGTGTCCCTAGCCTCTTGAATAGTGCTTGACACAGAGGACAATTAAT
>NW_011888964.1:1374467-1376910 GCF_000151845.1 Pteropus vampyrus
CCTCAAGTGGAGTCAGAATGCAGAGCCCACGCCTCTGTGTTCCTCTTCTCTCTGGGATCTTGGACCTTCAAGTTGATAGCTCTCTAATTTCTTCAGACAGAGTACTTAAAACAATGCTTATCCAACTTTTCTAGTTGTTCTCAGGGAGAAGGTTGGCCTGATACACGCTAGCTAGACTACAGCTGGAGATGGAAGAAACGTCACCTCCTTTATGGCACCCTTCCTGATACCCTGTAGACATGGCGGCCTAGCTCCGCCCCTTCTCCATCCTGATACTTTCTGTTTCTCTTCTCTGCGTTTTCCTGTGTAACACTTATCAGTGTTTGACATACTGTACTCGATTTATTATTGATGCGTATTCTCCACAAAACATAAGATCTAAGAGAACAGGAATTTGTATATTTTTTTCTTCTATTGCAGTGTCCCTAGCCTCTTGAATAGTGCTTGACACAGAGGACAATTAATGAATGAAATCAGAAATTCGATTAATGAGTGAAAAAAAATGAATGGATAGCATTTTGAGTCACTTAAGAGTAAATTTGGTTTAGACACTTTTGGTAGCAGAGAAAAAAGAGAAAATGTGATGGATTGAAATGCATATTACGGTTAGAAGTAAGGATCCCAGTTATGTAAGAAGTGCAGACTCATTTCCTGCCATGACATTCTTAAAGGAATTTACTACCTGATGCTGTATATAAAAGCCTTTTAATGACATAATAAACAATCCATTATAAATAGTACTTTCATGGTAGATACAGAAGGATTTTATCATTCTTTTGGCTTAATTATTAATAAAAATTGAGAAACACTAATTTAAGCCAGATAGGTAAGGACTGAAGAAAAACCAAGAAAAACCAAGGTAGCTAGAATGGTGACATTTGTAGCTTATAGGTAATTCTCAGAAATGTAGTGATCAAATCTAGTAACATCAACAATAGGAACAACCACAGAATTCAGCAGGGTGACAAAGGGCAGGCTGATTACCTCTCTGAGCCTCAGTTTTCTCTTTTGTGAAAGGGGAATGTGGAGCCCTTACTCTTTCCAGAGAATTCGTGATCAAATAATTCAAAATGCTAGCTAACAGACAGCTGGATCGATTTGTCACCGTCGACAAAATGCTTATGTGCATTCTCACATTCACATAATCAGGTTCTGTGACGAAAGTATTATCATCACTCACTGTTTTCCAGGCAAGGAGACCAAATCTAGGAGCTCCAGCTGGCACAGCCAGCAAGCAGCAGAGATGGAATTCATCCCTCTGCCTTCTGACTCATGTGCTCTCCTTCTAGAACCGTGCTGTCCCTCCAAGGGAAGGATTCTCAAGTGGTGGAAACTCAGACCTCAGGGCAGACACTTCAGTGGCCTTTCTGATGCTCCTGTGGTCACCCCACAGCGACCTAGATCATCTACTGCTGTAGATGTGGAAGCAGATAAAACCCCCAGACCTTATTCCACTTCAGCACCAAACCCCAAGGTCTCAGGGTGAGATGAATTCCCCCCATGTATGAGAAATCTACACAACTGCTGTTTTTCTTTGGTTAACCGGCAAACCTTTTCTTTTTTTTTTTTCCCTCTTAAAAATTCACATTTGGTCTTCATCTGGAGCTGAATGGAAAGCCCCTTCAAATGTCTGATTTAATAAATTGACTCTGCCCTTCAGACTTTGCCACGGCCTCAGGCCACCAGAATATGAGAAATGCTTTCGGAAATATCAAAGGCACAAGTGTATCTCTCTAAATGTTAAGCCGAAAATAGCCAGGACAGCGGGGACCAGCCCTCCTTGCTCTCCTGGCCTCTTGCTGGAGGCCGCGGTGCTACCTTGGGCTCACGGAGCCCTCCTGCGACCTAGGACACCACGGGAGAATCATTTAGAAGAAAGGTGATCTTGTGGAGTGTGATGGTCGTGCTTGCTGAATTCCCTGATTCTTGCATTCATTTATTCTCTCAACACACAGTTTTGAATCCCTGTCATATAGAAGGTATTTGGCTAGCATGCTGGGAGGATATGAAACCAATGAACGGGATACAGGTCTTTTCCCCAGTGACTAAAGTCACGTTGGGGAAACACGTGTAAACAAGCAATAAAACGCGCTGTAGTGAGTTCTATAATAGAGGTGGCACAGAGTGCTGTGGGAGAAGCTACGGACCTGGGAGGTTGTTAGATAAATCCCAGAGGAGGTGCCAGACCCAGAGCACTTGCAAGATGAGAAAGGATGTGCCAGGAGGGGTCAGGGTAAAGGGAAGGGCACTGCAGGCGGAGAACACTGTGGGCAAAGGCACGAGGCATGAAAGATTGCGGCGTGTTCTGAGAATAATAAGCCCGGTGATCCCGGCGGTGTGGGGGGATGGCAGTGGTAGGAATTAATGAGGAGCAGGCAGAGAGGACGGCCTGGCCTGCGTTTGCTCTGGCTTCCCGCCGCACCCCCTCACAGCTCTCGCCGTC
>NW_011888964.1:1377175-1380190 GCF_000151845.1 Pteropus vampyrus
TCCTGTCCCTTGGGCCTTATGACTCTTTCGTCCGTGAGGTTTTATTCTCATCTCCAACAGGCAAGGTCGGCCTGAGGGAAGGATAGACTTGAGGAAGGGGAGAGAGAAGGGGAGAGAGAGAGGGGCAGAGAGAGAGGGAGAGAGACGAGGCACAAGCGAGCATTTCCTGTGGCCGGGCTCAGTACCAGATGCCCTGCCGTCTGACCTGGTGACTACGAGAGGGACCATCACCATCTTCATTTTACAATAAAACTGTGGCTTAGCCGCTAAGTAGAAGAGGCTGAATTTGGACTCAGAACTCTTGACACGAAAGCCTGTGCCTGAACCGCTGCTCGCTCTCCTGCCTACATGGGAGACACTTACTAGAGAAGGAGACTCAGCTGAAAGGCAGTTACTAACTTAAGGGATTTGCAGGTGGGATGCAGAGCAGTGGCTCAAAGGTAGGCTGATCATATAATTTACTCTCCAAGTTGGGGCACCCTCGAGACTAAAAGGGGGTGCTAGTCATCATTTTACCAGGATAACAAGCATCTACTGGGACTCTCCTGAGAAAAACTGGGGTGCATGGTCATTCTAACCAAGGGCAAATGTGCAAAAGGCATAGGAGGGCTGTCTTGGGCTCCTTCTTACAGAGAAGAAAGCAGAGGCCTCAAATCACGGAGCTGGTGAACGGAGTAGCTGGGATTCTCACCCAGGAACTATAATTCCAAAGTTCATGCCTTCTTTTCCATGACAACCATCTGCCTTCTGAAGTCCTTGAATCCCACTTCCTCAAAGCACAGCTCACCATGGGGCTGGTGGGCAGAGCTGGGTTTTGCCAAAGCACTGGCTGCCAGCACATTGGGGACACCCCACCTTAAATCTGTTATTTGCAGAGACATCCTGTCCCCGCTTCCCCATATGGCGGCTCCCTCTGCTCCGAGCCCTGGGGACTGGGCAGAAAAAGAGGTGCTTTCCTTTTGCCAAATGCAAGAAACCGCAGGTCTCAGGATCCTTATTCCCATCTAACCGCCCCCTGTGTGTTTCTCCATCACCCGGACCCTCCCTCATGCGTCCATGTGTTCATCTGCTCAGCTAATAGTTTATTGGTGACCGCTTTAGTTCAATGTACATTTACTGAGCAATAAGTATGAGCCAGGACCCCTGTTAAGTGTTGGGATTAAGAGAAGAATAAGGCACATGTTCTCTGTCTTCAAGGAACCCACAGACCACTGTAGGAGGCACACAGCTCCCATTATCCAATCAAGGAAGTGTCGGGAGCACAAGAAGGGCATGGCTATTGCCACCTGGGCGTGGAGGGTCAGTGGCATTTTCCTGGGCAAAGGAGGTAGCAGTTACATCCATATATCCACTCGTGACCTGTCTGCCTGTCCATCCAACAATTATCCTTAAATCCATTTGTGCCTAAAGAGCCCTGACTGCTCAATGCAATGGTTTTTCAACTATTTAGGATCTTCTAGGGGGCAACCTTTGCACCTAGTAGTAGGTGTAGGAGTGAGCACGTCTTCTTGCAACTTAGAGTCTACTGAAGTCGGGTCCCTAATTCTATTGAGCATAACAGTCACTTGGGGAATGTGTTAGCAGAGCGTATTCTCCAATTCACTTCTAAACGTCTCAGTAATTAACTCTGGGGAGCAACCTCAGACCTTCACTGGTAGGAAGCATCCCAGGTGAATTGAGGCAGATTGCACTCTAACTGATGTCTAGTGGCCTTGAAAGGTGAGAAGAAGTTGAGAGTAAGGCCAGACATTCCAGGTAGGAACACATTAAGAAACAAAAACCCGGGAGTATAAAGGGGCTGGGGTGTGTTCAGGGAGGGAGAAGATTCGGCGTCCAGATAATGGGATGTGCAGGATTCGGGCAAGCAGTGGGTGCGTGACTCGAAAATGCTGGGAGGTCCATAGATGGAAGCTCGATTTCGATAACAGGAGTTGGGGTTCATGATGACGAGTTCTATATTACAGGCAACCGGAAGTTATAGAAGGTCTGTTAAGGAGTCAATTAAGATACCTCTATGAAGTTCCAGGAGCTGGGGGCCTAGGTCGTTTTCTGTGTCTTCATCTGTGACAGCATGTCCCTTCCTTTGGAGACTTACTGAATTCATTGTAAAGTTGGGGGTACGGGAGCATCGCTCTCAGGACTAGTTTATATAAAGGATGAATTAAAAGAGAATTGAAATTTGGGAGGAACTTATCCCACGCCTGGCTGTTTTTATACCAGACTCAGGCAGTCTTCAGAATGACTTTGGACTTCACAGTGACAAGCGTTCATGAACAACCCCAGTAAAACAGAGAAGTACTCACAGCCTGGTCTTCCGCCGCCATCCCTTCTTAGTGCTCCCCTCCTCCCGGCCCCGTATCCTCCCCGCTGCTCCCGGTCTCTGCTCCAGGTTGCCTCTCCCGGCAGCAAATCTGTTCCAGCCAGTGTCCCTGAGGGAGAGCGGGCAGCCACCTGCAGTCTTCAGGTTCCGAGAGCTCCTGGCATCCTGGACATCCTCTGTGTCATTTGGCTTCCGGAAACCCTACCTTTCCCAGCCCCAGCCAGCCCTGCATGGCAAGTGCCCCGGGCTCGCTTCTTCCCTGTGGACAGGGGTTCTGGGAACAGTGTTCTAGCTTATGGGGTCTGCTTCTCTCACTAATGAGTGAGTTGGGTAGGTGCCTAGAAGTCTATTTGAGTTGTTGATTCATTAATTTTTTTTCCTCTCTCCCTTGGCGCAAGGAATCCAGCATAATCACATTACGGTTTGGTGGCGAGCCCTGGGGGATTCATCATGACGGGGGAAACCTGGAGCGGGGAGGCTCTAGCTGCTGGACCCTCTGTGCGGTCACCCTCCGCCACTCCTTCCTCAGAGTCCAGGGTGTACCTGCGATGGGCTCAGCAAAGTGGGTTCCATGAGGACAGGGACACGGCTCCTGCTCCCGTGGAATCCACAGCCCAGTGGAGAAGATGCGAGTGAATGAACACAGGCATGAGTGAGTGAATGAATGAATGAATGCAAACACGAGTGAACAGACA
>NW_011888964.1:1381230-1388597 GCF_000151845.1 Pteropus vampyrus
AGTTGGGTAGGTGCCTAGAAGTCTATTTGAGTTGTTGATTCATTAATTTTTTTTCCTCTCTCCCTTGGCCCAAGGAATCCAGCATAATCACATTACGATTTGGTGGCGAGCCCTGGGGGATTCATCATGAGGGGGGAAACCTGGAGTGGGGAGGCTCTAGCTGCTGGACCCTCTGTGCGGTCACCCTCCGCCACTCCTTCCTCAGAGTCCAGGGTGTACCTGCGATGGGTCCAGCAAAGCGGGTTCCATGAGGACAGGGACACGGCTCCTGCTCCTGTGGAATCCACAGCCCAGTGGAGAAGATGCGAGTGAATGAACACAGGCATGAGTGAGTGAATGAATGAATGAATGCAAACACGAGTGAACAGACATGCGAAGAAAGGGACACATTTCAGAAGAGGTGGCATTATCGCCGCATCCTGGGGAATGACCAGTGTCCCCAGGAAGAAAGACTTAATAGGCAGGGATTGCTATTCTCAGATGTGTATTTTTAGAACTTTCCACACTATGAGTCCCACCATCTCAAGGTCAAAAACAGAGGTTCCTCCTGAGGCTCCCTGGAAGCCTGGATCAGGCATGTGATCTAGACGTGCCCGATCCATTCAGCCCGCCCACGCTGGACTTTCACCAGCAGTGAGAGCCACAGAGGCTGAGACGGAGTCTCTTTATTGGTGTGCTGACAGCAGCCATGATCTCCTCATCAGACCAGCCCCGGGCTGGCTCGGGGCCGCTCCCGCGAGCCAAGCCTGGAGCCTTTCCTCAAACCAGCTCGTAATTCCTTTGAATTGACTCTTTTTCTGCTCAATTGTTTAGCTTTCATTGCATTCCAGCCGGCACATTGCCTTGTCAGCCAGCAGAAAAAAGGAGGGGCTTAGAAAATCACACCTTCTTCCTCTGAAGATCTTTCTGGGCACTTCCAGAGGACATCTTTGTGGTTAGAGCTTAGTCATATGGTTGCATGGCAGAGAGTCTGGGAACTATAGTCTTAATGTTAGCAGTCTGTGCCCACTTAAAAATCAAGGTGTACTCCTAAGGCAGCAAGAAGGAGCACATAGTAGGGGCCAAGTCAGAGGGCTCCCCGTGGGAGGAAGGAAATGGTCTCGGCTGGTCTAGCCTCAGAGCAAGACATCGACCCCACAGAGAAGCTCTTCTTACTCACACTGACCACCTATTGCCGTGTACCTGGCAACATAATGGTGACAGCGTCTGCGTCTTTATCAGACTGACTAGAGACTTTATTCCGTTGGCTTAGCTTGGTGTCAGCCAGGTTCCCCCATGGGACTGGAGGCAGGTGTGAAGTGTCCTGCTCCCGGAAGGGGTCGGAGGAGGGCTGGGGATGGATGAGGCAAGAACACCTCATTCCATCACCTTGGAAACGATGAGTCTGCCCTTCCTCACAGCCCCGCCCAGTCTGCCCTCGTTGGCCTCCCAGGCACCCTGGCTCCACGTACAAAGAGCCACGTGTACTTTTTCCCGCTCCGACCAAACTCCCCAGTGGTTTTTTTTTCTTTTTTCTTTCTTTCAGTCTTAATAAGTGGAGTGACTCTACCATCTCTCAAGCCATAAACCTCGCATCTCCTTCCCGCCTCCCTCGCCCTGAGTCCTCTCCCAGCCCTCTCCCATCCTGCTGGGTACCAGGTTTTGTCTCTCCCCACATGCTGCTTTCCTGTGGCTGCCATGGCAATGTACCATGAGCTGCATGGCTTCAGACGAGAGGAAGTTATTTTCTTTTTCTGGATGTTAGGAGTCCAAGGTTGGTTCCTTCTAGGGGGGCTATGAGAGAAGGATCTGTTCCATGCCATCCGCCCAGCTTCTGGTGGCTGCCAGCAGTCTGGTGTTCCTTGGCTTGAAGATGTGTCACTCCGATCTCTGCCTCCATTGTCACATGGCATTCTTGTCTGTGGATCGTCACATGGCCTTC
Organism: Pteropus vampyrus; assembly: GCF_000151845.1. Taxonomy (NCBI): domain Eukaryota; kingdom Metazoa; phylum Chordata; class Mammalia; order Chiroptera; family Pteropodidae; genus Pteropus; species Pteropus vampyrus. Next base: position 1,383,152 of record NW_011888964.1, read on the forward strand.
TTATAAGGACAGCTGGCATTGGATTTGGGCCTGCTGGATTTAATCCGTACCAAATCCAATCCAGCATGACTTCATCTTCACTGAGTATGTCTGCAAAGACCCTATTTCTGAATAAGGTCACATTCCTAAGTACTCAGAGTTAGGACGTCAAGATATTGTTTTGGGGACACAACTCAACCCGTCACCCTCTGCCCTGCCCCTCCACCTCCGGCCCGGTGAGCTTGTATCGCACATGGCCCGGATGGTGCAAAGGCCTCCTGTCCAGGCCTCAGGCCGCAGCCTCTCTCACATCCGCCTCTTGCTCGACACAGCCACGCGTTCAAGTTCTCACAGAGGCGCGTGCGGCTGTGCAGTCTTCTGCTTAAATCCCCACCGTGCTCAAAACAAAGTTCCAAAGCCTGAGCGTGAAATTCAGACACTTTCTCTGGTAGCTGGGCCTCAACCCTGCTTCCCAGCGCCCATCCTTCTCTGTTTCCCTCTCCCTGCTCGTCATTAGATCGTCATTCCATGCCAGCTCCATGTGCAGATGCGTTTCCACACCTTGCCTGAGGTGCCTTCCACCTTCCCCAGCCGGCCTTCTCAAGCGCTGGGCCCAGCTGCAATGTCACCTGCCCTATGTTGCTTGCTCTCATCTTCTGCCCTTTCTTCAACCCCAAACGGGTCAAAACACCATCTGCGCGTGTCCCAAGTCCCCACTGCCTGTGCACAGCCCTCATACAGTCCCCCGCACTGTGCGCTGCAGGGATCAGTGTCTACCTCCAGCAAAGCGTGAGCTCCTTGATTTCAGGACTGAAGTTCACTCGTTTCTGATTCTGACGCCTATCCCAGCACTTGACGCGTGACAGACATTGTAGATGTTTGGGGTATTAATGAATGAGCTGATGGATGGATGGATGGATGGATGGATGGATGGATGGATGGATGGATAGGTTCGTGGGTGGATGGATGGATAGATGGATGGACAGACAGAAGGATGGACGGATGGATGGATGGATGGATGGATGGGGAGGGCTCTGACCAGCTTTTCTGAAAGGTTTATTACTGGCACAGACCAGCTATAAATATCAGGAAACATAACCCACGGAAATCTAACCTTTACAGCATAAGTTCTGACTCGTAATCTGTGATGTTGATATAATTTGTTACCACTTTCATTATTTTATTCGACATATAATTATTACAGACAGATCCATCCAGTAGACACTAAAGTAGAAGAGCTGAGTCTGTGTCTTTAAAATACACAAGGTAACGTTCGCAGTCTCAGCAAGAGAAGGATGGCCTGAAATCGCAGCTGGTTCTTGTTCTCCTGCTACACAGACAGGTCCCAGTAGCCACGGTGATTTGGAAGCTCCTGGGATTCACTGATGAGAAGTTCTAGAAACCTCCCCAGGATGAATGATGCAGAGTTTGGGTACTCTCCACCTCATGGAGTTAATTGGGTCAAAGTCCTAGAAGCCTCAGGAGGCTGATGCTGGCAGGAGCCACGTTCGCTCCCAGCCTTCAGAGGTTCCCTAAGCACAGAGAAGCTCTCGCGAGGAAACGTGTCCGCGAGAGAGCTGATGGGCTGATGGAGGGGAAGCGGGCGATGAAGGGCGCGGAATAGTCTCAGTAGAAGGTTTGGAACGCGGCTCCAGTGAGATCAAGGGATCTCAGGGGGTGGAGCTAGATGTGCCTTCCAGGCCCCCAGGCGAGAGCAGAGGTCCCCGGTGAGGCGGGGAAGGGGAAGGGGAAGGCGGGGGGCAGTGAGGGGGTGTCTCCCTTCACAAGCCCCGTGGAGCCCCCCGGGGGAGAATGTTTCTAACCGGAAGTGCATGTTTTCTTCTATGAACATGACTCCGATTCACTATTGCGCTCCTCCTCCAGTTAATGAACTTTCACTGGGGCTTTTCCAAAGAGCATGCACAGATATTTTTAGATATTGTCCCGTGAAGATGCTGAGGTACGGGAGATGAAATCACCTGGCCAGGGGCATGGCCAGTTTGCAGAATGAACCATTCCCGTTGGCCAGTGACGTCTCTTTCTATTCATTATCAATGCACCAGTCACTCTCAGAATGATATTTCTCCCCAAAGGAATATGTTTTTAAAATATGTTACTGAACTATACATGTAGAAAAAGGCATATGTCTTAAGTGCACGAGCTGGAGGAACTTTTATGACTTGAACATACCTGCGTAACCAGAATCCAGATCAAGGAGCTGAACAGACCGGCACAAGGAAGCTTCTGGGGCCTCCCGAGAATGCCCACTGCCCCGAGTCTAAGGGCCTGGATTCGTTTTCTGCCTTAGAGAAATGGAATAAAGCGGAGCCCTTTGCCCAGTGTTAAGTCGGGGGCAGCCTTCCGTGTTCTTGGGAAGCGAGTTCTCCATTCTCGCCGCCGATAGCTCCCTGTCCTCTGAAGGAGCCAGTCTGTCCATTCTAGGTTAGTGGCGTCTCACTCGTTTCTAGTCTGTGGCTGTACAAATACTGCCGCTAGGAACACTTCCTTTCTCCGGGTAAAGATGCGTGTGGGGATCCACACTCAGGAGCGGGGTTGCTGGGTCGTGGGGTGTGGGGTCGTTCGCCCTCCGCAGACACCGCTGGACAGATTTTTGGAGTGGCTGGATGAGTACCTTCCACGGACAGAGCACGCCCAACCCCGTGGCTCGGCTGTTTTTCTAACTCGCTATTTCCCATCGTTTTAGTGTGAGCCATTTGTACAGGTTTCAGCGATATCACATGATAATTTTCATTCAAATCTCCTGACGGCTCGTGAAGCTGAGCACATTTCACATCTTTATTAAGTCCACGGTGAGTGTCTTAGCCGGGTCAGGCTACTGTAACAAAATACCACGGACTGGGGACGTAAACGGCAGACAGTTTATGTGTCTCACAGTCCTGGAGGCTGGAAGTCCAAGATCAAAGTGCTGGCAGATTTGCTGTCTGACGAGGGCCCTCGTCCTGTCTCGCTGTGTCCTCCCGTGGCGGTGGGGAGGGGCTGGGGGAGGGGGAGAGAGAGAGAGATCTAGCCTCTTTCTCTTTTTATAAAGGCACTAATTTGCATCATGGGGACCTCCCCCCCCACCATTGCCTCATCTAAACCTCATCACCTCCCAAAGGCCCCTCCTCCAAATTTCCTCATACTGGGGTTCGAGGCTTCAATATATGAATTTTGGGGGGACATAGACATTCATAAGAGTCAGGAAAGGGCCTAGTCTCCCCTCTCTGGGCTCTGAAGTCTTGATGGCGGTGGTCAGTGGGAATCTGCCTGATCCAGCTTTCAATCCTTCAGGGAACGTGCAGGAATTCTTCAACCCAGGAACACGAAAACACAAAATAATGAGTCACGACCTTCGCAATTTGCTCGCACTCATTTAGCCTCGACCGCACACCAGGCGCTGCGTGGGGCTCTCCGTTTCGCATCGTACTGGGAAATGGACTCGGCGCAGCGGACGTCCGTGCCTGTGTGTGCGGCAGGCGCCGTGTGCAGCAGGAGCGTGTCCAGCTGGCGCGTGTCCGGCTGGCGCGTGTCCGGCAGGCGCGTGTGCGGCAGGCGCGTGTCCGGCAGGCGCGTGTGCGGCAGGCGCGTGTCCGGCAGGCGCGTGTGCGGCAGGCGTGTGTCTGGCAGGCGCGTGTGCACGCACGGCGCGCACGCTCCTCCGGCCGCGGGCTGGCTGCTGGCCTCCTCGCGCCCCGCACTGCCTTCGCCACCCCGCCGCCTGCTTTCGGATCCCCATAGAGGAGTTCGCGCGGTGCCTGCATCTTTATATTCTGAGTAAATCTCAGCCGGTTGTCCACACTGTGACGAGCCGACCCGGCCGTGGTCATAACAGCGTTCGCGTTTCTCCGGGTGAGGACGGTTGGCCCTGAGGGTTGGGTTCTGGTTTCGAATCTCTGACATGGGGAGGAGGAAGAGAGGCCAAGGTCCGCTTTGAGTGCACAGAGTGAACCCGCATGTCCCGTAGAACGTGGACAAGGGCTTAGGTACTGTCTGCAAAATGAAATCAATTGTTCGTGCAGGACTCGGCCCTGAATCTGCACACATTTAAATAAACTCTTTTTAATTTTGTTATTAATTTCTTAATGTTTCATCATGTCCTTTTTAATGTCCCTTTTTTATTTGTCATGATTTTACCTTCTGTCGAGGCAAGATGGCCTTACAGCCAGTTGGTCACACGGGAGTGACGGCTGTGGCAAGGTGCCCGTGGCGGAGATGCTGCGGCTCAGGAGCCTGGAATGGGGCGTGGTCGTGCCTGGTGGTGTCCTCACCAGCGTTGGGCGGCGTAGTGCCAGCAGGTGGCCGCCGCCTTGCCACCTTCTTCCAGAGGTCCTCACACGACTCTGGGCTCTAGTGACTTACCTATAACACACTGTCCAGAATAAAAATTTACATCATCATGAATTTACCGTGATTGTTTACAGAGAGGGGAAAATGACAGCACAGCAAACAGAGGCGGGGTGTATGCGGGCCGCGCCCAGAGCTGAGAGAATGGGGGGCGCCCGGTGGGACCCGAGCACAGAGGGACCTGCGTCGGCGCAGTGGGAGTCGACCCTGTTATTCTCCTGGAGGTTTGAATCTGCGGAGCTGTCCCCTTGCAGGGACACCGGGGAGTGCTGATGCTTTGAAGGGTTTTCAGGATGCTGTCACCCGCTGCGGGCCTGGGGCCAAGGACCCAGCCCGAGAGCATATCAAAACCCAGGCTGTCCAGGATGTCAGCGACGCAGGAGTTTTGGTCTCACTGGACACGTTTTAATAATGTGAAGGCAGGAACTCTGCCATTGTGCTGGCTCAGGAAAAGATGCTAAGGTTTCCACCAAAGTCAAAGCAGAAATAACAGCTTTCCCTGCCTGACAAGGAAAAGAGTGAGCACAAAGCTCTAGACGGGGCTGTGCTCCACAGGGGACACCACAGGGCGCAGCACAGGGGCAGGGCTGGGCAACTGTCTCACGCGGACAGTGGCTCCCCCCACCCCCACGTAGAGGACGTAGAGGACGATTCAGAGCTGATCTGAGGCCAAGCCCACGAGAAGCCATGTGGTAGATTCGAGGCACGTGAGAAAGAGACCCCATTCAAAATATCACCAACGTTCCCCATTTCCATCATTAAAAGTCGTGCCCTAGATTCCCGAGTGATTACAAGCTCAGTGCGTCGTTTCTGTTTATGCCAGGCTGCACACCGTAAAGGATTTGTGTGCCTCTGAGAACATCGTACTATGAGACAAGGCATGAAGAAGAATGAAAAGGGACAAAGTAGAAATGAAGGTAGAAAGTTACAAATAGAGGTAAAAATAATACAACTGTGAAAGTCATGAAGGTTATCTAAGTGCTGTAATTGAGTCGAAAATGTATCTCTTTGCTGAGAAAGCAAAACAGAAGACACAGTCAGTTATATAACTCTTACCATCAGAGAGGAGAAACTTCCATGTCAGCACAGTAAAGGCGCTGATAAATCCTGCAGCAGATACTAG
>NW_011888964.1:1389797-1396245 GCF_000151845.1 Pteropus vampyrus
AAGACACAGTCAGTTATATAACTCTTACCATCAGAGAGGAGAAACTTCCATGTCAGCACAGTAAAGGCGCTGATAAATCCTGCAGCAGATACTAGCAGCAACGGCAGGAACAGCCATGTGTGGCTGTGTGTTCCAGACACTGTTCTAAGTGCGTAGCACATACTGTCTCACTTGATGTCACAATGACCCATAGTCACTTGGTGTCTGGCACTGCTGTCTCTTTCTTCCGTGTATCTTCCTGCAGTGCAGAGTTGGGACTCTGAGGCGGCATGGTCCACATTCTCTTACACATGAGATTCTAGCTGAGAAAAAACTGCCACCAGCCAGATGCCCTGTGGTGAGACGGGGCAGGAAGAAGTGGGGACGGAGCCATGTTTCTCGTGTGTTGGCCATTTCGACTGTCCAGTGGGCATGGTCGTGGGGAAGCCAACGTCCAGCTGCCATTTCGGGTACAGAGAGGCAGTTGCAGCGGTCACAGTGGCGGGACTGACTTTATAATGTCCAGGCCAGTGCAGCAATGGCGTTGGTGGCTTCCTGATTCCTGGACAGTGCTGGCAGGTTGTTCGCACACGGCTCTGTGACCCCCGGTGATCTAATCATGGCAGAGGTTGTGGCTTCCTGGCAAGTTGGTTCGAGTTTCTTTTGTTTTTAGGGGTCACTCCTGGAGCTCCAGTCTAGAATTTTCTCCTCCAGCCTTTCCAGGGACTTTTGTAAACATCTAATTCTCTATATTGAACCCTTTCCCACTTAGCACATCTGCAATACTGTGTTTCCTGCCCTGAACCCTGACCGATACAGACAGGTACTCATATCATTTCCATTTTGTGCCTGAAGAAACCGAGTCACAAAGAACTTAAATAGTTTGCACGAAGTCACAAAGCTAATACATAGCCAAGCTAGGACACAAACCCGCTTCAGTGTGGTGCCAAAATTCACTCTCTCAGCTGTTTAATTTTAGTTCAGAATTTAAATTTAACGCGGGAAACTTTCTGTCTAACACCTATGAGCAATATTCCACGGGACTAACTCTGGAGAAGACCACCTGCGGACATTGTTTTGAATTTCAGCTACTTATTTATTTTATTTTATTTTATTTTTTCACTTGGTGGGTTCTGGCCAGCCGGGACTCAGCTATATCAGTTCCGGGAGAAGAGAAGGGGGGTGTCCTCAAACAGATTCTGGAAAAACACGTGGCTTGGGGGTGGGAGGAAAGCCCGGTCTAGCCAGCAGGACACGGGAGTGCTGAAGGCCACAGCTAGTGCTCCGTGTGGTCTCTCTGGGGACCGGGCTCGCGTTGCAGCTTGGGGATAGGTAATCATTTTTCTGCACCTTCCTCTCTTCATCTGTGAAGTAAGATTAATACCGTCTACTCACTGGTCAGGATTCTTCTTGATTCGAGCCACGAAAGTCCAATTCAGGTTAGCTCAAGCCAAAGACACATTTGGCTCCCAGCCCCTGACCGGCCTGCGCGTCCCTCCTGCCCGCGTAGGGCCGCATCCGAGCTCTGGTCGAGAGCGTTCTCAGCCTTCAGAGCAGTTACGGTGCAGGGGCTGCTGTTCCTTCATGGCTCTCGGTCGGGATTCATCGAGTCCACCCGACTGGTGGCCTTAACTTCAGTTTCGGAAAGAAGAACTCGAGTCTTCTTTATTCTCCCAGGAGGCATCTGGTCACGTCGTGCAAACACCTCTGGCCACACAGGTGTTTAGCCTGTGGCCGCTCTCTAGCCACAACAGCAGAGGCAAGTGCGTGCGACAGAAAAGTATAAAACCGCACAATACTGTACACAGATGACGTGTTACATGTTTTTATTAACACATGTCGCCCCCGAAAATTTAGTGAAAAAAAAACCAAACAGTCTGCAGAATCGAAATATTTACTATCTGGCCCTTGACAGAAAAAGTATGCCAACCCTCAGTCTACAGGAATGGCTGGGCTACATATCCTAGGCAGTTGTCCGTAAATATTATTTCTTGTCACTAGGGCTTTGAAAAGAATTAGAAGGTAGAAAGTTTAACATTGCATTTTCTGGAAGAATTTGGGCTAGACACAGGGCATGTTGTTGATTAAATGGAGCTCAACAGGCTTTGCTAGATTGAGCGTCGGGGTTAAAAGTCTTCAGCAGGTTCACAGGGCAGAGCGGCCGGCCCCGGCTCGGACGGGGAGGTGTGCTCCAAGCTGCACGCACTTCCCACCACGCCGGCAGAACTTCCCCTGCCTCTGAGAAAAAATTCTCCTAACTCAGCCTTTTGTGAAGCTTTGCAGAGACAGTAATTAGGAATCTGACTTGAGCTACCAGAGGCTTCGTTTGTTCTTTTGAACTCTCTTCAGGCTCAGAGCCTCTTCGAGGCAGAGGCCAGTCGTCTGGTCCTCACCGTCTGCCTCCTCCTCTGCCCACTTTCTTCTCAGTTCTCTTTCAAGACAGACACGCAGGCTCGGAGGCCTCGGCAGGTCCCTTTCCGCTCCAGCCAGGGCCGCAGTGGTGGGAGGTTCGTGCAGTGGCTCAGGTACGTCCCACGTGGTGTCTGCCCGCTCCTAACCTGCCCGTCTTCCACCTCCTGAAACGTTTTCTGCTTGTCAGCTAAGTTGGGTAAATCACTGCCCCCTTTCAAAATCAAGAGTTTTGCCCAAATTTCCTTATTCTTACAAAGCAGTGTTTTTCAGACCAATAAGCATACGGCAGAAATAACCACTCTGTTTCTTGGCCCTCTTAATCAGTCCCCCAGAAATGTGTCTCTTGATACAAAAATGTTATTTGTAACTTATTCCTAGAATCGTTCCTTGGTGAGGGGCGAGGGGCAGCAGAGAGAAGAAGGGCAGCGGGTGAGGTCGTTTCGATCGTGACCCTGTCATCACCGAAAAAGCCGGCGGAATCGCACACGATAATTGAGTCAAAGCAGAGAATTTGGGGTGTTCCTGCATTTCATAAAGGAGAAAGGTTAGCGTTTATTACTCAGGGTGGGGGTGCGTGGTTTTGTTGTATTCTTGTCTGTTTTGGGTACGTTCCAAATTTATATCTCTACGCAGGAACTCTGCTCTGAATTTCAGTCTTGTGTATACAGCGACCTACCCACTACCTCCGCTTACAGGAACCATATACATCTCAAACTTAACAAAAGAGATAGAAAATGAGAGAAAGAAAGAATGGAAGAAATGAAGAAAGGAAGGAAGGAGAGGAGGGAGGGAGGGAGGAAGGAAGGAAGAAGGGAAGGAAGGAAGGAAGGAAGGAAGGAAGGAAGGAAGGAAGAAAAAGAGGAAGGAAAGAAACATTCATTTACTGCCCACCCTTTAAAACCTTTCTCCAGATCCCATTTTTGGGATTTAAATGCCTCTTCCCCAGCTGCTGGGCGTATCACCTGTTAATTACGACCCAGGACACGAATGACGTTAGAGAGGTACTTGAACCTGGCCCACCATGTCCTTACGCTGGCACATGGAGGAGGAAAGAATCTCCCGGGAACATGCCCAGTTACACTCTCCTCTGCTGAGGACCCCCCGGCCATGGAGGGAGAGTGACTCGTGTGATTCAGAGGTGGACTCTCCACTGGGCCACATTTGACTGGTAGACATGGTCGCTGCATTGAAAGGTGCTGGGAGCCTGTCACTCACTCTTCTCTCTCTTGTCAGTGGGTGACGTGGGTGTGAGGACCACCTGCCATCCCCTCCATGGGGAAGTGAGCCTCCTGGCCCCACGGGTAGTTCCCAAGGTCCAGATTTGGAGTCTGAGTGACAGGCTCCACCGTGGCCTCGTCTCCAGCCCAGCTTTGAACCTGCAGCTGTCGCTCGTTTCTGTTGCTCTTCCTGTTGTTGGTGGTGCTTTTTTCTAAGTATTATCCATCTTCAGAACACTTAAAGGGAAACAGTCTGGGTCATATTTGGGCACAGAACGCCACCCTCAAATTTCTAACAAATAACGTGAACTGTATGAAGAGGAGAAGCTGCCATGTGCCAAGTAGCTTATATTTTAATTTTCAGAGAATGCATATATCAGCTGTTTGAACAATTCCCCACCCCCTTGTCATAGAAAAACCTGTCCGAACAAAAGAATCACCTGGAAAACTTAAAAATCTTGACACTCAAGCCATGTCCCAGACCGATTCAATCAAAATCTCAAGGTTGGGGTCCAGACACCAGTATTGGCCCCTCTGCGGCCGGGTTGAGGAGGACTGTGTTATGCTGTGGCTCCTGTACGGCGACTGACCTGCTTTAGGGACGTGGAAGATGAGGCGTCTGCACGGGGTGTCCCTTGCGAACGACATGAAACCCGGGTCCGTCTTCCATGCTCTAGAGCCCACGCTCTTCCCGCTGGCGGCAGACTCACCCCTCAGGGGCGGCGGGCGGGGAAGCAGACAGTCTCCATGCAGGGGTACAGCAGAGGCTGCCTAGGGGTTTTGCAGGCACTGAGGGGAGACCACCTGACTTTATGTGGGAGGTCAGGACAGGGGCGTCTGTCATCTTCTTCCTCTTCGGGGCGGACCAGCGATATTTTGTTACCAGCTATTTTCACCTGGATCAGCCGGCTGAGGAGCAAAGGGACGGGAGGCCATGAGGGTGTCGTCCGTTTCCACCCCAAGGAAGCAGCCTGGTTGGATTCTCAGTGGGCTTGCGCCCCTCCCTCTCATTTTCCCTGCTCCTGCTCCTGCCCTCCCAGGATGATTCGTGGGCCGTGAGCAGCCCTCCGTCCCCTGCGGTCTGCTTCGAGATGGCTCCGTCAGGCTTCCAGAAGTGCGGTCAGGCTGGAGTCTGGCTCCTGTGCGGAACACGCACACATCTGGGGAACACGGCAGTCTGTGGGATCGGGGGCTTTCTACTCCGCCCCAGGTCGGGAGGGCGCTGCTAAATTATACGAAAGATTATGCTTCTCTGGTTTGCTTTTTTGGGGGGGTGGGAGTCTGGGAGGATGGGTGGTGGCGCAACGGGAAGAGACACAGTGTGGCCGAGACAATACTGGGTCCTCTCCAAATCCGGTTTCATTTTCTTATGCCTTGGCACGCAGAGGACTATGTTTCTCAGTCTTCACTGAGATTGAATCAGGGCCGTGGGCTGCATTTTGGTGAATGGGACATATAGAAATGATAAGCTACTTTCAGGCTTGACCTTAAAACCGCCCCATCCGGCATGCCTGTTCTTTCTTCCCTTGCTGCAGAAAGTCTGCAAGTTGTATACTGAGATGGTGACATCACAAGATAGGGGAATCTGGATCCCTTGAGAGAGAGAGAATCATAAAAAAGAATCTTGGCCTGATTGGACGTCACATACGCAGAGTTAAGCCCTGAGGTTTTGAGGTTCATTTGTTACAGCAGCTCGAGGTTACCTATCCTGATTAATACTCATAGACATAATATACTTCAATCCCTACGTGCCAGCACAGATAACACTGAAGCATGTTTATACACACACGAATACGGAGAAGACCTCATGTCCACGCACTCCCACCCACACACACAAGTACTGGCACAATGCACTGACACACTGTGCACACACAGAAGCACATTTCATCCACGTGTATTTTGTTCCAGCAAATAGATACAGCATATCGGCATGGCTGTGGCTGGACAAATATGCACCGAGTGATCTAGCTCATCGCCACCTATATTGCTAGTAGCCCAAGGTTTAGGCTGCTTTAAACTTCCACTAATTTATTCCACCTCAAAACTTCGTCTGTCCCTCTTCATCGATAAAATCTCCCTGTGGGACTGCTCTTTGTTTCTGGGAGCTAGAGAGACCTCCTGTTATTTCTCCGTGGCCCCTTGAGTTTGAAGTCCCCCTTGGAAATAGATGCCCTCTGATGCCACATCTTCCTCTCGGTGAAATGTGCCAGGCTGAGGGACAGAGGCTGCAGGAAGTCCACAGAGAAGGGGCTTAGTGTCTGAAGTCGGAAGACCCGCCTTCGATCTCTAGCTCTGTCACTTGCTGGCTCTGATCCTGGGTGAGCCACTCAACTCTCTGGAGTTTGTGTCGTCATGTAGAAGCAGTGATAATGTGATCCTTACCTTACAGCTTTATGAGGATACATTGAGGTCATTTAGGTGGAAGTCTGCTGTTAACACTTTAGTTCATCAGACATAGCATGAGTGCCTACGATGTGCCATAGTCTGTGCGAGGCTGGGATTACAGAAGTAAGTAGTCTTCTTCCTTGAGCTCACAAGGCTTTCAGTTTGGGAGAGAGAACCTATATGTAAACCTACAGCCACACAGGAGGCCACACAAGGTGCAAAGAAAGCTTTAGAAAAGGACACTGAAATGGAGAGTGAAGGAAGGCTTCTGGGAGGAGGCGATGGTGGAGCCGCCTGTCGAGGGATGGGAGTTTGCCAGGTGCACAAGAAAGGAGAAGCTATAGGCAGAGAAAGCTCAGTCACGAAGGCCTAGGGGCATAGCTGCCTGGCCTGCTCTATAGGTGTGGGTGGATAATTGACCTTATTTCCACCATTTCAGAGGTATGTTTTTTTTT
>NW_011888964.1:1397370-1399805 GCF_000151845.1 Pteropus vampyrus
ATTGAAATTTAAGAATATGAAATCACTGAAACTTTTTAGCAAGGAAAGCTTTTGAATAGAATAGATTCATTGGAAACAGAAGAAGTGTCATCATTGTGCGTATTTTTTTGGGGGGGGTATATTTTTGTGTTTTGTGTGTGTGTGTGTGTGAGGGTAAAAATATTCATTAGAGTTCTCATGGGCTCACTGGGGATGCTGCCCGCTCCAACACCCCTTTCCCACTGGGCATCATGCTTCTCGGCCAGAAAGGCTCCTACCTACCACATCGTGGTTCCCAAACTCATCTTCGTGGAAGGAAAGGATTGATTTTATTCCAAGCTCCTGGTCTGTAGCCGGAAAAATTCCTTCCTTACTCCTCCGCCAATTTTGTTGTGTCCCTGTTCTCCTCTGTCCCCAAGAGCTTGGGCATGCTCATGTTTTGATTAAGAGCCTAAGTCTGCTTTTTTAAATGCCAAAACTATTTTGTCTGTGCCCTTCTTCCTGTTCACATAGTTCTGCTTTGCTTTTGGCAATGGAATGTCACCTCCTCGAACAGGAATTGTCACCATTTCCCCCTCGCTCTTGACATCATCAAGTTTTTTGGCAACCTGCTTGGATTTCGTCTCACTCATAAGCAATGATGTTGGCCCGAACATACTTTCTTTGTGCTCTGACGTGTGTCTTACCTGGGAAACTCTGCTTTGTGACAGTCACCATAAGAGAATCGATTTATAAGAAGAAGTACTTGATGTTACGATGTTACTGCAGAAACCTCCCGAAGGCTGGTGGAGTCTGAGCACTGACAATCATCTTTTCATTCTGACTCAGATAACTTGATTAGATTTATTGTTGTGGGGGGTTTTATTGCTCCAGAACTTTAAAGTAATGGGCTAGGGTTAAGCACCTTCAACTACCAGAGAATTTACTCACCTAACGGGTATTGCCCACCATAATAATCTTGCCATGTTGATATTGTTATAGGGACCTCATGTCATGAATGAGAAAACTGTGGGCCTGCGAGGTTGAGGCGCTCATCCAACCCTTTATTCACAGCCTCTGACTAAAGTATCAGAAATCGAAGAGATGAAAACTCCGTATCTCGCTTCCTCCCTCCCTCCCTCCCTCCTTCTTTCCTTCCTTTCCGTGCTCTATTTGTAACTTACACTCACCTATTTTCAAAAAATTGAGGCAGCTTGTATCATAAAAACAAGCTCGTGGTGACATGGTTTACACAGAAAAGAAGACTAGAAATGTTTTCAGAGATGAAAAAGAACCGAACTAAGAACATAGGTTGAGATTCATTCACTTATCAAAACTTTCAACGTTCATTGATCATTTTATCGATATGGAGGAAATGGCGGTGGAGGAGTCAGGTACTCTCTGCCTTCCAAGAAGCCTTGGTCTAAGGAGAGACAGAAAGTCATTAAAAACACTTACTGTCATTGTAGTATATGCAAAGTCCAACGCTTGGGATTGCAGCTGAGTTCTAAATTTAGCTGCGTTTCCTGGTAGCCAAGGCAAAAACGTATGTGGAACAGTGACGTCAGTCTTTCCCTTTATGTGATAAAGGGCACTTGGAAATCCTGGCAGGAGAGCACCTGGATTCGCACGATGAGTGTCCGAGCTGGCCGCGCGTCCTCACTGCTGCGTTCACGCCATGCTCCAACATTCCTCATTTCAAAGTGGTTGTTACAGTGTGTGCTGTGTCATGGATGATGTCATACCACATTGTGTGTGTGCGTGTGTGCGTGTGTGCGTGTGTGTGTGTGGGGGGGAGGTTACAGCATTTAACAAACATAACCATAATGATTTCATTCTATGCCTAATTTTGCCTTTGGAATATTTTGGTGCCCCCTTTCCGGTCTCTCTTTGTCCCTAATTTGGTCCCCATCTGCCCTAAGCTCCCTTTCCTCTTGAGATGCTGTCCGATTTTCCCTCTGCTGCCCTTGTGTGCTCTTCATCTCGTAATGACCCTCACATCCGCAGCCTCGTTCATTATCCTCAGGTCCACCTAGGTGCCTTGTCCCCTGTGACCATTCTCTAGAGTATGCTGAGTCCCCTTTGAGAACGGAGCCAGTGCCGTAAAGAAACGGGACAAGTGGGCACACGTGGTCACACAGGTGTCCTGGTGTGCTCTGTCACTTTCCTTCCAGAACCACCACCCCTTCTGAGATGTCCAGCTGACCTTGACCGTTCCGTCAAGGTTGGAACCGCTCTTGACGTGCGCAGGAGGCGTTGCAGTTTACAAGGCACGTTCCTACACCTCACGTGCAAACTTGGTGAGGTCGTGGATATTTTAGAATATTGCTCTTTTCCCATTGAACTTTATATAGCATTTTTCTGTGTTGTGCTTTGAAAATATCATTTCGAAGTTTTCTATTGTACATGTGCAGCGGAAAGTTCTCTAATATTGGACCATTAGGGTGTTTCCAGTTTTTATTTATAAAGCTACGTTG
>NW_011888964.1:1401192-1405061 GCF_000151845.1 Pteropus vampyrus
TATGTTTGGAATCTATAACAAGCTGATTCGCTCCCCAAAGACAGTTCTGCAAGAAGAAAAGCCAATCTTAGCAAAGGAAGCCGATTTTAAGACGTTAGAGCAGTTGGCTCGAGTGAAGTTGTTGGGGAGGAAAGCCCTGGCGGAAGCCAGTAACCACTAGCTTTGCAAACACCACCTCCAGCTAGTCGCTTGCTCAGTGCTGCAGCCCATGGAGACAAGCCGGGGGCAGCCACACACAGGAACTCATGAGCCTTCATGAAAGTTTAATTGTATTTCGTGAAAAGGGAACAACTTGCATCCGGGCTTGCTGTGTTTAATATTAAAGCAAGGATGAGCTCCTAGGATGGGGATGGAGCTGGCTAAAACCGCAATCCCAGAGATGGAGCTGTGAGCATGCGTGCTTGTCTGTACGTGTGCGTGGTGGGGGGCAGGGAGAGAGCACGCGGGCTCACCAGAGAGGGTCAGAGGGAGCATCGGACCCAAGGTCTGGTGGTGGCAGCAGGGATCGTCGGGCCAGCGGTCTACAGATGCATGGAAACCAAATGCCAACCATGACAATACTAAAAGTAATTAATAATGAGAAAAATAACAACAACGATAACCAGTTAGTGAGTCCTCTGTGCCAGGTACTCACCGGGTTCCATTCTCGGTACTGTAATACATCTCCCCGTATGTAAGTCCCATTTTTTGAGGCCCGCCGTGAAGTTAACGGTAGGTAGGGAGAAGTGGGCTGCTTTCTAGTATCCACAGGCATTTTTTTTTTATTACCAGGTGTATTTCATGCTTATTCAGCGTCAGCTGTGTTTGTTCTAAAACTGGTTTAGTCTTTGTTATCAAATATTTAATCCACTACTAGGTAGTAAGATGAAATACAATGGCAAGATACAACTTACTGTTGCCATGACATCATGTTGAATGCTTTAGAAAGAATTTATTAGACACCTACTATGCGCTAGGCTCTCTAACCGGCTGAGCAGGTTGTGCATTGTGGCCTTTTCTTGTTTTAGTAGCCACCACCCTCCCGCCCCCCTGGCAAAAAAATTATCTATTATCCTAACTGTAATGGTAGCCAGAATGAAGCTCAGAGAGCTTAAGTCACTTTCTCAAGAGTACACAGCTCGTAGGTAATGGAACCGAAGCCCGGCTGTCAGATTCCAAAGCGTGTGTGCCTCCCGCCGCCCTGCAGTGATCAGCTGACGCCTGTCACACCTGACCTTGCATCAGGCAGGAGGAAAACTGTGGAGAAAGACACAGCCTTTGCTCAGAGGCCTAGGGCCCAGGATGATAAGTCACCGAATCACAGCAATGAAGTGCACGCCCGCACTCTGAGGGGAGGGCCTGGACTCCCTGGGAATGCCCACATGGGGTGTCCGACTGGAGCCGGGGGAGAAGGAACCGGAGGACGGGTCTGGAAGGGAAACCCAGGTTGCATCATACCCGTGAGCAGGCAGTTCCCAGGCCTGTGTGCTGCAGATTCTGGCCCGGATCACAGCAGCTGCTTTATTAGAGCTTTTCCCTGGTGAAACTCAGTCCCGGCCCGGTGCTGAGTGCCCAGTAGAATGACGAAGGGCCAGGTGGGAGCCGAGCCCGTGCTTCCCTTTTCTTGCCTGTGGGTCTGGATGACATTGCTGCCCCAAGGCCTCCATAAATACCACTGTAATTTCTGCAGGGCAAATAGGGCTCTGTCAAAAAGCTGGGAATTGCTGACCTTGTCTCGTTCATCGCTTAAAAGGCAGTGAGTGAAGGCGGCCGGGAGACGGCGGATGAAGGCTCCAGGGACTCTTCCATGCTGATTTGAAGTGAGAAATGCTAAGCCTGCCATACTTAATGGCAGGCCCGGGAGTGTAGTTGAAGGCTTGGAAGCGGCACTTCCCCGTGACTCTCGCTTGCCCTGTAACACCGCCTCAGCCTTGCTAAGCAGTGGCTCCAGCCTCACCATGGACGGGGACCAGGGGACCATCAGAGATTCTCAGGCAGCCTGTTACCTGCCAAACCAATGGATTTTGTTTGTTCGTTCGT
Source organism: Pteropus vampyrus (assembly GCF_000151845.1). Classification (NCBI taxonomy): domain Eukaryota; kingdom Metazoa; phylum Chordata; class Mammalia; order Chiroptera; family Pteropodidae; genus Pteropus; species Pteropus vampyrus. Next base: position 1,403,212 of record NW_011888964.1, read on the forward strand.
TCCTTGCTTCCTCCCTTCCTTCCTCCCTCCCTTCCTTCCTTCCTTCCTTCCTTCCTTCCTTCCTTCCTTCCTTCCTTCCTTCCTTCCTTCCTTCCGTCCGTCCGTCCTTGTTACCCTGTTATGTGGCATTCTGGGATGAAAAGCCTTCTCATTTCCTGGGTTGTATGGTGCCAGTTTGATCCTTTGATTGGCTGTGAGCTCAGCGCCAGGTCTTCTGGGAAGTGCTCAGGGTGCCTCGCCCATTCCCCTGGGTCCTGGCAACTGCTGGGATCTGGATCCCACAGTGAAGATGTTTTCTTCTCAGCCTGCTGACAGCTGATCAAAGTCTTGGCCCATCAATTAAAGAAAAAAAAAAAAAAAAGAAAGAAAGCTGCAGAATCAACACTTAAAAAAGCCTCCTTCTTGCCTTTTCAGGATGTCTAATTAATGATATGAGTGGGCAATTTGCTGCGGTCCTTGCTGATTAATTTATCAAATGCGGAAGCCTTTCTTATTTGCCTCTCGGACCAATTAGTTAAGTGTGAGATGCGACAGGCAAGGCAGTATCTCTCCGTATCACAGTCTCCCCCAACCCCACTGCTGGGGCACCGGTCCCCTCTCCATTTCTGCTGAGGGAGTTGCCCCAGGCTGGTTCCTAACCGTCCAGCCTGTCCCACCTTCCCAGGCACGACTCGTCCATGCAGGCTGTGGCTCAGGACAGAGGGTCACAGCCCCAGACTTAACTGCCAGCACTCCCCAGCCCATCACTTGGTTGGCTCAATTTAGTTCTGCACAGCGGACAGACTGGTGTTCTTTTCTAATTCATAACAAGCAAGAGTTCGCATGTGCCTAGCGTGTCATCACTTGCGAAGTGGCTTTCACACCTGTTGCGCTAGAGTCTAGGACAGTCATTATCGTAATCTCCATTTAGCAGAGGAAGAAACTGATACTTAGAGAGGTGGATGTAAATTGTCCGAGTTCAGCGCATTGTCTCTCTAATTGCCGTAATCGTGACGCAGAACATACCACCTTAAGACTCCGTGGCATACAACGACGAGCATTTATTTAGTTCACTGATCTTTGTGTTAGCTGTGAGTCAGCTGATTTAGACTGGATTTGACTCGTGTGGTTTGGTCCTGCTCCGTAAGTCTCTCAATATCCTCCTGGCAGAAAGGGCTGTCTTGGGCATGCTCTTCTAATTGTGATGGGAGAAATGTAAGAGCTGGCACGCAGTTACATCTCCCTCTCTTGGCCCGAAGAAGTCATATGGATAAACCAAGTCAAGGATTGGAGAAATATACCCTAGTGTCTTTACTAAGAGGTATTGCCAAGTCACATGACAAGAGACACCCATCGAGAAGGGATGAGGAATTGTGGCCAACAGTCTAGTCTACCAGCCAGGGTTTTATTCCAAATCCTATACCTTTTTTATGGTACAAATATTTTGGGGATACCTACAGTGTGCCAGGCACTTTCTAAAAATGGTGTCAGAGCAGTTAACTAAAAAAAAAAAAACAAAGTTCCTGTTGTTGTAGAGCTTAATTTCTGGTGAAGAAAGACAGAAAAGTAGCTAAATTAGAAAAAAATAAACCAGCTAGAGATAAGGACAGAGTAAACCACGAGCTGGAAAACTTCTGTAAAGGGCCAGATAGTAAATATTTTAGGGTTAGGCTGGCCATCCGGGCTCTGTCGAAAGTATCTATCTTACGGTTGAACACAAAAGCAGCCAAGGACTGAATAGGTGGGGCTGTTTTACAATAAAACTTTAATTTTCAAAGAGAAGCAGAGACAAAATGTGGCCTAGGAGCTGAAGTTTGCCAGTCTCCAATGTACAGAATTAAAACAGCAAAGGGATGGAATGAGCAGGAGTG
>NW_011888964.1:1405196-1408464 GCF_000151845.1 Pteropus vampyrus
GAGCTACTGCCGCAAGGGAGAGAGACTTTAGTATAGAATTGAATTCAACTCCAAATACAGAAGAGGTTGCCTGGGATTTAGAGCCAAGGAACAGAGTGTGGAGTCCAGCGGATGAAAAACTATAGAGTAGAACACGATTAGACCTCAGAGGCAGGGAGATTCTCGCTAAATTGGCTTAACAGGATTCTTGCAAAAGGCAGGTCAAGGACTTAGATGTCAAGGGTGAGTGATGACGATTTTGGTCATATTTCAAGGGTTTGGGGAATTCTTGCTAAATTGGCTTAGAATGGTTCTTTGCTATCACTGAGTTCCACAGGCGAAACAGGGCAGCCGGTCAAGGTCAAAACCCAGTGAAGAACTGGACTTAGAGGAGTGTGACTAAAGTTTCGTCAGTGTGGGAGTCTTTGTCAACAGTCGCTGCAGGGTTTTGAGCAGAGGAATGACATAATCTTGTTTTTAGTTGATCAGACTGGCTGCTGCTTTTAAAACTCATGACAAGGAAAGAAGTTTAGAGGCCAGGAGGCCAGTTAGACGATCACTTCACTAGTCCGGGTGAGAGGTGCTGGTGACCTAGACGAGGGACGTGTCAGTGATCATGAGCAGGAGTGTAAAGATTGGAGGTTTTGAGAAGGGAGGTTACCGGAAGCTTCCAATGAGTTGGATATAGAAGGTGCAGAAAAAGGACAAACTCAGGATCGCCCCTCGAATTTGGATTGAGGACATAGTAGGAGGGCGGTGATGCTTACTAAGACAGGGAAGTCTGGGGTAGGAGCAGCTTTGGGAATCCGTGAATAAAATTCTATATGGTTCAGGTAAATGCGAGATGAATGTTAGACATCTCCATGGAGATGTGAAGTACTCTGTGGCTCTGTGAGTCTAGAGTACCAGGAAGAAATTCTTTCTGGAGATGCAAGTTTGAAAATCCATCTCTATGTAGATAGCATTTAGAGTCATAGGAATTGTTGCGATTATTTAGGAACAGGGGTTGGTAAGGAAGAGAAGTTGACCAAAGATTGAGCCTCAGGGAAGAGAGGAGGAAACCAGGAAGGAAGACGAAGGAGAAATGGCCAGTGATGTAGGAGGAAAACCCGAACAAGGTGCCACAAAAACTAGGGAAAGGGGGAGCGCTCGCCTTTCCTGTTGCCGAGAAACCCAAGAAGATGCAGATGGAGTTCTTTCCGCCTCCAGTCACCCACTTCCAGCGAGTGATAAGAAAATCATTAGTATTTAACACATTCTGCGTACTGTAAAGGTGGCATCAAATCTGTATTAAAAGGATGAATTATTTATTAAAAGATGTTGAGAGAACTGGCTCGTTATATATTATAAAATACAATGAAATCCCTATCTTATATCATGCAGACAACTTTTGTTTCTATAAAACCTAAATACGACAGGCAGAACTATAAATATATTAGCAAAACGTAGGACATCGTCTTCAAGATTTTGAAAAAAAAAATCCTGAAAGGAACTCTTTAAAAATCCCTGAAAGGAACTATAAAAAGAAAATTAAATGAATTTGACTCCATCATGTAAAAGATTGCTGTTCAATGAGTGAAACCATAGCCAAAATTTTTTTTTTTTTTTTTAAAACTTGTGAAAGACTGAGAGAACATTTTTTCAAAGTGCATAACTTTGAAAGAAGTGCTTCTCAGCATTGTGGTCCCCTTGACAAACCATTTTATTTTTAATATCGAAATTCCGAAAATCAGCAAAAGATATCAGCACCTCAGACTTTTTTCTTGACTATTGGGAAGAGAATATAAATCAATAGTTTAAAAAAATACAGCAACCTGAAAGGCCACTGAGTATATGATGGGTTGATTTGAGTTAATCAGATAAATGCAAACTAATATCGTAATGAGCTCTCCTTTTCTATACCCACTCAGCATAAAAAGCACCACCAGGAAACCTGCAGAGTGTTCAAAGCTAGTCCTCAGGAGGAAGCGATTGCCTCGAAGAGCCTACCTGGAGGCAGCGTTTGAGCTCAGTTTTGCAGGATGTATGGCAATCAAGCAGGCAGAGAGGGATGAGCAGAATCAGAAAATGGATCAGAGAAACAGAGTTGTAAATATACTAATAGGAATGATTATGAATGAAGCCTTTGACACTGACATGCCAGTCCCCCGTAATCCCCTGCCAGTGCTCTCGGGACTGGAGGGAAGGCCAGGTGTCCAAGGGTGGCTCCTGGAAACAGCTAACACGTGGAAGAAAATCTCAGGGATGAAGCTCGGATGGCTAGAAATGGCGCTGAGAGCTGCAGAGTGGGTGATTTTGAGTTCCCCCTTCGAAGAGAACAGGCGAGCGGGTGCTCCGCAGAAGGACCGAGGGATACTTAAATGGCCGTCCTGCCTCTCCAAGACCCAACAAGGTGTCCAGGGCTTCTCTGATGGGTGCTGCTTTTTGGTGCTATCGCCTGGTGCCCTCAGTGAAATGTAAATATCTAGGAAGAGCAAGGTGTGGGTCCGTTTGGAATTGCAACGAAAGGAAAAGTCTGAACTTGGTGGGACCGATCTCAGGGAGGCTGGGGAAACTCTCCAAGATCCACAGCTGCTGGGGACACTGGGAACGCAGCAGGAAGAAACCGAGACGGAGTGGAGAGGCTTACGAACCGTGTTCCGACCGAGTGACCGCGAGTAATAAATCTGTGAACTTCAGATCCCTCGTTTACGTGTTTGTCCATTTATCTCTCAACTTGCCTTCATGTATCAAGTATTTATCGAACACCTTCTGTGTTCTAGGCAGCTTATAGGGCACCTTGATGCTGCCCACATAGAACTTATAGATGATAACAGACATATAATTATATATACACTATATCATCTAGATGTAAAATGTATAATCATACAATTCCCACAGTGAAATAAATGCTCGCAACTGTGGTACATGATTGGGTTGGAAGGTCATTGTTCCTTTAGGATGTATCATAGGGAGCTTTGACCTAATCAGGGCTATCTGGGAAGGCTTCCATGAGGAAGTGGCAAGCAAGCTGAGATCTGCAGGCTAGGGAGACACTGACTAGGTGACGATGGCAGGAGAGAACCTCCATACAGACAGACCCGCGTGTGCAAAGGAGGGAGCCCGGTGCTTCCTAGAAGCAGAAATGAGACCAGCGTGGCTCGGGCAGAGAGGTCAACAATAGGACTGCGAGAGAAGTACAGAAGGAAAAAGGAGCCAGACCCCACAGGGTGTCGTAGGCCATGCTAACCGCAGGGGATGTAAACAGGTTGAAATGATCTCATTGGCTGCTTTGTGGAGAACAGCGAGG
>NW_011888964.1:1408514-1410396 GCF_000151845.1 Pteropus vampyrus
GGGGAAACTCTCCAAGATCCACAGCTGCTGGGGACACTGGGAACGCAGCAGGAAGAAACCGAGACGGAGTGGAGAGGCTTACGAACCGTGTTCCGACCGAGTGACCGCGAGTAATAAATCTGTGAACTTCAGATCCCTCGTTTACGTGTTTGTCCATTTATCTCTCAACTTGCCTTCATGTATCAAGTATTTATCGAACACCTTCTGTGTTCTAGGCAGCTTATAGGGCACCTTGATGCTGCCCACATAGAACTTATAGATGATAACAGACATATAATTATATATACACTATATCATCTAGATGTAAAATGTATAATCATACAATTCCCACAGTGAAATAAATGCTCGCAACTGTGATACATGATTGGGTTGGAAGGTCATTGTTCCTTTAGGATGTATCATAGGGAGCTTTGACCTAATCAGGGCTATCTGGGAAGGCTTCCATGAGGAAGAGGCAAGCAAGCTGAGATCTGCAGGCTAGGGAGACACTGACTAGGTGACGACGGCAGGAGAGAACCTCCATACAGACAGACCCGCGTGTGCAAAGGAGGGAGCCCGGTGCTTCCTAGAAGCAGAAATGAGACCAGCGTGGCTCGGGCAGAGAGGTCAACAATAGGACTGCGAGAGAAGTACAGAAGGAAAAAGGAGCCAGACCCCACAGGGTGTCGTAGGCCATGCTAACCGCAGGGGATGTAAACAGGTTGAAATGATCTCATTGGCTGCTTTGTGGAGAACAGCGAGGGGGAGGCACCGCTCACCTGAGAGAGTCATGCTCTGAGGGAATCGGTGGATGGATGAGAAGTACTTTGCAGGTCGAATGGTCAGGGCTTGGGTGTGGGTTGGTGTCGGGAGAGACGTAACAAGGGGGACTTGGAGGTTCTGGCTCTCCCGACAGGTGGCAGGGGGCTCGTTCTCTGAGCTGGGGTCCTGGCAGAGGTCTGGTCACCTGTAAACCCGGGGTAACCTTGGCCATCTTTCCTCACAGAGCTGTTCCAAGCCCCAATGAAGGAAAGCGTGCGACACGCTCTGATTCATGTGGCACCGTAGACTTGTAAACTATTGTTATGGTCCCACCTACTGTTGTTTATGGCTCAGCAGCGCCCTGCAGCCGAAGCGTCTAAGAATCTAAGTTCTCACTGAGGAGCAAACAAAACAAGTTCGTTCCCATCTTGGCAATAATCAGAAAAATCAGCATGGTAAAATCCTTGGGACGGAATAATGGCTTTTGCCAAAACTATAGCCCACTCAAACTTCAAGTTCCAAGCTTGTAATTCCGTTGAAAACTTTTCTATTTCCAGTTCTTCTAGTGGGCAGAAGACAATAAATACAGCGTGTGGGGGAGGCGCCCCTTATTATCAGACTTTCTGGACCCTTTCGCTCTTGCAAATCTAGATTTTGAATTATCGTGATTCAGAATTGTAAAGACCCAGCTGGCTCTGCGATCCTGTGACTGCTCTGTGCATGTGACACACGTGTGGCTTTTTCCTGCTCTCTGAGGAGACATCTGCCCATCTTTCTTGTCTCGGAAGAAAATGCAGCTGACGGATTTCACGGCGTCTCCCTTGTTGCCACGGTTCTGAGGAATCTCAGAGGCACCGAGGCCATAAGCACAGAGGTGATGAGCCTCACATTTCCAGCTGGATTCATTACTTGCAGGCACAAGCCCCTGAGTCCACCCTGCGAGTCCTCTGTGCCCAGCGGTCCTAGAGCAAAACCAATACTCCGTAGCATTGCACTCGTGGGCCGTCAAGATCTGACCTCGCGTTCCCATCTGGTGTCCTCCGTCACTGCTCCCCGCGGGTGTAGACATACTGTCCTCTGTCCCTACGGAGATACTCCTTCCCACAAGCCATGATGACCCACCGCACGTTCCTTGGCCTCT
>NW_011888964.1:1411296-1415618 GCF_000151845.1 Pteropus vampyrus
TTCCTGCTCTCTGAGGAGACATCTGCCCATCTTTCTTGTCTCGGAAGAAAATGCAGCTGACGGATTTCACGGCGTCTCCCTTGTTGCCACGGTTCCGAGGAATCTCAGAGGCACCGAGGCCATAAGCACAGAGGTTATGAGCCTCAGATTTCCAGCTGGATTCATTCCTTGCAGGCACAAGCCCCTGAGTCCACCCTGTGAGTCCTCTGTGCCCAGCGGTCCTAGAGCAAAACCAATACTCCGTAGCATTGCACTCGTGGGCCGTCAAGATCTGACCTCGCGTTCCCATCTGGCGTCCTCCGTCACTGCTCCCCGCGGGTGTAGACATACCGTCCTCTGTCCCTACGGAGATACTCCTTCCCACAAGCCATGATGACCCACCGCACGTTCCTTGGCCTCTGGCCAACTGCATCTCACTCTTCTAGATTCAGCCACGGCGTTCGCCCTGCGTCAGGCTCTCTGAGCAAGCCGAGCCCCTTCTCCACTCCGGGCCTTCGCACTGGCTGCTCCCGCCGCCTGGAACGTTCTTCTACCATGTTTTCACGTGGTCGCTCCTTCTTGTTGTAAAGATTTTGACACGAACGTTCCTTTCTCCAGGAGCCCTTTCCCACAGGGCGGCCGACTGCTGTCCCTGTCGTGCACCGCACACCAGGGGGCGCTGTTCCCGTCTCAGTTCACGTTAATGGTGTCTGCTGGAGTTACAGACGTGATCAGCACGGCCATCACGGGTGGCCACGTGCAATCTAAGAGGTCCCAACCCAGTCCCAGTCATGCTCATGTCATTCCTCACTCATTTATTATCTGCCTGCTCGCACCAGAGTGTAAGCTCCGTGAGAGCCCGGGCCGTGACGTTCTGGTCCACTCTGGAACCCCAGTGCCTGGAAGAAAGCCTGGGTCGTCACGATTGCTTAATGAATATGTAATAACTCCAAGGGCCGGAATGTAAAGAGACATCAAAAAGGACAACCACCACCGGTGGGCGCTGGGCTGGTCGGGGGGTCACTTTGTAAGTTGTATGGGTGTCTGGCCACTATGCTGTACACTTGAGACTAATACAGAGTAATATTGGATGCCAAAAAAAAAAAAAGGGTAGCAACCAGGAAGTGAAAAGTCACAAGAGACCGATGAATAAACTCTCTCTCGACTCCTATCTCTGAATCTCCCCATTTGTCCAGTTAATTCTGTTGTCTGCAGAAGTGTTTCTCAGCATTGTGGTCCACTTGTCAGATGATGATGGCTGCTTCTGCCTTCCGGTTACAGACGCAATGAGGGACACACTCAAATCTCTCCTGAGCCTGGACCCAAATGGAATTATTTTAATCTGAGCCAAGTGTCCATCACTGGCCCAAGCAGCTACAATTGGAAGAGTGAGCCCAGTGAGGGACAGTCCGGGGGACTTCCCTTTCGGCAACCACCAGCGTCGTGTTGGACGTTCAACTTCGTTTTCTTTATCTGAGGCACGAAAGTATTTCTGTACTTTCCAGCTCTGCCGTTCCGTGTCTCATGACCCGTTAAGCAGCCAGATGAACCTGCCGTCACTTCCATCCTCTGATCCCAGCTCGCCTAGTCCCACCGGCCGTGAAACGCTTCAGCTTTCTCTCCTTCCACCAGAGGCCGGAAAATGTGGAGAACGTTCAGAACTAGGGACTAAAAAGTCACATTACCGTTCACAAGACAGAGGTTGCTGTATCCTGGGTCATAATAAAGACTGTGAAAGAGACCAATAAAAGATGCTCAGACCTCCAGACCCAGATAAACTGAACACGCTTGAGGGAAAAGAGAAAAAAAAGTGTAAGAAAAGGCGAACTCGGCTGAGAAAAATGATCAAGGTGCTCAAAGGGAGATTATAACCCCCAGACGGAGACACTCAGCAAATGGACTGTTGTAACCCATTTCCCCAAGTGATGAGGCTCCAGGCCTTCGGAGACTGTGTTCTAAATCCTCCAAGCATCCCCGACCATTGTCCCATTAGTACGTTTCCGTGCGTGAGTGTGCTTCGAGACATCTTTTCAGCTGAAAGGTCGTTAAAAACAGAGAGCTCTGTGTAGCCTGAAGATCTGAGGCGGCTCAAGTGCTTAAGTGGTTCTGGCCGCGATGAGCGGCTGCTCAGGTGCCTGGCATCGGACGCAGAATTCATTGAACGGTGGAGAATTGATGGAGAATGGAGAAGAGGCATGAAACAGGAGACGCGCTGGTGCTTTGATGTCACTTTTCACCTGCTTGCCCACTAAAGGCAGGCACGGTACCATACGTGCTTCATTTTTCGGTCCCTAACAGCAGCTGGCGTGATGCCAGGTGCAAAGGAGGCATGTCCTTATGTTCATGGGTGGGATGCCCACGTTGGAACAGCGATGCCCGATGTGCCTACTGGAGACTCAGCTCTACAGAGCCTTCCTTGCTAACTCCGTGGTCTGACCTTCCCCTTCGGCCAACCTGGGATGCTCTACGGTTCTCTCACACCGAGAAAAATTCACTGTGCCGTTAAAGTCTCAACATCTGGGCTAACCAATGGCCAATGAAGCTGCTTTGAACAACACTGACCTTAGGAACTGCCTCGGTTCTCCTCGCAAATGCTTCACCAGGTCTCGATTATCTTCAAGGTGAAGTCCAACCATCTCTGGCAGTCTCCTCCAGTTCAGCTCACGACACGTTTCCATCTCATATCTTGAAGTTCCCCGAACCTGCCATGCTTCTTCCGGCCTCTGGATCTTGCTCATTGTCCCCACCTGTTTAGGAATGCTCCCTCTCCTCCTTTACCTGTCCCGGGCCTGGCTCATTCCTTTAGGATTCATCACAGCATGCTTCATTCTGTGCGATGATACAACCTTTTCTTTTTTCCTGTTCTGCGTTAGAAGATGCTTGAGGGTTGTTTGCCGTTCTATTCAACGCTGTCCCCTCAGTTCATATGACCGTGCCTTGTGCGTGCGAGGTCTTCATAAGTTCTTTACTGAATGAATGCATAAATGAGGTGATGGGCTTAAGATCAACCTAGGAAGATGGTCGACGCCACACTCTGAACGGTGGAGAGCTCTGAAATCCACAGCCGTTATCAGAGCTTATCTAGGGAAAATATCACAATCGACTAGAAGGAATCGGGCTCGACTTAGAAGAATCAGAATCAGCTTGAAAGCACAACTCGAAGCAACTTAGACTCCGGGGAAGACTCGCGAGCAAGTGGAGGGCATTCTTCCATGGCTTCCTTCTTGACCCGAGACTCGGGCTATAATATTGATGATATGGAGAAAGACTTTAATATAAATGAAAGAAGTAGCTGATCTTGTACTTTCTGCCAATCCTACCATTAATAATATATAAGTAGAAACTTCACACACTGCAGCTCTTCTCGTTTGGGGGTGGGGCGGGCTTGGGGAGGGTCCTGTCTCAGCCCACGTGAAAGTCCTTTCTCCTGTGTTTCGAAGTCCAAGTCAAACAGGGGACATCCGGCGTCTCGCAGCTGGTTATGGAAGAGATGGGAAATGGCTAGTGCGTGGACGAGTAGATGGACGGACAGCAGGATGGACGGACACCCGTAATCGTGTGTGTGCGTGGATGGATGGGAGGGGCGGAGGAGGTTGGGAGGGACATTGAACTAGAAGAATTGATCGGACTTGGTATTTCATTATATATTGAGAACAGAGGAGACAGAAAAATCAACTGTAATTAATAATTTTCAGCCTAGGACACTATGAGAATGGTGGTAAAAAAAAAACTAGGGAACATAGAATGATAAAACTGCTTTAAGGAAGCGTCTGTGCTTAGGGACATATGAGAAGTGATTTTCTTTTCTCGAAATGGAGGGATTTATTCTGATTGTAGAAGTAAGAGACGGTGTCATCAGAGAAGGGCGCTATATGTCACCATTGCTCCAATAGGACCTTTAAATTTGTTCCCCACAATATTTTACTCAGCTCACAGGGTAGAAGCACCGAGTCGGAAGCGTGTGCACGTGGGCGTGTGGGTTTGTGACTTGGAAATGTCCGGGGTGTTTAGGAAGAGCAGGGGTTCTGTTATTTCACTCACTCGACCTTCTGGTTACGAGACCCTGGCCGCATGGGGTTTCAGATACGAGTGTGACTCGTGGGTGAAATCATCAAGGAAAAACCCTTTTGCTTTCCTCAATTAAGAGCTGTTGTTATAGATATAAACAGCAACATAAATGAAGCACTTCAAGAGAGCAGTGGAGGGAGCTGTTAGTTTTGACCGTGGAGATGAGATGAGCTAGAGGGGACGCTGAGCTGAGCCTCACCTATGCTGTCACCTCATCCCCCCTCCCCCACACACGTGAGGCAGACGCCAGCTCTGACTCTGACCAAGGGCTGCCG
>NW_011888964.1:1416438-1422247 GCF_000151845.1 Pteropus vampyrus
CCGCATGGAGTTTCAGATACGAGTGTGACTCGTGGGTGAAATCATCAAGGAAAAACCCTTTTGCTTTCCTCAATTAAGAGCTGTTGTTATAGATATAAACAGCAACCTAAATGAAGCACTTCAAGAGAGCAGTGGAGGGAGCTGTTAGTTTTGACCGTGGAGATGAGATGAGCTAGAGGGGACGCTGAGCTGAGCCTCACCTATGCTGTCACCTCATCCCCCCTCCCCCACACACGTGAGGCAGACGCCAGCTCTGACTCTGACCAAGGGCTGCCGTGGAGTAGGGCTGTGAGTGCGAAAATTATGAAGTCGTGTAGCATTTGTATTCATCTGCATTCACGCTCATACCCCCGGGGGATAACTCCATCCCTGCCAACCTCCAAAGAGAGTGGCTTAAGGACATGTTAATATTAAGCACAAATTGGGGCCTGAAATAGTGCCAAGAAGGAAATGATCTGTAATAAGAGCCGTTTGTCAAGTAAGGTGGCCCAGAGTTCAGAGAAGCAAGCAGATCCTATTGCCAGCGATGGGAGGGTCCCGCAGGTGGTCTCTCTAGGCTGCTGGCTGTCACTTCCTGAGTCATCAGAACATGTAGGATGGAGACATTTCGTGGATCAGTTGTAGGCACTCCTGTCATCAGCTCCCCTGCCTGTAAACCCAATAAGGTGCTCAAAGGTATCTATTCAGGATGAGGGAAGACACTGTCCACCCCCCCTCCCCTGCCCCCATGTCCTGGGGAAACAGAGATAAAAAAAAAACAAAAACAAACCAAAAACAAAAAATCAGCAACCACAAGTCGTTTGCACAGAAACCAGGAGCATTAGCTTTGTTCTTGACCAATGTCAACAGTTTGGGGGCAAAATTCTCTGCAACTCAGGAAAATGATGGAACTTTAATCAGTGCTTTGAAATTCAAACTCAGGACAGGACCGCAGGGCAGGGTGGCGGGGGCGGAGTCTGGAGGAAGGTCAGGCTTCCTGGGCAAGGAGAGAGAGAATGCAGGATCTCTCTCCTAGTGCGTGGGGAGGGTTCTGGTCCAAGAAAAGGCTGCCTGCTCGGGAACTCTGCCTAGACAGCGTGGCGCAGGGAGGGGACCTCAGATTTGGGGTCAGGGCAGCACTGGGCTCAAATCCCAGCTGGGCCGTACTCACTGCCTGGATGGCGGGGGGCGGGTCATTTATTTACCCGCTGAGCCTCAGCGCCTTCTTCTGTGCGAGAGGGTCAGAGCTGAGCTTTAGGGAAGTAGGCACTGGCAACCGTCTGTTTCTCCTGAGTTCCCCTTCGCCCAGGGCCACTGTGAGCTGACTGAGCCCGCACCTCTCCAGAGCCTCTGAGAGTGAGTTTTCAAAGGCAGACGTCAGCCCTTCTATTTCAAGGCTTTTTGTTTTGTCTTGTTTATTTTGTTCTGTTTTCCCAATTGATCAGGCAAGCTTGCTGCCTGGGGTCTTCAATCAATGTTCCATCAGTTGTTAGTCCACACTTTCCACACTGCCTTTTGTTTTTTTCCCCATCTCTGATGGGTAACCTTAGGCCTTCTAAGGGTTGGCTCAGGAATTTCACTGTGACGAGCAGGCTCCGGCTCCGAAAGCTGAGAGGGACTCGACAGAGAGCACGAGCTCCCCCCGGGCTTCTGTCCCTGTGGCCTCTGCCCCCACGAGGGGTAGGCTCAGAGGAGGACGACCGTGCAGAGCGCAGCCCCTCAGCAGTCTTGAGATCTGGGGCCCTCTGCACCGGCACCCCCTTTTGTTACGTTGGTTGGCATCTTGGTTCAAACATGTGACGTGTGCCGGGCACTGGGCTGGCTTCTGGAGCTGCGGAGGTGGATAAAGTGCTGTCCCTTCGTCTCCAGGGTTCAGTCTTCTGTCGATGAGATGATCACACACAGATCAGCACACAACATGGTGTTTCTGGTGAACGGGAAGACCGTCCGGGTGCTCAGACGAGGAATCTGGTTGTCATCTTTGATACCCCTGTTTGGAGGGGAGGCCATCAGCCCGTGATGTACCCCACCCTGTGAAGGGAAGGTCGACATGGAAGGTATGGGGGTCCTATGCCCCCTTCCTTCTCGATGTGGCTATAAGATCAAGTGTTTTCTTAATGGCCTCAAGGGAAGTTTATTTGCACACGAAAGATCACTGTAGTTACCTTGGTTTTAAAATTCATTACTGAGTTTATTATGTTTATAAAACAAGGTTGTGCTCTTTCTTAAGCTTTTTAAGTTTAGCTTATAAATTTTATTCTGTTTGTAAAGATCTGGTAAAAATTAACAATCACTTATAAGGAAACCTTGATTAATACCTAGTCTCATTTATAAACTTAAGGATTTCCAACTGTCTGTAATCTCGATATTCGATTTTCAATACTTTAAATGTCTGAATAACAAACAAAAGTCCCCAAGGACTCAAGTCTTATAAATTTAATAGATTACATTGAACTCATAAACATGATGATTCTTATGACATCATAAATGTTCAAGTACTTTATATAAATTTAGTGAAAATTTAACTTAAAACAGCAAGTCTAAACCAACAACTGAATTACTCATTTTAATTGTGATCGCAAAGTTTAACTGCTTTCTCAATAAACCAAACTCTCTTAAATACAGACATGTTTATATGAAATTTATATATCACTTTTATAATAAGAATCCATTTTTAAAACCCATACTTAATTACTTTATTTTTTGGTAAAAGTATACCCAAACAATTATATGAGTATATACACTAAAATGTTAATAACTCTTAACTCTGGGTGGTAGAATTTTGGCTGTTTTTTATTTTCTCGTTTAAAACTTTTCTTCATTTTCTAATGACTATGTATCACTTTTTAATCCAAAGGAAGACATAATTTTAAAAAACATTTTCTAAGTGCCTGTTCTGGGATGGATGCCATGCTGGCTTTTACGGGGTGTTCCGGGGGTCCCTAGACCCGCTGTGCAGCCTCCCTCGTGGGCCATCACCAGATGGCCTGGACCCACCAGATGATGCAGCAGGCCTCATGGGGCATGCATTTTATAAACCTGTTTGTGCAAACACACTTCTTATATCCGGCTCCAAGAGTTCTTCTTTTTTTTTTTAAGAGAGAAAATTTATACCTGAAGCCACACTCTGCAGTCTGAGCCTTTGGGACCATCATGCAAATTCAAGTTTAACTGAAGAAAAGCATAGACTAGAAGCTGTTCTCTTAAGGCCTGGTAGACAAATTTACTATGACCGAGTAACCGACTGCCCGACTTTCTGATGAGCTTAATGAATGATGAATCAATGAATAAACACATGAACGAAAGCGAATTAGTGACTAGTTTTGAAAATCTGAATCAATGAGTGAGTAGATGAGTAAAATAACTAATTAATTGCTGAATGACTGATTGATTGACAGAGCAAGGACTAACTGGGTAAATGAATGAATAAGAAGTCAAATGACCACCCAGGACTGAAATGTGTTGAGTAATTAATTAATGATGCAACTGAATGGATGAGAGGCTGAGTGATTGACAACACTTGACGGACTCAGTTGTTGACTGAAAGATGGAGTACATGAAGAAGTGAATGAGGGAATGAGTGACTGCGGGCAAACTCAGGGATCGGAGGACTCAGCGGATGTGTGCATCTGACTTAGCCGACTAACCGCATGCCAGTTGTCTAAAACAAAATGATTAAGCGATTGTAATAAATGAGAGACAGAGTGACCGATTGAATAAATGAATGAGCGAGTGGGAAGCAGAGAGGGCTTCACTGGATCTCTTTTGTCCTTGAAGCTGCTGTGGCTCCAGCTCCCACCGGTGTGTACGCCCCACCCCCCCCCACCCCCGGCTGCACATCCCCGAACACCCTAGACCCATTGGTGCAATAACCCAGAACGCTCCGGGTCGCCTTCATTTTGTGGACGGAACCTGGGCCCCGGCTTGTGGCCTGTCTCGTTCTCTGGATGTGCCAACCAGTCTTGACTTCCACGCTTGCTCCTTGGGGTGGCTAGGAACGCCGAGGCAGGCCTGAGGCTCAGGTGTTTGCCCAGGCACCGTGGGAAGGATCCAGAGCCTGGAGTGCGGCTCTTTCCCAGGACCCTTCCCAGCCTCTGGAGAAATCCCATCGGGCCTAAGGTCGCTGTCGGGTGAGAGGCTCTGCTGCGCCAGCTCCGCCGGGAGGCCTGGAGCTCGTCCCTGTCACTGCGCCGGGCCTGATGACCTCATGTGCAGTCGTCACTTCTCAGGCCGTCAGGGCGGGAAGCTGATTACACAGCTTCACGACACGTGTTCTGCTGAGGAATGGCCGAGTCTGCCCGGTTTTACCCATGTTTCTCTGTCTTACCTGAAACAGACTGATCCTTGAAAGAGTTTTTGTTGAAATGAAACCCTTTCCAGTGACTCATTCAGACTCAGCCTCTGGGGGAGCAGCCTCCTGCCCCTCCTCTCCTGCCAGCTTGACGCTGCCTCCGTGGCCGGGCGAGGGGCTTGTGCCGAGAGAGGCTCTGTGCCCTGTCAGAGGCCTTGTTCCCTAGGAGCTCACTGTAGCCTCTTGTGCACCCGTTTCAAATAATGGCGGATCTGTTGTCTGTTTGCATTTGTTAAAGGAGACTTTTGGAAGGGTGTTTATTCTTAAAGGAGAACTTAGAGGTCAGCTTGAATTTCAGAGTGAGGACCTGCCAAATCCCATGGCAAAGAGTCTGAACACAGACACAGTGTTTATCTGTCGTCAGCCTCTCCGGTGTGGTATTAGCCGTTGGCATGGAATTAGACATTACCTGTGAGTGCCGGGCTGGAAGGGAGGTGGGGCTGGTGGAGACCGGGATTGACGACCGTGTGAGAAACCGTTCTGCTCGGTTAGAAGCTAACAAACAAGAAGACATTCCAATTAGACGTCAGCTTTCCCTGGGATTTGTAGTGTGGGCTTAACTTCTCCAGGATCCTCGCATGTGTGAACATTCACTTTGACCGGGGAGTAGGGGGCCGGAAGAATTAAACCAAATTCATCCCTCTCTCTGTCTAGGGTGTCTGTCTGCTTCCCACCTTTCCAATTTCCATAATCTGTCGGATTGTCATTACATGTTTAATTTATTCACTCTGTACATCGTCTGGCACATGACAGTGTCTGATGAAATCAATAAATGAATAAATGTCAAGTGCAGTTCATCTTTTAAGGCTTGGTTCAAATTCCACATCATCATTTAAGCATTGCTTGAATTTGCTTACAACATGACACAAAAGAAAAATCAAGAACCTTGGAGATAGGCCAGCTTGGTTTCACACCCCAGTTCTTTTACTAATTAGTTGTGTATTTAACTTCTCTCAGCCTGTTTCTTCTTCATCGTTATCGCTACAATCACGATCACCATCATCGCAATAATGAATGCTCTTGTTTACCATGTGCCAGTTAAGCACACGGCATGCATCATCTTTTTAATCTTCACAAAACTCCGTGATGTAAGTTCCGTTATCTTCCACGCACAGATGAAGAAATCGAGGTGCGCGGAAGATCGGCGGCAGCTCTCTCTCCGTAAAACTCACTGTTCGGCAGGCTTCGGGCTGAGTCTTCTTGAAGCCACTCAACCGTAGGCTGACCAGTGCGTCCCAGCTCGCCTGCGACTGCTCTGGGTTAGCAATGGACGACCCATGTCCCGGGAAAACCCTCGCGTCTGGGAAAACCACCCGTGCGCCAACCGAACCGCCTCGTACTTTTTCCAAAAAAAATTTTTTTTTTGGTTTTGCTCTTTATGTGTTTCTCTTTCTTGTAAAAGAAGTCCCTAACGAGGAGAGGAAGGCAGATCGAGGAAGGCTCCCCAGAGCCGGATCCCTGGGTTGACTTATTAGGCAC
>NW_011888964.1:1422297-1433110 GCF_000151845.1 Pteropus vampyrus
CGTCTGGCACATGACAGTGTCTGATGAAATCAATAAATGAATAAATGTCAAGTGCAGTTCATCTTTTAAGGCTTGGTTCAAATTCCACATCATCATTTAAGCATTGCTTGAATTTGCTTACAACATGACACAAAAGAAAAATCAAGAACCTTGGAGATAGGCCAGCTTGGTTTCACACCCCAGTTCTTTTACTAATTAGTTGTGTATTTAACTTCTCTCAGCCTGTTTCTTCTTCATCGTTATCGCTACAATCACGATCACCATCATCGCAATAATGAATGCTCTTGTTTACCATGTGCCAGTTAAGCACACGGCATGCATCATCTTTTTAATCTTCACAAAACTCCGTGATGTAAGTTCCGTTATCTTCCACGCACAGATGAAGAAATCGAGGTGCGCGGAAGATCGGCGGCAGCTCTCTCTCCGTAAAACTCACTGTTCGGCAGGCTTCGGGCTGAGTCTTCTTGAAGCCACTCAACCGTAGGCTGACCAGTGCGTCCCAGCTCGCCTGCGACTGCTCTGGGTTAGCAATGGACGACCCATGTCCCGGGAAAACCCTCGCGCCTGGGAAAACCACCCGTGCGCCAACCGAACCGCCTCGTACTTTTTCCAAAAAAAATTTTTTTTTTGGTTTTGCTCTTTATGTGTTTCTCTTTCTTGTAAAAGAAGTCCCTAACGAGGAGAGGAAGGCAGATCGAGGAAAGCTCCCCAGAGCTGGATCCCTGGATTGACTTATTAGGCACTTGCCCTGGAGTCCCTCGGCTTCTCTGTGTCTGTCCCTGCACCCGTGAAACGGGGACCATGTGATCTGCCTCGTGTGAGTGAAGATGGTCCGGGGCATCGCGCACCTCCCCGGACGTGGAGCCCATCCCTTCCCGGGAACACGAGGCCATGGGTGCACAGGCATGTCTGCGGCTGGTGGGAAGGTCTGGGGGGCTGGGCTCAGACAGGGGGTGGCTGCACAAACTAAGAGCCCAGGGTCCCTTGGGGTTCCTTGGCCTCTCCACTGGACCAGTGATGCCCCGGCTTCCTTTTCATCCTAACCTCTTTCTCTCTCCACCTCTCCATGGAGATGACGCCAGGCTGGACGGCCCTGCCCTTGGCCAGGGGACAGGTTTCTGCTTTCGTGGGGGGAAGCCCTGGATTTCTCTGTGTTTCGGGGGAGAAATAGGAAGGACTCTCTTGTGTGCTTCCTCGGGAGTTGCCAGAAAAAGTACAGGATGTCCAATTGATTTGAGTTTCGGAGGGATAACAAATTACTTATTTATTTAGCATAGGTGTGTCCCAAATATTTCATGGGGCATACTTACACTAAAAATACATTTGTCGTTTCTCTAAAATTAAAATTTAGCTGGGCAGCCTGTATTTTTACTTGCTAAATCTGGCAACTTTATCCTTCAGGCCCTTCTATTTTGCTCCTAACATGTCATTTGTTCATCGCCTTCTTATTTCTGACTCCCCGGCCCCATGAGGACAATGACTGCATGTTACTCGTTTTCATACCCCCAGCATCTAAACAGTGCCCTGCACTTAGCAGGTGCTGAGTCACGTGTCTGCTGGACAAATGATACCAGGAGTATCATTTCCTCTTCTCACTGTGACCCGCCTCAGGCGCCCACACTCGAACACACACATCGACAACTTGCCAAGGGCGCCAGGGCTTTATCTCATTCCTCAAGCAGCGGGTGGCATTTTTACGCTGAGGGTTCTCCGCCCCGCCCCGCCATGGCGTCTTGTCGCCCTAGCATCTCACCAAGGTCTCGAGGTCGGGAAAGGGCAGAGCCCTCGGTTCTGTGCTGATTCGGGGAACGTTTCCTTGAGACTTCCTTCCCCTCTCCTCTGATTAAAGCTGTGTTTGCCTCACCTCCCGCTTTTTCCGCAATTACGCTAATTAAGCTAATTTTTCTTTGTTCTCTCTTTGCAATTTGCATAAATGGCAAATTTATATATAGTGTCCCTAATTCTCCTGTAACTGCTCTGTAATTAACAGGATACTCAGGCTAAATATAAATAAGTGTGGAAAGAGGAACAGCCTTCTGCTAAGATGCCGATAAAGGCTGCAGAAATGAAACGCAGAGCGGAGAAAACAATTCTGAGCCTTGTGATAAGCTCGTGATGCCTGATTGGGTCTCATTTGGGAGAGACTCGCTAAAGGTCAGCTGCTGCACAGTAGCGCTGAGTGCCCTGTCTCCCAGGGCAATTTCAGGACAAAATCTGGGCCGTCGGCTAGCAACACTGCTATAGTTGTGGAAGGTGGCGGAGCAGGGGGTATGAGGGAGGCTGGCGGTCAGTGGGGCTGGTCTCAGGCCAGCTGGGTGACGTCGAGCTAGGGAGTGATGAAACTCAATACCTAGGCTCAGGCACTTTCCAGCCACCACATACCAGACTCTCAGGGACCCTGTCACGTCATCGTACTGCAGTGATGGAGTCGTGCTTAAGACAGGACCACATAAAGATGAAGGTGTCTTCCTACGAACGTGCATTAACATATTGTTGTATGGTTTACACAATAGTCCTTTGTCAATTGGTTTGGAGTAATTTAAAAGCTGGTCTTTGGATCCTGGTCTTAATTCTGTCTAGGTTTGTGAGTTGGGAAATCACACACCGTGATTAATGCAGGTTCCCTCTTCTGTGGAGTGGGGTACAACACACAGGTGATTCCTGGAAGAGCTCACTCCCAGGACTCAGCACACAGTCGCACTCACAGCTTTGACTTACTATGGGAAAGAACACGAAGCGGACTCAGCCCAGGGAACAGGTGCGGCGGGGCAAACATGGGAAAATCAGGCACCAACTTCCCAGAGTCCTCTTCTGGTGGAAATGCACAGAACACGCATGGCCCCTCCAGCGACACGTGGGAGGAGCTGTCTGCTGGGGATGCTCGTTGGAAACTGGGTGCCCAAGGCTTTCACTGGAGGCTGGCCAGGCAGGCACCCTCCGCCTGGTGCCGAATCCTGGACTCCCTGGAGGGAAGCAGGCGTTCGGCGCAAACCGTTCATTGATGCAAACAATCTGGGCACCGTGCATCACCCCTATCCGTTAGGGGATTGTGGGCGCCGTCTCGAAACCCATCCTCCCAGACAGTAGCTGAGGGACGACTTAGCAGGCCCGGGGTCAGGGGAGAGGAGCGATCCGGGGTCCAGGATCGCTGAGTTAACGCTCCTTTGAGGTCATCATGAAGCAGTATCCAGCATATGACCTTATAAAGTGAAATATACAAATGGGGTGATGAGAGCCACTCTGACTTAGGTTAGGGACCCAATCCGTCTGTGGGGAAGTAACTTAGGCTCTCTGAAAATCATAATAATGCCAGTTCCTCAGTGAGACAGGTTTACAGTAGTTCACTGTGTATTTATGTGGCTTAAATGGGATAATGTACGTAAAGAGCCGGTTTGTCCTGGCCTCTGTGCCGAGCATGGCGTTTGGCACAGGACAAGCATCCAATAAATGTTTATTGATAGGATGGGACCCCTTTAAGCAGATGGTCAGCAGGAGGTCTTTTAAAAGACTGGCCTCGAGGCCGGCGTCAGTCCGCAGGAGTTGTGGATGTCCCCAGGGATCACCTGCATCTCGGATGCTTGTTTCCCTGTTTGGCAGAACTCAAAGATCTCTCGCTTCAACTTTGCATCAACGGGAAGGTACTCAAAATACTCAATTATATTTTTAAAAGGTCAAAAACAGGTTTTTTTTAAAAAAATCATTTTAGTTGAAAGAAAGATTTTCAATAATTTGGGGGGATAAGGGAAATCACTTTTACTAAATTGTTTGGCGATAAATCTTTTCATGGTGTCAGAAGAGAAATGCCTTTTGTACTGAATGAAGTTCGTTGCAGGCACCTCGAAGGAAGCCTTCGTTGGCGTCCCCACTAGCTGACGAGGGCCACTGCAGCGTGACTTGAGGGGAAGAATGCAGATTTTGTCTGAATTCCAGAGCTACTTCGAATCCTGGCCATCCTTTGTGTGACCTTGAACAAGCCAGTTAAACTCTGAGTCTCTCACTGGAGGTGAAGGTTTGATTATTTAGGATCCCGACCAAAGTAACGATTCTCCCAAAAGACCAGTTAATTCCAAGAGACCATCGGGAAATCTCCTTAGATGTTTGGTTTAAAATTATAATCATGGCTTTGCCCCTATTAAAAGATGAGGTACTGACACAGCATTAGACGGCTTTGCTGAGTGACAAATGGCCTCCAAATCTTAGCTATTTATGACGACGGACATTTATTTCTGGGTGTCATACCCTGGAAGCTGTGGACATGTCTCTGTTCCACGTGGCTTCTCATTCAGGGATCCAGGCTCAAGCAGTGGCCCCCACGTGGACGTGTCCATCCCTGAGACCGAGGAGGACAGCAAGGAAGTTCAAATCAGACCGACTGGCATTGCAGGCTCCTGCTTAGAAGCGGCGTAGTCACTTCAGAAAGAAGTTGTTTTTCTCAAGACTGAAAGTCTGGTGGAGCCTGAAGGTGAGAATTCTGTTCCCACATCTCTGCGGGAGAGGAGCTGAGTGGATGCCCGTTTGCAATGCTTCTCTCCTCCTACTGTTTTGAAAGGTTCTGATATGAGGGAAGAGATCCTCTCGGGAGTCCGTGCTCTTTCATGATTTGTCAATCAGCTCCTCGGCAAGGTGCCCGCAAGTCTGCTGTAACCGATGGAGATTCGAAGAGGGAGCGGATCTGAATGCAGGGCTGGAGTGGAAGAACGTGTTTTCATCCGTGGTCTCTGGCGCCCTTGGCAATCTTCCTCGGAGGAATTTCGTCACCGTGCCCCCAGCCCGCCAGGCTCGAGGGGCCAGCTTCTCCCCTGAGCAGCAGACGCATCTGTTTAAGTGGGGAAAAGCCCGTCATGGATGTACATCAGGGCAACTGCCATTCATGGTTCTTTGTTGCTTTTATTAACTTCGGTTCGGATTGGTTGGGCCCGTTTTGTTTTTGGGGGATTGGGGCTTAGAAGATAAGGGGGTGTTGGACTGTGATCCAAATCTCTTATTTATAGTGGGAAACAGGTCAGAATGGGGAAATGACTGGCTCAGGGTCACATAATGCGTGACGACAGGCGGGAACCCCGTTAGCCACTTCTGATCCTGACAGCAAAGGAACAGGGTGGTCGCTAAGCTTTTCAGCTTCGACCTGCCTTGTTTCCCCCCAGAGGCCTTCAGGTTCTCTCCTGGATTCTAATGTCCTCAAGTGTGCATATCTCGGTGGCCAGTCTTGCAAAAAAGTGTGACCGTAGATCAATTAAATGTCACCTGCATTTACTGAATGCCAGTTATAAACCCGGCCCTCTGCTACGTGCCGGACAGTGAAAGGTGTAAGGAAACAAAAATAAAAAAAAATAGGGTCTGCCCTCAAGGCCTCACTGTTTGGTGGGAAACACGGACTTGTAACCAACCAATTGTCATGCGCTGTGCAAAACCCAGCCAGAGGTCGCTAGTTCAGTACCGATGCTGAACACGGGAGAAAATCATGAGGCTCTTCCCGGTCACCATCGCTCCACGAGAAGTCCCGTCCATCCAGAAGCTCTGGATGGGACCTCACTGGGACATAGGATCTCGGCAGGCGGAATTCATTAAGAGGAGGTCATATGGGATTAGGATGGGCCCTAAACCCAGTGAATGGCGTCCTTTGTGAGCGGGCCATGCGAAGACACGGACATAGAGAGAAAACACGTGACGACAGAGGCAGAGATTGGAGGGCGGCGTTGACAAACCAAGGATCGCCAGGGATCGGTGGCCACCAGGAGCTGGAGGAGGAGCATGGAGCAGATCCTTCCTTAGGGTCTTCATGGGGAACGTGGCCCTGCCAGCACCTTGAGTTTGGACTTCTGGCTTTTAGAACTATGACAAATACATTTTTATTATTTTAAGCCACCCTTTTGTGGGTTTGCTCTGGCAGACGTAGGAAATTAGGGTGCTCGTCGGGAGAAGGGGCTTGGGTTTATCGCCCAGGCTGCGGGGAGCTGCCGAAGGGCAGACCTGGTTATCACTGCGAGGCCGCCTCAGATCTCTGGGCTGTTTTCTGCCTTTCTCTTCTATAAATGGACATAGACATTGTGTCCAGTGGACTCTGCTCCCTAACACCCCTGTACCACGAACCTGCTGTGCAAAGCTCCCACCTACACAGAAGACAGGCCAGGTCCACCCACCACCCAGGGGCACGTCCTGCCCGCGCTCTCTCCCTGACCCTCCCACCATCCGTGCCCCGCCCACCCATCCTCTGAGCAACTGCGTGTCATGTAACTCAGTTTATCAACAACTCTGCGAAATGCTGTCCCTTTAATCCTCTCGTTTCGTAGATGAGGAAGTGTCAGCTTTCGTACTCATTCTAACACATCTCAGAAACCTCCTCTTCGTTCCCTTGACTGGTCACAGATCATCCTATCTATGAATTCATCCCGGGTGTGAATGGCTGGCTCTGCCTTTTTGCCTGTGCTGGGTGATGATATTCACCTTCCAAGAGGGGAGCCTGGAACGGCCGAGCCTCACCCACTGGTCCTCAGCCCTGGTCATGTACCAGAATGACCTTTATTGCCAGATTAGAAGAAGGAAATAGGTTCTACTTCTGAGACTCTGGTTCAGTAGGTCGTGGGGGTTCCCGTCAGCTGGGCTTTTTGCAAAGCCCTGTAGGAATTCCAAGGCACATTAATAGTTGTGAAGTGCTTCAGCTCCAAACAGTTCAAGCCCTGGGGCAAGCTGTGCTTGGCACTGAACGTTTTTTAAGCGAATGGGGCTCGGGTAGGTTGAAACCGTATCGTGCTGTCCAACTATACTGCGGCAGGGGTGGTAATAATCATGAGGATCTAACGATGGGAGGTCAAGGTCTAGTTCTGTTGTTTTCCATGTATTAATTGATTACCTAGTACCATTAATTGAACAGTCCTTGTGCACTGAATTGTAATTCTAATTTATTTTTAAAGTCGTAATATATGGGTGACTTTCTTTCTGGGTTCTTCTTTCTCTTTCATTGATCCGTGTGGAAGCTTGTGTGCAGAAACAGCCCCAGCTTAGTGTAGTGGAGGCCAGAAGGGAAAAGGGTAGGAACGGCTGATGTGTTAGTCAACAGTGTTTGTCACATGCTTTTGCTCCTTGATCCATTCATGTGACAAATTCGATCAATAGATTTTTCTAATATCGAACTATTCTTCCATTTTTGTTCTGTGTGTGTCTGTGTGTATAAATACTTTGCTGTAAGGTATAAATACCTTGCTGTAAGGTATCCGTTTGCTAATAGGATTTTTGCATCTTTGTCCCAAAGTGATATTGTCATTTTCATTTCACTATTATCCTCACCTATTTGGTATCGAGTTTACAAATAACTTTTTAATTTCGCCCGATGGTTTGCGTCTTGCCATAACCACAGACAGCGCTCTTAGTTTCAACTAGACATTTAGATTCTAGGTCTGAGTAGGTCACTCCAGGCACCGAGTCGTGCCCAGTTACACGTCAGCCCCACACAGGAAGCTCAGATTTATAGCTCTTTGCCAGGCATCTATATTCGATTCACGGTCTTCCCAGGAAAGATGCTCTTCACCAGTCATGGGCCTTTTTTCCTTCTTCCTTAACCA
Source organism: Pteropus vampyrus (assembly GCF_000151845.1). Lineage (NCBI taxonomy): Eukaryota > Metazoa > Chordata > Mammalia > Chiroptera > Pteropodidae > Pteropus > Pteropus vampyrus. The sequence continues at coordinate 1,429,857 of NW_011888964.1, forward strand.
TAAGTTATGATGCCTGGACCAGAGCTGACATTGCCCCATTACAGCTGTTCAGGGTTGTTAACACCCAGTCAGATTTATCCATCCAGAAAGGATTTTTTTGTTTGTTTTGTTTTGGCCCTTTACTGTCAGCTCGTTTTCTTCTTTTTAGCCCCTGCAAGGGCTTGTAGAAGATAGTAATTTTCCATTCTTAGAAGGTTCAGTGTAACCTGAAATTATCTTATGCTGTTGCTCTGGTGGGGGTGGGGGGCAGATTTTTTACTACAAATTTAATTTACTGAATGGCCAGTTCAGGGTTTCTATTTCTTCTTGAGTCAATTTTGGTATTTTTTATTTTTCTGAAAGTATTAATTTTATCCTAGTTATCGAAATTATCGTCATAATACTATTTACAGCATTGGTTAATGCTTGCTAAAATTTCTGCTGAGATTACTGTTATGTTCTTTAGTCATTCTTAATATGGTTTGTGTCTTCTCTCGACCGGCCGTGTCAGAGAGTTAGTTACTTTTTGAACCTCTTCAATGAGCTTCCTTTAAAAAAATAAACATCTTTACAGCTTCCTTATTTTCTATTTAATTGGTTTTTTATTTTATCTTGATTTTATCTTTTTAAGTTTCTTTCAGTTTATTCTGCTTCTTTTTCTAGCTTTTGAATTACATATGCAGCTTCTAAAGATTTTTTTTTCTAATACATACATTCAAGACAATATACTTCCCTCTAAGTATCCTTAGAGTTACATTACTCAAGTTTTAATATGAAACGCTTTTATCATCATTCACTTCTAGATTTCCATTATGATTTCTACTTTGACTCATGCATTATTAATTGTATTTTTTCAATTTCTAAACATATGTTGTGCTTCTTCGCACAATTTCACTCAAGTAAGGTGGTGACAGCCTATTCTCCGTACAGCAATGAAGCAGAAGGTTCCCAGAAGAGAATTATGGTGGAGGTAATAAACATATCAGGTTTATGTCACATGCACAAAAATAAAGATAACGTTCTAAGATCAAGTATACGACTGCTTAGAATAATGTTTACTTACCACTGAGTTTAATCTGTTCTTTTTTTTTTTATGGGCACGTTATCATTCAACCAATATTTAGTTATTACTTAATATATGCAAGGTGGGCTTGGGACTGGGGAGACAACGTGAACAGTTCTGTGAAGGGGTCAGTGGAAAGTGTATGGGGTAAGTAGAAGACGGACATCTGACCCAGAGAGCCGTCAGGTGAGAATGAGGAGGCTCCACAGACCCTAGGAGGGGAGGGCTGAACCGTGCCTTGGAGAAGAAGCAGAAGTCAGCCAGATGGCGGTCCACCTGGGAAAACGCATGGACAGTCACCGAGTAGGTAGACTTAAGTACGATGCAAGAATGAGTAGAACATTGAGTCATTTCAAAATGGTGTCTAGAAATAATGTCAGAAGAGCGACAGGATCCGGAGCAGGGTAGACTTTTCTTAAGCGATGGTTCGAAAGTTGAACTTCACCTCTGTCCTGAGCCGTCCGGCCTCTCCAGGAACGCAGGCTGCTGCTTTCGCTCTGAGAACCACACGGGTGGTCTTTATCTTTTTCTAACAGAAAACAAGAGCTAGCCGGTCTCAAACAACCGAAGACCATCTGCCTCCCTCACCCCTCTGCGGGTGGAGAGCGGAAACGAGGGCACAGCAGCGACGGACTCCGTCCTTAGGAGCCTTCTCCCGTCCACTCCGTGACACGCTAGAGACGGCGCCGATGCTGCGCTTCACACCGCAGTCGAGGGAACTGAGTGTCAGGACGTAAAGGACTTGCCCAAGATCACACGGCTAGAAAGTAGCCCAGACGGGATTCAGTCCCTTCAGGTCTGACCAAAAAAGCCTGTCTTCCTCTTCGTCTCTCTGGGAAATAAGAATGTTGATTTTTCTTGCAGGCCTCCCAGAGGTAATAATGCAGACGTACGAGCAAACTTCAGCATCACCGAAGGCTCTGTTGCAGTTACCCACACACAATAGGGCTTCACGGTGACCAGAGCAAAGGTTAACTTGTGATCCAATTTTATCAGTTAGGATGCTTCAGCTAAACATAACCGACTATCCAACCAAACATGATTTAAACAATAGTTGTTGTTGTTGTTGTTTCAATAACAAGGTGTCCAGACACAGGTGGTCCCAGCACTGATTCAGAAGCTCAACAATTTTACCATCCAGGACCCAAGCGTTCCCTTCTCTCTGAGCCAATGTCCGTCCCCAGGGCATCAATCAGAGCCCAGCTGCTGGTCCCAAGATGGCAGTTCCACAAGGAAAAGCGGGTCACGGTGTCTTCATTTTTTTTTTTTTTTTAAATCTTTTGTCTCATGCAGCAGGAAGGCATAGTTTCTGGAAGTCTCCCCGCCAAGTACAGCCAACTTCTGTTCATGTCGCGTTAGCCCAAACTGATCCCAGAGACACCTGTCATTGCAAGGAAAGATCTGTGACAAGGACCTAGTGCTTTCATCCCCCACCAGGGGAGACGGGCTTTGCTAGGACGAGGACGGACAAGGAGAGTCGTCCCTGGTTCGGCAGCCACAGCAGTGTCTGCCCCAGAAGCACGATTTAATAGCATCTTATTGCTGCTTCCTGTTTTGCATTGATTGTCTTCTGATTTCTGCACATCTATGATTAATTTAAGAAGGGGAAACAATTACTTATTACTTAGGAAGTCGAATCTGTTCCCTGGAAACACTTTCCGAGCCCAGCCGATCAGATTTCCTCCACGGAGCCTTGGAGTCCTTCCCGAGGGATTCTTTTCATTGTTTCAATGAACTTGGACCCTCGGGGGCCACCCAGAGAGTCTTAACATCACCTTTGTTTCAAGGAGCAGTGGGGGTGGCAAAGAGGACACAGGCCGATGTAAGAGAGACACCGTTGATAGCGCGCCCTGCTTTCCCATGGTGTGGCAGCTCTTCAAAGGTGAAGCCAATGCCCCGGACCCCGCCCCGTCCCATTATACGTCCCCACGAGTTTCTCCTGATGAAGATTAGCTCGGTCTCCAATTTTGCCTCCAATTTCTACGTTCCGCACTGGCTGCGTGGGCAGGGGTGGCAAGATGGGGTGTCACCGAGTAAAATCAGATAATAAAAACTAGATGACACCGTTTTTTGAAAATGCGTCCCTCATGCAAAATGCAAGATGTGGCAGCTTTCCTCCACGGAACTGCCCGAGAATTGAGTTTGTCATCGCTGAGGAAGGAGATGATTTTTATTGCCGGACTTTTTAATGTCTTGGTGCTTATGAGTGAAT
>NW_011888964.1:1433525-1440397 GCF_000151845.1 Pteropus vampyrus
CTTCTGATTTCTGCACATCTATGATTAATTTAAGAAGGGGAAACAATTACTTATTACTTAGGAAGTCGAATCTGTTCCCTGGAAACACTTTCCGAGCCCAGCCGATCAGATTTCCTCCACGGAGCCTTGGAGTCCTTCCCGAGGGATTCTTTTCATTGTTTCAATGAACTTCGACCCTCGGGGGCCACCCAGAGAGTCTTAACGTTACATTTGTTTCAAGGAGCAGTGGGGGTGGCAAAGAGGACACACACTGATGTAAGAGAGACCCTGTTGATAGCGTGCCCTGCTTTCCCGTCGTGTGGCAGCTCTTCAAAGGTGAAGCCAATGCCCTGGACCCCGCCCCGTCCCATTATACGTTCCCCACGAGTTTCTCCTGATGAAGATTAGCTCGGTCTCCAATTTTGCCTCCAATTTCTACATTCCGCACTGGCTGCGTGGGCAGGGGTGGCAAGATGGGATGTCACCGAGTAAAATCGGATAATAAAAACTAGATGACACCGTTTTTTGAAAATGCGTCCCTCATGCAAAATGCAAGATGTGGCAGCTTTCCTCCACGGAACTGCCCGAGAATTGAGTTTGTCATCGCTGAGGAAGGAGATGATTTTTATTGCCGGACTTTTTAATGTCTTGGTGCTTATGAGTGAATATAGATTTTTATTTGTTTATTTTTTTATTGCCACTTTTGAAATCCTTGAAGACCGATGCGCCAGTTCTGAATTTATTTAGATTGCCATGTGTAATGAAATACCATTTAATTTTATCTCTTCGAATTTATTCTATTTTTCCTGTTCTCTTGCTTTCTTGAAAGTTGGCCAGAATGTTTGTCACTGGCCCCCTTAATAAGGTCCCAGATTAGGAAGCACTTATGGAATAAATGCCTTCATCATATACATATATATTTGGCAGCTCGTTTTGATTTATAATTTAGTTCTTTTCCTCCAGTTGATAGGAGGGGAGCCTGGCTTTTGAGAATGCCACGGTGTACTTCTTGAATACAATGTATGCGTTAGAAGTAAGCTGCTAGCTTCCACTGGTTTCTGTCTGTCCATGCGTTTTTGGTTATGGACAGCCATGCATGTGCTGTGCTTCGGTGAGGATGATGGATGAAGGACAGAGGACGTGGACCTCTTAGCCGGGCCAGAGTCTGAGAAACTGAGAACATTTTCCCTTATCACATTGGTGCAATTATTGGCAATACTTTGCTTTCAGAAAAAGAGGGAGAAGAAGTTACTCTTTCCTGGGCATGTGCTATGGCAGGAACTAATGTGCCTATGAGGTCAAAGTTACAGGGAATGTGTCTTATTTGTTCTCTCCTTCTCCCAGGTCCCATTCTGTGGGAAGCTGGAAGCGATCCTTCTGTAGCTTTGGCCCAGCTGGCCAGTTCCAGGGGCAGAAGCACCCAGGAAAGAAGCCAGAGCAGCTAGGTAGTCATTCATTCCCCAGAAAGAGGGAGGAGTCAAAAGCACCTCTGCCATAATGATACGCATGACCCTGCCTCCATCCTCCCACCCCACCCACCACCGTAGAGTACCTGGGATTGTCTGAGAAAATTCACTGGCCCGGGACAAGCCCAAAGGGCAGCTGGTTGGGATTTGTTGGAAGGCTGAGTCTTCATTTGGCTGATCAAGGAATACGGTATGTAGGCCGATGGGTGTGGAGTGGGAGGTGCGCTCCACAGGAGAGAGATGACAGCTGCCATGAGGAAGGAAAATTTGAGAAAAGAAAAAGAGCTTAAAGAAGAAATTCGGAGCTGGGCATTGGTATATGTGATTTATTTCTCTTCTTTGTAACCTTAAATAGCCTTCAGAAATAATACTTAAAAAAAAGCAAACTACCTTTGTCTTCCAGGTTTTAAGAGTTGATTTCTGATTTGGCAGAGGAGGAGGGAGTTTGGGGTTAGTGTGCGTGCACGTGTGTGTGTGTCTGTGTGCGTGTGTGTGTGTGTGTGTGTGCGCGTGTGTGTGTTTTGGTTTGCTTTTTTGATGCTTATGTAGTAAGAAAAGACTTAAGTGTAGATGGGGCTACCAAGACTTTTAGCTAAATCCAGGTTACAGCAATGGACAGAGCTCAGAGGCCATGAAGATGGCTCAGGACGGAGCTGGGTAATGAAGAGACGCGTGCATGATTTTCTCACCCTGATGAGCCCACTGCTGAATCTTCTGGGGCTTTGCAGGACTGAGAACTTGGCCTTGGCTGTGTTGAACTGCTTTGGGTTTTTTTGTTGTTGTTGTTACTACAGCATAACCTAACCTATGCTATCTAATACATGAGTGAAACATTTATTAAACCTTTGCTATTGCTGGCTTTACACGAGGCCATTTGGATAAACGATGACAAAGATACTCATGAGTCACGTTCTCATTTAGCTAAATAATGATGAAGTAGAGAAATAAACAGACAACTCTGGCACAGCGTGATACGGACTCAAATACGATTTGCTCTGGGAGCATAGGGCAGGAGCATTTAATATAATCCGAGATCAGGAAAGCCTTTCTAGAGAAAGTAGCACTGAGTCAAAAACTGGAAAATGAATGCTGGTTAGGAAGTATGCAGAGGTGTTTTAAGGATGAGGTGTCATGCTGTATGTGAAACTCGCGACAGTCCTTCGTAAAGAATTCCATGTATCACCTTAATTTTTTCAAGTACTTTTACCTAGATCTAGTCACCTTCTTTCCAGAATAATGCAAAAGTCTCTCTCCTTAATTCTCAGCACAAAAAAATCCTCTCTCTCTTCTGAATCCCGTCTACTCAGAATCCTAGAGCATCCACACTGACTCTGGTATAGCCATGAGTATTTACGGGCTTCAGTAATAGTACGGACCAGGCAGGAGTCATTCCATCTTGTGACTTAGAAAATACACCTTAGCGACTGAGTCATAAAATCACAAAGGCATGGAACATTTGGATGAGAGACCAAAGGGAGAAAAAAATAAGAGTTCCTCTTGGCATACGAATGATCTCGACACAAACCTGTAATTAGATGTTGAAACCGAAGGCTCTGATGAGCACCATGCGGAAGCAGACGAGAGACTCAAAGCCAGACCCGGAGGTCTGGAATTTGCAGAGAGTGGCCCACAAGGCCTCCCCAAAGAGAGTTAAGGGGGCGGGAGGACGGAAATTGTCCAGGAGGTGTCTTCAGGGGTGCTGCTGTCCTTTGGGCACTGGCTGAGTTTGGTGAGCCTGCAGTGGAATCATCCCAGGAGACCTGAAGCATGTTTTTGCAGTCAAGATCTGACTGCCAGGCAGGAGATGCAGGGGGCAGAAGAGGGCTGCTGTGCCGCACTGGGGTGCAACCTAGGGGACCCCGCTGACTGGGGATCCTGCGTTTCCCACGAGCTAGTGTGGGACTCTCTGGTGTGAAAGCAAGCCAGGTCGGGAAGGTTCCAATTGGTAGGGCTCCCAGGGGGCGGGACCCTGTCATCAAGAACCTGGGTTCCTGGAGTCTGAGCTGCTGGCCGCTGGGTTGGGGGCGTCTCAGGGGATGTTCTCAGTAGTAGAATTGCCTGTCTTTTCCAAAAAAAGAGTGCATCTTAGTGTTTTACAGGTGAACGAGAGGGAAGTCAACTTTCTTTTGATGGATTTAATTCTGGCAACTCTACTGAGTGCTCACAGGGGCCAGGTAGGAGCTGGGTGGGGAGGGCTCACAGATGGGACCAGGTCCCTGCCCTCTGCATGTTTGCGATCTGACAAAGTACAGGTGGGCCCCTTGGACACTCCACGCAACAGAGGCCCTTGGGAAGGGAGGCGTCTGGAGCATGTGGGTGCAGAGGTGGAAGCTGCTGGGTAAAGGGCAGGAAAGGAGATTGCCCTTGGCCACGGGGCTCGCAGCTGGAGCAGAGCTTGGGGTTCCGCCTCAAGGACAGTCGGTGCACGATGGGTTCTGAGCTCACGTCCCTCTGCTTCCTGAACCCGCCAGCGGCTCAGTGTGGCGCAGTGGAGGGGGTGCCAGTCTTTAGGACACCCCAGTTCTAGTTCCTGCTCTGGCCGATCTGCTCGGTGGCCTTGGATGATTTCCACTTTGAGGCTCAGCCTTCCTTCAAGCCCCCGGCAACCTGGGGAGTGGGCGGGGCGGGGTAAAGTCTCGTCTTGAGCGCTGAGTGTCAGGGAAGCAAGGAAAGAAGCTTCCGAAGGGAACGCTGCAGTCACCCCGCGAGGTGGGCCGCCAGCACCCTGACTTCACAGATGAGACAGCACCCTAGTGAGACCGAGTTTTCTCCCCGAGCCCGTGCGGCTGATTTAGGTGACAGCGTGTCCCACAGCGCGCCATCAGCCTCCAGAGGGCGTGTCCTTCCACGTCCGCTCACACATTTGCGGTAGGAAAGCCTGGGTGTGATTTTCAGAAAGCGTGCAACGGCACCTCCACCAGCGTGAAGACTTTCCACACTTCAGAAAATGCGTAAGACATCTGCCTCCGCATATTTTTAGCATCCGTACAGCTCTGAGGCCACTTCGCAAAGGGAATACTATGAAAGGGCCACCAGTCTTTACATGCCCATGACTTTGAGGGACCAAGATTTTTTTTCCTTTCTGAAGCAAATTAACATCCCATCAGTATAGATAATTTAATAAACCTATGAAAACGAAGCTCTGGCTCTCATTAAAATGAAGCCACTCATTTACTCTGTCATCATATGGAGAAAGTTTCCTGTGACTCACTGGACCCCAAATCATCTCAAAGCCTACAGACTCCCAAACTCTTCCCTCTTTAAAAATTATTAAATTTATAAAATCCTAGTGGAATGGCTTCGATCTAGTATTCCAGTGCAGAAAAGTCCCATTGACTGAAGTGTCACTGAGTCACACAAAGTGGAAATCTGGGCGTGAAACAGGCCAAAGCTGACTTTCCAGGTCAAACGTTTGCAGCTCCGTGGACTCACGCCTCCTTCATCATGATGTTCTGGTGGCACCCACGCCCCATTTTCCTTCCCACCGGCCCCATCTTTATTGCTTCCTCGGAAGCTCTGGTCACCATCTTGGCACAGTTGCCCCAGGTGATCTGTGGGAAGTCTCGATGCGCCCCCAGCGCTGCCCGGCGACCGCGCCGCACTGTCCACCGCAGGGCGAAGCCGTCTCTCCCGCTGCCCTCCCGGGCCCTCCGCGGTCCGCACGCGCCCCCCTGCTCTGGCCTCGTCCCTCTCGCAGTTACTTTTCCTCCGATGTCACCTCGGGCACGCTACCCCACGCCCGCCCCACCACGAGTCACTCACCCTGCGGCCCCACGCGCTGGTCCCTCCCACCGAAACCGTCCCCCCCAACCCTGCTACACCTCGCCACTGACTCTCCGGCTGCCTCCTGGTCCCGCCTGCAGCCAGACTCAGACGAAGCCCTAACTTCCTCTGGGAAGATTCGCCCCACTCCTCAGTCCTGAGCAGGATGACTCCTTTGTGTTCTCATGGTCCCCTAAACGACTCCCATCACCGTTGGCTCATCACCGTGAACTGTCACCGCAGATTAATTTATCTGTGTCCATGAGGAGACCATAAGCTCCTACAAGGTGGGAACCACCAGAAGGTACTATCAGAAAAGTACCTGTCGGTGCATAGTAGAGTCACAGTCTACGGCATTTGAAGGAATGAAGGAACAATGGCAGCCACCCTGGGGGAACCGCATCTCAGGAAGCTGCCGCTCGGCGGTTTTGGTGACTGTCGCAGTCAGTGGGTTCTAACGTCACACCGTACTCGGTCCATCTCTAGGTCTCCAGCAGCACGGGCATCGTGCCCTGGACGTGCTCAGTGCTCAGGAAATGGTTCTGCACGCATAGCGAATGGTGTGAGCCGTGCGGCTCTGGCTGCGAGCACGTGATTTCCTGGGAGCTGGAACCGAGTGTGGTCACAGGGCTGCAGAAGGACAGCTCAGCCAGTTCCAGTGACCCAAAAGCAAGTCCACTGTCTCCGCTTTTGTCCTCTTCTCTAGGTCACCTCAAGAACGATTGGGAGAAAGTCAAAACAGCTGGGTGATTCCATTAACCACCCATAATCCGGGAATGCTGCGGGATGCTTTTGAAACTGAAGTAGCGATGTCTCCCCACGGGCCCATTAACCTGCAGCCGAAATTAGGTTATGTAGAAATAACATTAAATAAAGACCCACAGTCCTCGGTTAATTGAAAGGCAAACTTGTGAATTATAAGGTATTTTCTTTGAAAGGCAGACTATTCCATCGCCCCAAGACCCTTGGGACCACTCTTGAGTGTCCAGCTTGAGGTTCGTTTTAGAGTAATTTCCTTTTGGGGGAAACTTTAGAAATCTATTTGTTGTAGAAAACAGTTTGAAGTGGGAAAAATTAAAAGCTTTGGAACGAGATCCAGGTAAGGTAGGTTTAAATCTTGGATCTGCTACGTAATAGCTCCGCGACCTTAGAGAAGTTACTTAATTTCTCTGAGCTCCAACAGTGTTGTTCTGGTGAGGGAGATGATAATACGTATCTCCCAGTCTTGTGAGGAAGACAGGCACATATCCAGAAGGGAGTTCACTGGAGAGAGAGCGCTCTGGGAGCATCCAGGAGGACCACCTCGTCTGCCAGCTCCACCTGAGCCGAATCCTGAAGAATGAACAGGTGCGAGCAGGTTAAGGGGCGGGCCACCAGGCCCGGCCCTGGAAGCCACATTTACTAGTACCAGGTCCTGATCACTAAAAATATGAGGGGGTGGAGGTCAGTTTACTGACCAAACACCCTGCTTTTCACTCTCTCCCTCCCTCCCTCCCTTCCGTCCAAGTGTCCATGTTTATTTCCTTTCTTCCTTCCTGTGAAAATTCCATACTCTTTCTCATCTTGGCTTCAGTAAAGCCTGAAGAAAACCGTCAAGGTCGCAGGGGACAGATCTTGTTCCACCCTTCTCGATGGCACCAGTTGCTGGGAGGCAAGGACACCGTC
>NW_011888964.1:1442807-1445536 GCF_000151845.1 Pteropus vampyrus
CCACACTGGCTACCTTAGCATCAGACAGCCTCACATCCTGCCACCAGACACACCCCTGGCACCCTGCCCCCGGACATGCCGCCCCTGCTGTCTCTCCAGGTGGTTTTGTGTTCCGTGGCCCTACAGGCGCTCATCTACCCCTGCTTGCAAAGCCTTTCTAAGCTGAGGGTGGAACTCAGGACTTGCTCACTCCAGACGCCTTTTCCGCCATGGAGCCCACCTCCCTCCCACGTGAACTCTCTTCATTGTAGGTTAAGATGCTCTAATCGTCACAGATGAGGATAGAGACACGCTCCTGGGGACCGCTTCAGTTGGTAGTTAATATAAAGGGATAGGCCTCTGTTGGCTCCTTCTGGGAAATTATTTCAAGATTTAATTTTTAAAATGTGAAGGAAACAAAACTTGATTCCCTGGTCAGACTAATTATTGCGCTCCTAAGGCACACTGATGAGCTCTCCCACGGAGCCACGGGTCAGAGGGCGCTGGATGTTACTTTCAAGGGGAGTCACTGCTGGGCTGCAGAGTGCCGTTTCTTGGGGACTGAAGGCAGTGAAATTAATCCGTTAAGTGTGTCTGTGTGGCGAGCGGGTCTTACTCTCAGCGGTGAACGACTCGAAAGACGGGATGTGTGTGGTGCGTGTGCCCCATGCTGTCAGGCTTGTTCATGCCAAGTGCAGGGACAAAAACCAACACAAACACAAACGAGGGTTTGTCCTTGCGGAGTTGTTGAAGGCGAAAATGCTGGCTGCTGAGCAAGGCGCCTGGGAATGTGGGACCCGACAGCACCCCTAGTGTGGAAACGGGGCTCTGACCTTCACAGGTGGGCAGGATACAATGAGACAGACCTCCGGCCGGCAGCTGGTTCTGGTCCGGGTCTGCGGCAGAGCCGCTGGAGACCTCTGGGGCACCCCCGGCCTCTCTGGGACTCGCATGTCTGTTCCCTAAAAACAAAGAGATTGGACCACTTCACTGTCTTCCTAGTCGTCATAGTTTTAATGTGGCCACGTGCTACTTGTTTTCTAATTTAATGGTTTTCTTTCAACTAAAATCAATCCGATTTTCAAGCTTTGCCATTTCCAAGGGAATAATATCCATAAAATTGGGGGTTTCATTTGCTAATTACACGTTTTCACATTGTATCAGTTAGAAGGTCCTTGGTTAACAGCAATTGCAAACCAGTCCAGCCATCTCGAGAAGAATTTTTTATTGGCAGCATACTGGAGCCTCAGGTAATTTCCAGGTGGCTGGAAGATGGGAGTTCTGGGGAAGAGAGTGGATTGAAGATGGTAAAGGCAGATTTCAAATTTTTTCTTAGGTAGGGTTTGCATGTCTCTAAAACAGCTACGTATTTCCTTAAGGCACTTTAAAAACAATATTTTTAAATTAAATGATGGGTTGAGCTATGTATGTACCGACTAGATACGCTTCTAACTCACATGTTCTGCTCTTTTCCGACCTCGTCCTCGGGCAGAGGGGAGGCGTGGATGGTTTCCGGGGAGGAGACCGCTCGCAGCTGCAGGCATTCTTGGATGCGCAGCCCCTCGTCTCGTTTGTCTGATCTCCCTCGCCCGCCTTTCCTGGTGCCCGCGCGCTCTCGTCTGCTCTCGCCAGCCATCAGGGGTTTCTCTTTCATTTTCTCTTAGCCAAACACTCAACGCTCAAGTTTATTTCTCTTTTGAAGGTCTTCGTTGTTTCCATCTTTTTTTTAGACGAAAATTGGTTTCTGAAATGTTTCTTCTCTGCTCCATGCTGAGTCTCCAGAAAGGTTGCTTACAGCTAAAGGATTTATCTCCTCCTCCCCCCAGGTGGTGAGGGTTCGTGGCAGACACTGTGCCAAGAACCAGGAGACCAGGCTCCTGGCCCTGACTAGGTGCTGGCCTGGGGTCTCACCCTCTCCGAGCTCCCGTTTCCACGGTAACAATACGGCCAGGTCAGAGCGGAGATCCTGTAAGAGCCCATCCAGATGCGTTCGTCCAGGGTCCCAAGGCAGTTATGGGGCATTGGGGCTCCACTTATCGCAGAGATAAAAGAACGCTGGCCTGGAGCCTCCATGCCTTCGTGCGTCTTACCCCTCTACCTGGGACTCAGTGCCCCCCCGACTTCCACCTGGCCAACTCCTACTCATTCGTTCATCTGTATTTGCTCAGCAAATACCGAGCACCTACCCTAAGCATCGACCACAGACAGTGAACAAAACGAATCTGGCTTCCATGTAGCTTGCAGTGTAGTGGGGGAGACAGACATTACTCAGACAACCACAGAAATACCTGTGTGGTTCTGATGTTTACTCGGAACGGTGAAGGCACATGCATGGTGCCATGAGGGAGAACTGGAAGGTGTCCTTCACTGGGGGGGATGTCGGAGTTATCCTCCCAGGGCAGGCGTCACGGGAGGGAACGTGTTCCAGGCAAAGGAGGGAGAGAGTTTGCTGTGTCTGAGGAAGAGGAAGAAGGCCATTGTGCTTGGAGCACAATGAGGAAGGGGACGACGGTGACAGTGAGCCCATGGCGCAGGGCAGGGGACTGGTCATGAAAGGCCCTCTGGGATGTGGCTCCAAACCTGGGTTTTCTTATAAGTACAACGGGATTTTAATTAAGGAAGCGACTCATTCTGGTGCACGTGTTTAAACTGTCACTTAGTCTGCGTGGCGGATGAATTCGGGGTTGGCAGCAGTGGGAGGTGGGAAGTCATTTGCCACAAGCTCGCTGTCGTCCCAAGAGAAGAAACGA
>NW_011888964.1:1446756-1463419 GCF_000151845.1 Pteropus vampyrus
GGACTACAAGGCTAGTTTTGCTTCACCGTCTCCCAGGCAGGATTGTGAGTGCCCAGCAGAGCAGAGCCTTGCCTCACGTTTCTCCAGCAGGCACAGGGTAAGTGCTCAAGGGGTAGGAAACGTGAGGCTCTCAGCCTCTCCTCTGCCAGGGCACAGAGGAGAGAATGTACCCATCGCAGGCTCCCTGTCTTTGCAAATTCCTTAAGGAAGTGGAATTTATTCATGGCAGGTGCTGACACAATGCTCTGCCCAGATCATCGTTCTCAAAATATTAAATGAAGAGCTTCAGATGTAAGTCGGTTCTATCATTTACACTTTAGTACGAAGTTGACCCTTCATTACCTGCCTCTCAGGGATGTTGGCCTCTTAAGTGTCTCTCCTTGTGGACTTAAAAGCTTGTTCAGGATCAGGTATCAACGAGCTGGAGAGAGTGGCAGAGAGGCGTGTGGAGGGTAGGCCAAAGGGGAGTCAGCTTCTCTGAGAAGACCGGGTTAGCCCCTGGGTCCATCCATGCCTCCTGATGGCCTCTTCTCCCCAGTCAGGGTCTTCCCCTCTGCCAGGGGTCTCAGCAAGGCATTTCCCTCACCACGACACTGCATCCCGAGCCTGCCAGAGGCCGTGTATTGAGTTGTTTCTGTGCTGAGACACAGCCCTGATTCCGAAGGAAGGAAGTGTGAACAAACAGACCCGAGGCGATTTCTCTCTCCTCTCTCTCCACTCTCTCCCCGGGAACTGTCGCTCCTTCCCTCACCCTCCCCATCTCCCTCGCATGCTTTAGTGCCGGGGACACCAAGCCGAGATCAGCGTTCTGGGTGGGGTGTGAGTCGTGGCTTCGCTGCCGGCCAGCTCTGTGATGCTCTGCCTTGGTTCCTTCACCTGTGGGAACGAGCCAGAGTCACCTCCCTGTCACCTCCGCCACCGTGCAGTCCGTTCAGGGCAGTGTATCAGTTCAGAGAATGAACTCAGTTAATGCGTCACGGCTTTGTCGGTGGTGGGCGCTGCAGCTACAGAAACACCTAAGACGAAGCTCGTGGCAAGCGTTAAATGAGACAGCCTGGAAGAGCGGTGAAGGTGTGGGGTTTCAGGAGACGGCGTCTCCATGCTCCTGGCCCGCGCCTTCCTGGTGCGCGGGGATGGGTTGGCTTCCTGCAGGGCACTGTGGCGCGTGGACGGCACGTATGCTCATGCTGCCAGCCAGCCCGTGACAGACATCACTGAGCAACCCAGGTGCCATCTCAGTGCTCCCAACACAGGGCTCCTGGGAGCCACTGACCAGCAGTCAGAAGCGGAAACCTGTGTGCCATTATGGGCAGACAAAGCACCGCTTCGATTCAGGCCAGTGTGGTTTGAATCCTGGTACCTGTGTAACATTAAGCACGTTTGACGTGTCCCTTAAATCTCAGTGTCCCTTCGCATCTGTACAAAGAATGTGTTTTTACTGACCTCACAGGTTTCCTGTGATAATAAAATGCCATTATATATGATAGAAGCGATTACGTGGCACATAGGTACTTGCTAAATACTCATTTTTAACCCTTTCTCTTCTAGTTCTAAAAGGCCATCTCCAGAGGCCTTCCCTCTGATCTTCAGTTTCACCATCTCTAAAATGTCATATTAGTGCCATTCTCACAGGTTATTTGGGGGGTTCAAAGTGCTGCCCGAGATCGTACTGAGGCAGGAGATACAAAGTCGAGGTTCTTCGTTCTGACTCGTATCCCCTCTGCCCATAGCTAAGCCAGGTGGCTCTCAGCTGAAGGTCTCAGTGTCCCTTCCATCCTCTGGCTAGTTTTGAGAATCTGGGTCACCTGGGGAAGGGTCACGATCTCAATGCAAACCGACGTGCTAGATCTCGGGCCAAAATCCGTGAGCGTGTGTGTATGCGTGCAGGTGTGTGCACATGCATGTGTGTATGCATGTGTGCACGTGTGCGTGCATACACACACGTGTGTGTACGTGTGTGTACATGTATGCTTATGTGTTGGGGGAGAGGGAGTGGAGGCCAGAGCCCAGATGCTTCTTAGAACTCTTGGGGGGTCTGTTCCTCTCTCGGCCCCCTCAAGCCCTTCGGCACCTCAGGGAATAAACGAACCCACTACACGTCCCTTTGGGAGGGAAGACAGGAGAAGAGCCTGGCAGTTTCCACCTTCTGCTCACTCCGGTTGTTTCTTCCTCCCTAGTGGCTCCCACTGGGGCCGGACCAGGGTGAGTTAGGGGGGCTCCTGGACCAGGGTGAGTTAGGGGGCTCCTGGACCAGGGTGAGTTAGGGGGCTCCTGGACCAGGTGAGTTAGGGGGGCTCCTGGACCAGGGTGAGTTAGGGGGGCTCCTGGACCAGGGTGAGTTAGGGGGGCTCCTGCTGGGGCTTGCAGTTTAAGGAGGCCTCACTCCCGGGGCGTGTGAGGGCCACTCCTGCGTGCGACACTGTGGACCTTAAATGGAGCACACGCAGCTCTGTGCTTCCCACACCCCGTCCTGGTCCCGCAGTGGGGGACGGGCTTAGTAAAAGCGTCATCGGTCTGAGGGGAATGTTTGAGGCTGTGGGCTTCGGAGTCATACCTTCTGTATTCAGGCTCGAACGCCCCCACTGGACCTGCGGAAATTTGCTTAACTCAGCGCTCATCTTTTTCCCCACCTGCAGCTTGGAGATGTAATAGCACTGACCTCACAGTGATGCCGTGAGGATTAATTTGGGGGCTGCAGGAATGATACCCAAGCAAGCATTAGTGACAATAAAAGCACAATTTTTATTAGACTGTGCAATATTGAAAATAATAGGGACCCTAGAAGAAGAGAAAGGTATCAGATTCCTATCAGGTATTAGTGCTTTGCTGGGTGCCTTATATGTATTTTCCCATTTGAAGCCTCAAAACTATTCTGCATAGCTCAATGATCTTTATTTTACTTGTTTACATGGAAATTGAAGCCACAGAGGATAAGGAACCTGCCCCAGGATGTTCAGTTGGTATAAAGAGCTTACAATTTTTGAACCTATGTCCCTGAAATTCCAAATTCTTTGCTCCTTCTGTCCACCCGACACCACCTGTGACTTGGCAATCCACAGACTAGATGCTTGGTTCCTTCAGCTGTCAGTTCATTAGAATTACTTGTGTGGCTTCTTAAACAGACGCTTGCCGGAGCTCCAGCCTTTGGTTAGAGTCAGCTGGAAATCTGTACTCTTAACAAGCGGCCCCGGGTGGCACGAGCTGCCAGCTTTGGGCACCCTGGGAGGCTGGGTGACCCGGAGCTCCCTCTCACCTCCCACTGTGTAAGAATAGCCTCATGAGAAAGTCAGAGTGAACCCAAGGATCAAATTGCAAGAATAAAGTACCTTGCTAAGAAAAGACTGGCACTTTCTAAGGGACATATAATTAAAGCCCAATAGATTAAGATTTCTTTAAGAAATGAGGAATACAAAGATTAAGGCACATCTGCTACGGCTTCTTGAAGGGCTGCTCAAAGATTTATAGGCAGAGGATAAATCAGCTCCGACTAGAGAGAAAGTCATGGGTCTTATCACTCACATCTTGCAGCAGAAGGTAAAGCGTGGGGCAAAGGACAGTTGGTGGTCGTCAAACGAGGCACCAGAAAGGCTTTGGCAAATATAATCCCGACCACGGAAGAGAAGATCCCCTTCAGGCGAGAGGGGGCGCTCCGGTCGTCTGCCAAGAGTCGAGCGACTTGGCGTGTCAGGCCCTGTTCTTGGGCCGGCTTTTTATCACACACAGAAAACGAGCAGAGGAACTTGGAGTAATTAGGAGGTAATGAAGTTGTCAGAATAAGCTATTGACCCAAGAGCAGACAAGGGAGTAGATGAAAAATTTAAACGTTTCTAATTTCGCCGATCTGGAAGCTTTGCCTCCTTCGTCCATGTGGGAATTATCTTCAGTGCCTAATGAATGAGCTTTTCTGGGCAAAGCGGGGAGCGTCCCAGAAGACAAAGGAAGAAAATTGGAATCAAAGTCCAAAATGGTAATAGTGACAGTAATAGAAATTATAATTAATCTCATACATTTTTATTCGTCTTTGCAAAGCACTTAAACATATATCACCTTGTTCAACTTACACAGAAACCTAAGAGGGAGGAAGAAATATCTACAGACACAGTGTGGAAACTCAAGGTCAGAGAATGCGATGCCTCGCCTACGGGTCACACAGCTTTGCGCAACTTACTCTTACGAGAGCAGGGCTGAGCCTTGAATTCTGGTCCTTGCAGCCCAAGGCAGATGTTCTCTCCATTACAAATCAACCTGGGGGCCACAGAGGGTATTGGAGCATAAGCATAGTCCGGTTAAACTTGATCTGTATGGCTAAAACGGCCAGAGCGTGTTTCTTGCTTCTTGTACCCTTCCTTCCTGCCTCCCTGGTCCCTTCTTCCCTCTCTTCATTGTTCAGAAGTTTTAACTGAAGGAAGTGTTTTGTCTGAGAGGAACCTGGCCGTCCTCTGTACCTTCTGGCTGGCGTTGTCAGTGGGGAAAGAGACAAAGACAATAATCATTTATTGGTACAGGTCTGTCTTTGCCCACAGGGTCTCATTCGGCCTCAGAATCCATCTGCAGGGTGGGAACAATGGTCTTCTTGGTAGAAGACACTCAAACTAGGACTCAGAAAGACAAGGCCAGTGGCCCTAACACAGCGGCTAAGTTAGAGCCTCACTAGTCTCTCCGATACCCAAATCCATGTTTTTTCTTTAGTATTTCCACTTGCCAGACCATCCTGGCTGGGAGACAGTAGGGCACAAAGGGCACAGGTTAGCCTGGAAAGAAAAACTAGGATTCAGGTTTCAAGGTCTGGGAAGAGTCTCCTCATCACCGGAGCATCGTCCGCCCAGGCTCTCGGCGGTCCCGCACATGGGCTGCTCTGCAGCCTGTCATCAACTCTGATCTGCTTGATCCACACCCCTCTCCACTGATCTCTTCTATGTTGCTATGGACTGAATTGCGTCCCCCCAAAAAAACTCATATGCTGAAGCTCTAACCCAAATCTGTTGGCATTTGGAGGTGGGCCTGTGAAAGGTAATCAAGGTTAGGTGACATTGAGGAGGGCCCTCGAGGTGGGATAGTGCCCTTAGAAGAGACAGGGGAGCACTATCCTTCCCCTCCCCCCCAACATGTGCACACAAAGGAGAGGTCCCATGAGGACACAGCGAGACTCAGCCACCTGCAAGCCAGGAAGAGAGCTTGCCCGAAGAGTCATTCTGTATTAAAACTGAGTCGAGACTGTATACACCTATTGGAATGGCTGGGGAAAAAATGATGCTATCAACTGTTACTGAAGTTTTATACTTGAAGGATCTTATACTTGTAGAAATTTTGCACACATGGAAAATTTTGTGACATGGCACAGCCATTTTGGAAAACGACGTGGAAATTTCTTACAAAGTAAAACACACTCTTAACTGAGAGACATACGCCACGTGACGGAGCAGCCCTCCTCCTGGGTATTTCCCCGAGACAAATAGAGACTCGCACTCATGCAAAAACTGTATGCAAATACTTATGGCGGTTCATTCACCGTCACCGAAACCCGGGGGTCTCTCGGTGGCTGCGTCTCGTGTGCGCCCCAGCCCGGGCCTCTGGCGCCCGCTCTCCGCCCCTCCGCTCCGGCTCTGTCTCGTCCCTGGGTTTCCTCTGAGTCCTCCGCTTGTCTCTTCGCCTCTCCTGTCATCCGCGTCACTAATGTCCCGCGTCCATTCCCTAGTGTTGTAAATGTGTGAAGTGGTCTCTGTTTTCGTGGTTAGACCCTGAGTGGTTCAGCTCTCGGAAGCCGAAGGAAGGTTTATCTTCCACCCTCTGGCATAAGCATCTTGCGAATGTATCTGATTAAGTCTGTCATAATCTGAAGTCAGTTTCCAGGATCGTCCTGCTTTTTGAATCAGCTAAAGAGATCAGGAATTGTGACAAACAAACACCCGCTCCCCTCAATTTCCCGTCGCCGAAGGTGGCGTCAGCCTCTGTAATGCTCCCAGACATGAGGTTTATGCTCTGAACCAATGACAGATACCTGGTGGTGTTTGTCCCAGGATCACACCGGTCTGAGAAGTCGGGGGTGTCCCGGGAGCCCACCCAGTACCCTGCCACCCACTCCTGCGGTCTTTGTGTCCTGTCCCCTCTCTGGCCTGGAGGACTTAATTCCCATGGAAGGATGTGCCTCAGGGGACACAACATAAGCCGAGGGTTGAGACTGCCAGCTAGCTGCCTGGGCGCCCTGTTGTCACTGAGCAAACAGTCTCGGGAGGGGGTGGATGACGGTACAGCTTGGCTGGTTGACCCTGATCTGGTGTTTTGTTACATAATGGGAGGAAGGGGTGACTGTTACAGAGCGGGGAGCGGTGACTCTGCCTCGGACCCACGGGCTGCATCGAGAATTCAGAGCTTCCTTACCGTTTCTGTTTCTACCTCTTGGCATCCGGCAGCCGTGAAGGAAGTCGTTCTGCCCTGAGAGAGTCCAGGCCAGCCGTCTGGAGAAGCCTCGTGGAGGAAAACCAAGGACCCAGTGACAAGGAGAACCGAAGCCCCCAGGCAGACAGTGTTAGTGGAGCCCCCATGTCTGGCACCGGTCGGCCAGCCGTTCGAGTGAGCGGATCCTCCTGCCCCGGTGCGCGGCCCAGCTGAGGCCTGCCAGGCCAGCGACGGGCTGTGCTGGTCGAGCTCGGCCCAAACTGTAGGAAAATGAGCAAAGGAAACGGCTGTTTTATAAACCATGGCATCGTGGGGTAGTTTGTCGTACGGCAGGAGACCCCGGAACACCCTGTCGTGTACCGCTCTCTGCTCAGCCCTGCGGCCGGCGCGTTCGAGGCAGTGTGGCCGGTGGGACCCCTGGCAGGTGACTTAAGGGCAGCAGGAAAGGAGAAGCCTCAAGCGAGGTCTCGGGCAGAGGTTCCATCTCCTCTGTGGTTCTAGCTCTTTCCGGAAGCGTCTTCTACACTTTCCGGTTTTTATTTTTTATTTTTTAAGTATATAATGTCTTACTAGCTTTGCCAGGTGAGCCCAGCCGCTGTGCTGCAGTGTGCTGCCTGTCCCCTCCGTCCCTCCAGACTGCTGGGCGTGGCTTCCTGCTGTTGCCTATTGAAGTCCCAATATTTTGTTTTCCCCAATCCTCCCATCAGCCGCATCATTGATGCCCCGCGTTCAATTCCCTCTGTAGATGACACAGGTGATTTCTGCGTTCCTGGCTGGATGCCGATGGGTCCTCACGGGTTACAGTCAATCGACGATCCCTGTTCTCTTCTCCAGGCTCATTTCTCTGCTATGCTCCCAAACCCCCAGCAAAATACACACGGCCCCGGCCCCTCCCGACTCTGCTGTGTCTCCCGCTCTCGTCAGCTCTGCACCTCGCCTCGGGGCCTTTGCTCCCGCTGTCCTAGCGGATGAGTGCGGGGCTTACGCTCTCAGCTCCGCCGATCAGTCCTTGTTCAGAACACCAGCCCACCCCGCCTCTCCCTGCTTCTCCCCCTGCCCCCCCCGACCCCCTGAGCCTGTCTCTCTGTCTCTCACAGAACTTACTGTCTTTGAACATACGATGTAGTGTTCTTGTTTATCATGCTTTTCATCCATGTCGCTTCTGCATCGAGTACCACGAAGTCAGAATCTCACTTGTCTCTGGTCACTGATTTGTCCCAGGTACCTCGAACAGGGCTGATACGTGGTGGGCATTCGCTAAATGTGTGCTGAATGAACAGATGAATCTTTCATGCAGAATCTCAATGTCCCAAGTGGGAAAAAGCTCAGCCTTTCTGGCTAAGACTCCAGGCTGCTCATCGCCCACCCTCCTTTCTGAGCTAATGAACACAGTTTAAAACCCACAGCTGCCGGGGACCGCACGGCCCGGGGCTGCCTGCTTTTATGTTCTTAGCGAGTGTGGGCTCCTAACTTGGTCCTTATCTACTGCAAAGTTTGTTTCACAAACACTTTCACTGAGTTTTAATGGACATATTCCCCAAGATGGTTTGGTGGACAAATAAAACATAGGTTTCTTTCCTGCAGTATTTCTCACAGTCTTTTAATATGCTCACGAGTGGGGTGAATTTCCAGAAGCTCCTTAGAATATTTATATTCAACCACAGCACACTCTTTCTATGGAATGTCTGGTAAAACACACTTTGGGACATGCACATCTACCGGCTGACAGCAGCTTCCAACTTGTCGCTATGATAATTTAATCATCATATGTAACTCATAACTCTTAACTCAATTTCTAATACAGTTAGTAACTCCACATTAATCTCATCGCTCCATTCATGTGACCATAATTATTAACCATTAGTTATAAAATGGTTGACCGTAGGTGACCCTTAGTCCACGTTAATTAAATTTCAGGCCTGAGGAGAGGTCGCGATGGTAGACATGTGGGTTGAGCACTCAGGTGGGATGCCAGCAGCCCGAAGCTGACTTTGTCAGAGGTGTGCGACTTGGGGCAAGTCACAAAACTCCGGAGCCTCGGTTTCTCTTTTGTTAACTGAGCTGTTTCTGTTCCATCTGGGTGTTAAGGTCCCTCAGATATGTAGCAAGGAGAGAGGGAAGGACATCTCTCCCCGTCCACATCCCAAGTAGCTCTGTTGCCCCGGTGATGCCAGCTGATGCACATTGTTCTCTCGCTATCTGCCAGGTCCCTATCATAATGCTCCCCAAAATCAGTGGTACGTGCTCCAAAAAAATGACACGAGGCAATAAAGTAGAAACTGACTGGGGACATTTTATTCTATGAAGTTTTTGACTTTAATATTCTCCATAGGGCAGCACCCCTATACACACAAACACAGCAAACGTGTATGTGAGTGAGTACAGGTGTGCGTGTGCGTGTGTGTGTGTGTGTGTGTGTCCATGGATGAGTGTGTCTGTGTGTTAGGACTCAAGATGACTATGTCGCCAGAGCTTGAATAAGTGTAAGAAAGCAAACAAACTGAAGGAGTTCAGAGAAAGGAGAGACTGTCTTTTGAAAGAAGGACAGGTTATCGCCACCTGTAAGGAGGAGCAGGCTCCCAAAGGCTCACGTGAGTCAGCAGCCCAGAGGTGGCATGTCACTTGCATCAGCTTGGTTGCTCAGGGCTCAGACTTAGAAAGGCGGTAAGAATATTCTTTTCTACAAGAGCTGCCTGGAGTCCCTGAGAAATTAGATACTAGTTTAATGTCCTCACACACTGGGTCTAGTCTCTCCATGTGGAGACACTTAATAGCTGAGCCCATCAATCAATGAAGGAAAAACAGCGTTTGAATTGAAGTAGTTCAACCTCCAATATTTCTCTGAGTCTTTGAGCCTCTCTGAATCCTATAGGTGACAGATCCGACACATCTAGAGATAAGAATCCAATAATTTATGCTCGACTCATCTGGAGATTATAAAGATTCTTCCAAAAATATTAAATCTAAGGGTGTAGATGAAACAGCCTCAAGCAGAGACTTGTTCAGATTCCCTTTTCAAAAACCTGGTAAGATTCCAGCCAAGCGAGATGGACCAACGTCGGAGATAGGATAAGCTGTCTTCCCTGAGCTCCAGGACTTGAGGAGAGATTCTGAGCCAAAATGCTTACACATATGCCATAAATCAAAGCCAAGGATCCCAATCTCAGTGTGACAGTCAAGTGCAGGGTCAGGAATCTGAATCCCATGCCAAATGCGAATGGGAAGAATAGCACAGGCAAATCCAGAAGGATCCTTTAGACAAGACCTGGCCCTCCCACCAATTCTCCATGACATGCAGCAAGGCCTTTGCACACACTGGGTTTCATTTGGCCCGTTGGTAAAAAGTCGGTACAAGAAGGAATACGATAGATACCTAGCATGGTTTCAAACATCTGCCTCTTGTCGCAAAGACAGGTGTTGTCATTCAGTCAAAGCACTCTCTTCCACCAAGCCCAGATGGTACCTGAGAAACTGTCTCAACACTTAGCTCCAAGGAAGCGTGCCAGGGATGACCTGGGTGCCCCTGAATCGATAATATCAAACATTCCTTCCAGTGCACGCGTGCTTTTTAATTCTATGGAGAATAGGCTTCTTCGCGTTAAAGCACTTGATGATTGCATTTTCCTCTGACTTTATTATCGCCACCTTTGTGTGCTTCCTTCAGGCTTAGAATTGCTGCCCCCAAGTGTCCTCACCATGGGCCATCCGTCTCAAGGTATTTGCACCTGAAGGTCACCTGTAACCCAGAGTCTCCGATGCTCTGAGCGATCTTTCTGACGAAGAATCCATTATGAAGACAAAGCCTTAGGTGCTGACAGGCATCTTAATGAGTAAATCTCTGCCGCTTTTACAACCAAACACATTTTTAATTGGACTTCCTTGGAGACCCACCCCTCTGTGATGTCTTCAGGAACGCTCCTGCTGGCATCCTTGTGTGAAGGGCACATCACGACTCTCAGTGCTAATTACCCTCTGGAGGAAAGAGGGTAGAGACCCGGCCAGCAGCCGGCTCCATACTCTAGGTCAATTCTCGGGAGGGAGTTGGTCTTTTGTTATTTCAATTTCCTCAAGCCCATTAGGAGGAACCTAAAAACTCTTGACTAACCGGGCCCTATCCGAACAGAATGTTTGATTCTCAGTAAAATTTTCAGAGCCCTCCTCTCAAAGGGCAGGAGGCAAATGATAGCAAAATGAGTTGATATAAGGGAACTCAGAACAACAAAAGATGCTTAGGGAAAAAACATATGTGAGCCTATGGCATTTATTGTATTATTGTGTAATTCTTTTTTTTTCTTTATGCCTACAGCACCTGGTCTTTTCTAGGTGGTCTCCCATCCAAGTACTAACCAGTTCCGACCCTGCTTAGCTTCTGAGATCAGACATCGGGCTTGTTCAGGGTGGCATGGCTGTAGACCGTGGACTATGGCTCTACTGGGGCGTGAACCCAGGACCTTCTGTGTGTAAAGTAGACGTGCTCACCGCTACACTATGGAGCCACATCCTTTTTGTTTGTTTTAGTTGCTTAAAACGGCAGCCATGTTTTTGCCTATGATCTGTGGTTCAGCGTTTGGGCTGGGCTCAGCAGAGATGGTTCATCTCTGTTCTGCATGCCGTCGGCTCAGGCAGTTCGACTGGGGCCGTAGCATCCAAGATGGCCTCACTCACATGTCCGGGGCCTTGGCGCTGGCTGTTGGCTGGAAGCCTCACTTCATCTCTGCTGGGTGCTTCTTTCTCTCAGATGGTCTCTCATCAATCAGGAATCTAGACCAAGCCTTTTTATGTGGCAGCTGGCTTCTAAGGATACACACTATTTTTGAAGTTTGTCTTTGCACTCTTTCTAAAACATCAATCTGAGAAGGACCATTGGGAAGCTGTGGGCACCAGTAAC
The DNA here is from genome assembly GCF_000151845.1 of Pteropus vampyrus. Lineage (NCBI taxonomy): Eukaryota > Metazoa > Chordata > Mammalia > Chiroptera > Pteropodidae > Pteropus > Pteropus vampyrus. Next base: position 1,458,041 of record NW_011888964.1, read on the forward strand.
CATGGTGAGGGAAAAGAGCCTTTGGTTCTTCCTCTTCCCGTTGGGATCTCGCGGCTCCCTCCTCTTAGGCATCTTCCAATTCAGAGATTCAGAATAACCAGGATGCTCAGACTGTGAAAGCATTGCATAGCCTTCGTTAATTTGTTTTTCTTTGGCACATCGTTAGAGTAGAAGTCCCAATGTGTGTCAGGGTGAGATTTCTCCAGACTTCTCCCCAGTACATAGCATTATGGAATATAAACCATGTGTCAGTGAGAAGCCCATCCTTCAAGTCCACTGCCCACATGGACCGTCTCTGAGTTTATCTCATTACCCACCTGGCTGCAGACTTCAACAGCTGTTCAGTTTCCCCTAAAGAATCTATTTGTACTAAAGTATCAGTGAGCGATGTGGATTAACTGACAATTACGGAATGGAGAAAATTTACATAGCACAACCCTCAGCAAAATTAAGAAAATATATGTATCCTCTGTTAGACATTGATCTTTCCCAACTCCCTTCTCCACGAGGTCTGGGGGGCTCTTCCGTCCTCTTTCCTCCCACCGTGCCAGGCTCCCTGGCTCCTCTGTCTTCTCTGCCATATGTTCCCAGGCCCTTCAAATTCATCTTGCTTTTGTCATCTAGAACAACGCAGCTCTTTCCTCCTAAATCCTTTACCTTTCTCAGTAAAACATTTTTTTTTCTTTCTGTTTCGAGAGCTCAGCCCACGAAAAACCCACAAGGTAGAAAAGTGGAGAACATTCTGACCCCGTTCTCCCCGCCGTCCCGCCACTCGTCGTGACCGAGACGGCAGCAGAATCCCGTGCCACCAGGAGCCGGCTCAGTGGCCCAGATCTGTTCATCTATCCATTTCATTAACAGATATTTTTCGAGGGGCTCCCCGTGCCGGACACTGTGCTAGTCACTCGTGCAGGGGTGAGCAGCACATGTCTGCGTGGGTCTCACCCTCTGGCGTGTAGAAACAAGCAGTTTTAAAGCACACGCACAAGTGGGATAATGCGTAGGTGGACCTAGGTGACGAGAAAGAAGCAGGAGACGGGAGAAAGTTCCGTAAATGGCCTTAAGAAGGGCCTGGCGAGCACAGGGCGCTTAGGCCAATATCCGAAGGATGACAAGGGGTGCCCTTCCCTTGCCAGACTCCTGTCATCTTCCTGTTCTCCAGGCAACAAGCCCCAGGGGTGTTTAAAAAAAATCTGAAGTGTCAACATGAAAGCCTTTGAGCTGGCAGAGAACTTGGTGTGTCCTAGGGAAGGTGGGTTAGAGGCAGCGTGGGACAGTGGCTCGGACGAGGCTGGAGAGGCAGGAGCTTTGTGGGCCGTGCCCTCTGGGGCTCCGTCAGGGAAGGAGAGCCACCGCGAGCCATGTGGACTGAGGACTTAGGACGGGAGTCAGACCTTACACACATGTGGAGGCTTGAAGGGTCAGAGGGACAGTCACTGAAGCACAGGGAAGGTGGACATGTCGGAGCTTGTGGGGAGACCCCAAACTACAAGCGAGTCGGGTGCCCGGAGTGGAGCTGTGAGGAGGGAGCGTGGGGGGTGGGGGGGGGGGGCGGAGGTCTCTGGGAGCTGGCCTCTCCGGGGAGCTGTCGGATCCGTAGAGCTGCGCCCCTGCGGAGTCGTAGCCAAGCGCTGGGTTGTGCTCAGCTGGGAAGATGAGCTGGTCGCAGGGCTGAGCGTGGACAGGTGGGGCCTGCTGCACACCAGTTCATGGCCATACGTGCCGACGCGAGCCTCCTGACAGGAATATCTCTGCTTTCCTCCCACCCTCAGCTTCCTCTCTTGGCCAACTCTAAGCCAGACCCACAGAGAGAGGTCTGGGAAACGCAGCTGCCGAAGCCAGGTGAGGGCGTGGGAGTCATTCTCATAGGAATGAAAGCCCGCTCACCTTCACGAGTCCAGGGCCTTTCATGGACGACATCAGTCCCCTGCCACTCACCTGACCTCCCTCTGTCTCTCCGTTAGCATTCCTTGTGCGTCTGATTGTTCGTAACAAGGCCCCAAGCCCCCGGTCCCTTGGCTATATGGTCGATTGCTTTAGAGTTCCCGAATATTGGCTACCCTCTCCGTGGAACGATCATGCCTTCTCATCCTCTTTGAAAATCGGCTGGGACATGTGACTTCCTTGAGCCGTGAAACATGAGAGAAGTGGGGCTTAGCTTTCAGAACTGTGTATGGTTCCTCTGTCACACTTTCTCCTTGGCCCCAAACCAAGGTGGAGGCTGCTCCAGCCTGTGCCCTATAGATCAGTGATCAGCAGAGATCGATGAGCAGAGACTCCGCTCGCTAGGAGCTGATAGCTACATGAACAAGGAAAAGATGTCGGTTGTTATGAGCCACTGAAATTTAAGAGTCATTTGTTACTGTAGGATAAGTTAACCAGGTTGAGACGTTTTCTTTATAATCTTATGGGGCAGAGTTAATGCTAGTGGGTAGAAAATGAAACATTCCCTTTCAAGATACACAAGAATTTTCTCAGTGATGAAAGCTGTCAAGGTAGAAACGACTGCCTTGGTCAGCAGTGAATTCCTTAACGATGGAGGCATTCCAACAGAGTTGAATGAGTACCCATTTCCGGTAGTATACCGGGCCGTAACAAACAGTCTTCTGAGGGCCAGTAGTTCTTGGCGTCTGGGGAGAAATGAGTTCTGGAGTCAAACAGACTTCCCAGGAAGCTTATCAGATAAGTCTGGAATTCCTTTACTATTCTTCTGTGACATGGTTTTGAGTCTCTTGGGGTCTCCCGGCACTGACTATGTACCAGTTAATAATACTAATGATAATAACAACTAATGATAATAATGATAACAATAGCTAATGATAATAACAATAATTACAACTGGTAAATATAAGCACGTGGCCACGCCCCCTTTTTACCGCATCATCTCTTACAACCCTCACAGCTGCCCTGGGGGCGGTATCATTGTGCTCCTGTGCAGATGTGCAGATGGGGGACCCATCTCAGAAAGCTTATTGACTTCACCAAATCCACACAGCCGGTGCGTGGCAGAGGCTGCCTGGCTCTAGAGCTCAGCCCTTGACCCCTACGGCACACGCTGCCTCCCGTGGAGCTGTTCCCTAGATGTGTATGAGAAGCCGAGGACGAGTTGAAGCCTTTCTAAAGCCTTAAGAACACATGCTGTGGGGCATAAGTGTCCAAGAGTGAGATTCGAATTCTGTGATTCAGCGTGTGAAGCAAGGATGAGAACGTGCTGTCATGTGTCTCAGAAGCACTGTGTTTAAGGTACATTAAAGCATCTGAGCGTTTAAGGTGCATTAAAACCACCTCTGCACACTGGGTGCAGTAATCGGCAGGGTAATTTATGGCCGTAATCCGGATCACAGATGGAAACTTTATATATCAGCTCTGATGTTTTAGACATGACCACCTCGAGGGCTGTATTGAGAGGGATCTCGAGGGATCCCTAAGAGTGTGTGGCATCATAACCGACGTCTGCTAGAAGAAAGTCAGAGAGAAGATGATCTGTGCCTGCCAAGAATTCGTCATCCTTATGAGGGAAAGCCGCCATCTCATCTAAGGGGTGGAGCTTCTTGGAAAAGAACTAAACTAATATTTAATTTCATAAAAAGGAATGAGAAAATGGATATGATTTTAGCACCTACTATTGGGCATGTACTCACTTCACTACTCCTTACAACACAGTGCAAATGGGTCCTGGTGTCCCATCTCCCAGTCAAGAAGGTGAAGGCTCAGAGATGCTAACTAACCGCCCCCGAGAGCCACAGCTAGTAAACAGTGGGAACAGGATCCAGCTTTAGGTCTGATGGACTCTTGACAGCATGCCGCCTTCTAAAAGGCTCAGCGCTCAATAAAATGTCCCACTAGTTCAAGAAGTTGTTTTGCCAGGATCTCGGCCCAGTCCGGGATCCCAACACCTTTCTGTTCCTGGGTTTCCTCTGGCTCCCCGGCAGGAGACTCACCCCTCTCAGAGCACAAGTGGCTACGAGGCAAGACACTCGATGCCGGACGAGGTCGTGCCCCCTCGGGTTGCATCGCGACGTCACGTATGCTCTTGGCACTGGCAGCAGGAGGCAGGCAGGAGTGTGGCTCTGCCATGCGACAAATATAGAGCTGCTGTCCTTAAAACTCTAACAAGAGACTAATCCTCAAGGGAGACGCCATGCAATAAATAATTTTTTGCCATAACACATTCCTTCCCTTTGCATAAATTTAACACCCTGCTCTCTGTACAATATGTGATCTTCCCGCTAACTCCCCGTGGACAGAAATAGCTCTGGTGAGACGTGGTAGGAGACAAGTGGCAGGAAGGAAGGGAGGCACGACGTGTCGGAGAACCTCCCTGTACTGCGGGCTTTGCTCCAACGGACATTATTTATTGCATTCTTCACAATTAACGATTTACAAAGGACGACCACAGTGGGGCAGGTCACCAGGCTCACGGGCTGCCCAAAGCACGACGTGCACTATAGTGATGGACTCTAAGGTGCTGGTTCCCTGTGTCCTCTGCCAGGTGTTACCTGGCTGCCCACCTCTGTCTTCCTTCTTCCCCCACAGCAGTGGCTCTGGCCCACTTCCCACACCCCAATCGTGCAGGCCCGGCACGAGCCTCAACAGCCAATCCTGCCTCAGGTGGGAGGGTTATGTCTAGCGAAAGTCATATATTCAGCTAATGTACCTCTGGGTTTTGGCTCAGTTTAGGTTCTTGGGGAACTGCAGAGGGGATAGGCAGACATACATGGCGTCCTTTCTGGAAATCAGACCATGAGTGCAAAAGTCTGCCTTGAGTGTTTCAAATCTACCCGAACCATTTGTCTTGTATTTTATATGTCCCCAACAGGGCCTTTTTGCACCTGGAAGATCTTCAAATCTTTAGTAGTACCATATTGTTCCCTTTGATCTAGAAAGCCTGCATAACCTTGATGTTCTGGTTTCTAGGGAGGAGCTACCCTGTTTGAGAAAAGTCCCTCGGTGTCCCCGCAGACAGAAGTCCCCCGATTAGGTCAGGGCTCCTGATCCATACCTCTTCATCGCCAGAATCCCGGTAATAGCATCTTTGTGACACTGCCCTTCTCCCTTCCCGTGTCATCCGTTTGGCATGCCAGTTATAGTAACCCATCCTCCACCTCCAAGCTTCAGCCTGACCACGTGACCCATACACTCGGCCCGTGAAAAGCAGACAAGGAGAGCGCCAAGGGATGAGCACGTGACCAAAGGAAGCGCAATCGCGTCGCTGGCATGGAATGGGCCAGAAGTTTTTCAGTTTCAGCTGACAAAATCTTCAACCCGAATTTGTTCAGATGGAAAATGGAATATACGGGACTTTGTAAATTGCAAACCAAAAGTAGATATAATTCAGAAACAGTTAAATCGAGGATGTCGAATGAGGTCAGCAGGCAC
>NW_011888964.1:1465114-1467037 GCF_000151845.1 Pteropus vampyrus
TAAATTTGTGAATGAATATCACAGCGCATTCACGCAGTGTCTAAGCAGAGCTTCAACAGTCATCATTCTGGAATGTGGCAAAGAGAAATCTCTGTTTTGAAGGTTGGACCGGATAATTTTTAAAGCTCCTTCAAGTTACCCTTTTGGATTCTGTCTTGGAGTCTGATCGTCCTAATGTGCTTAGTCACCATTGCTCAGTGTCACAGCTGTAAACACAGAAGACACAAGGGTAATCTCAGCATGTACTAAATTAACCTACCAAAGGCGATACCATTCGTTATTATAATGCGTCATTAAGTCATCTTATTCCCATTCTATTTTCAAGCCTTTTCTCCTGAATATGGCAGAGGGGACAAAATTCTGATTTATCATCATCTATAACAATTTAAATCTGTCAATCCTAATAGATTAGGGGGTGGTTTTAGGCCTCACAAAAGGATTCACCAAAGAGATTCCTTGAAACAGCAAGCTCTCTGAAGGCATTTAAAATTGGATTTGATTTACAAAACTTTGACTTGCACGTAACTATTCAGGAACATATTGATCACTTAAAGTGAGGTACATGGGACATAAATACCTTTAATCTTTTATAAGAAAGGCAGCAATTAAAATCGCTTTTGGTAAGCAATTTTTGAAATGGAGGGTTCGATCTCTTTGCTGGCTTCCCCCTCCCTAGAAAACTCCCTCTCTCCCCACATTCTCTTCTGATTAAATGAGGCAACCATTTCGGATTCTTTGTAGAACGCAGTTTCTGACCGAATTGCACTCCCATCTTAAGGGTACTGAAAAAGCTGCTCTAAGGGCTTAATTTCATTTCCGTCGCTCTTTGTTAGTCCATTCTTGCTTCTCGGAAGCATTGTTAGAGAGAAATCGATCTGTTGGTTATTAAAAAATGGTCAATTACTATGGTATTAGCTGGACCTGTATTCCCTAACCATGGTGTCGTTTGCGTCCCCCGAAAAAGTTTGCCCTTTGTGTGTCTGTCTGTTTGCTTTATTTAGCTCGTGGTGCGGAGTGCCTGATAAGGAATCCTGATGATAGTTTGTTCCATCTCCAGATTGAATTTCTTTATAGATCAGCCTCATTCATTTCCCAACTGGTTCTAATCAATACAGCTTGACTCGGCTTAAGGTTAGAGAAACTAACAAAACCTTGTTACTGATCGGGCGTCCTAAAGCACCTTCTTCATAAAGGCTCTCTCTGATGGTGACCTGTCAAACTGATCCACAGCCTCTAAGTGGGCTCAGGCCCTGAGCTCTACCCAGGCTCCAGAGCTGTCATTGTCTTGTTTCTTTTTGATTCCTGAAGCCAGAGGCCAGAAAGGCTTTTACAAATTGGTGAGGTGTGAGGGAGAGGGGAGGAATGGCCTATCAGGTGGTGCCGAGAACTTGCTGTAGAGAGAGCTTCAGCGAATGGTTCAGCCATTCTGAGATTCCGTTTCACTATCTACAGAAAAAGGCAGCTGGACCTACGCTAAGGTCTCATTGAACTTGAAGGTGCTAAGACTGCGTGGAGTCAGAAAGACCTGCTGTATTCCCAAGCATCTGCCCCACTTTTCAAAAGCGCACCCTAAAATGACTACCATTTAGAGAAAGGGATGGAAAACCATCATTTCCAGATCATGGAAAATCTACTCGCTCTCTGCCCCAAGGATTCCAAACCCAGCTCTCAGGCTCCCTAGCTGTGTGGCCTTGGCCAAGTCACATTTTCTCCCCCAAGGCTAGTTGCTTATCTGTAAGATGGGGACATATAATTCTGACCTTTATCCATTCAGGGGATGTTGAGATGGTCAAACAAGGTCACGGATGTGAGAAGCACTTTGGAAAGGAAAGGAAAATGCATACAAAAGACTATTAGTCGGATGGCCACTGAATTGCCAGGAAAGAGCTTGTACATCACCCTGGAGCTTCATAAACGTGGCTT
>NW_011888964.1:1471082-1475210 GCF_000151845.1 Pteropus vampyrus
GCAGCGTATTGCACTGGGGAAAAATTCCCTGGAGGCTTTCAGATTGCTGATCTGGTAATAATCGAAACTGATCTTCAACTTAAGGATATATTCTATCTAGTATTTTTGTTATAAACAACGGCGGTACTTTTTCCATGGACTAGGCCGGCTGTGTTTCTCTTCCTTGTACACTTTTCATGCTCGCGCCCCGTTACGCCAAGTGTCTCACCCATTCTGGGCTTGTCTACCGTCCGTTTCCCCGGCAGATGGTCAGCAGCAGAGGGTGGGGTAGTGTCTGCTTGTCTCTGTAGACTCAGACTCCAGCAGTGTCTGACAGAACAGCAGGCCCAGTACCTGCTTGGCAGGTGAGTGACTGAGCAGACGTTAGCCTGATGAAGAGGGCCAGGCCTTCTTTGCCGAGAAACAGCATCCAGAAAGACGAGCAGCGTGGGGTTCATCTCTGCCGGAGGCCGGCGTGCACACTGGAGCAGAGGGAGTGAGGGCAGGCGGGGGAAAAGGCCACTTCTCCAAGGCCCCATGACTAGTAGCACACTGACAGTAACCGAGCCTTTCTTTTGGGGTACCCATCACCTGTAGTGACCTGAGCTTTTCTTTTGTGGCACCCATCACTGTTGGTAAGCATGCTCTTGACCAGTAGTGGACAGCCGTGGAGGATTCAGGCTTCCTTCCTGTGCACAAGTCCCGGCCTTGCAACTTCCTGGCTGTGTGACCTCGGGCAAGTCACTTAAACTCTCGATGACGTAGTTCTCCTATCTGGAAAATAGAAATAAACATGCCTATCTCATAGGCTTGCGGGAAATTTGAAATAAAAAATAATCCACTGAAGGTGGTTAAAACACTGCCTTGATCATTAGTGCTTAATAAATGCTAACTGTTGTTAATAGATGATGGTGGTGATGATGACAGATGATAGATGTATAGATAGAGATCTGCGTGATTGGTTCATTATGGTATGTCTAACCCTACTGCATTATAAGTAAGGGGCAGAAACACCTCCTACCATTCGGGAGGCAGCCTAGAAAAACGTCTGGAATGGAGAAGGTGCTCAGTAAACATAGGCCGAAAGGGCGAAGGGGGAGCTGCGGCTGGAGAGGTAGGCAGGAGACAGACCGCGTGGCGCCTTGTGAACCGTGCCGAGAAGCTTGAACTTTCTCCTCAGGGCTGGTCCGGCTCCTGAAGGGCAATGAAATGATCTGGTCTTCAGCATCACAAGGGCTGGACTGGAGGCCCAGGGACCTGTCACACCAGTTGAGTGAATAACCCAACTAGTGAATAACTTGACTAGCTGATGACGGGCTGGGCCGAGGAAGGGGCAGCACAGAAGGGAAGAAGGACTTTTCCTCTTCGTTACTTTCTGTCAGTTATTTAAGCTCCCTCGATCGTACTTTTCTTATTGGGGAAGCAGAGCTAAGAACCCAATTCTGACAGGGCTTTTGTGGGGAATATATAAAATACGGAGAGACTCACATATTCTTGGTTTGCTAGATAATCCTCTTCCCCGTCACTAACACCCCCTCTCCGGCACCAAACACACACATTAAATGCCATTGACCGATATTTAGGGAAATGTAGCCTAATCTTCTAATCAAATACTCTTAAGAATGGATAACTCTTCAAGGTCAGGTCGTCGTACTCAGAGAGTTTTAGAAATGGAGACTATCCTAGATCATAACTGTTCCACGCATGTGCGAACACGGAGAATGGGAAAGCCACGGCGGTTAGCCCTGTGTTACACAGCACGCAGGCGTCAGTGCTGGTCTGATCTAGACCCCACTGCTGATTCCGCGGTCACCGCGGTGTCTTCCAGCTGCTCCAAAAGCTAAGCCAGGGTGCCTCGTGCTGTGCACGTCATCCAGGAATGTTTATTAACCAGATTTACAGACAGCAATGTCGGTTAGCCCAGGAGGACACAGCAACTCTGCAGCAACATCTCTGATGTGCGACACTCAGACGAAGTGCCAGAGACTTGGCCGCTTTCTTTACCTGTATTAGTTCGTTTTGTTCTCATTATTCCCATTTTACAGATGACTAAACCAAGTCTCAGAGATGTAAAATAATTGCTTCTACGTGATATAACTAAGAGTCAAATACGTTCAAATGTTAAGCGAGCTTCATTAAATAGTAATTACTTGAACATTTATTCTGTGGCAGGGAACCCGGTATCCTAGACAGATACCGGATCCAAACCCAGCTCTGTCCTACTCCAAAGTCCACGCTCTTATTCACTGCTCGGCCCTGCAGAGCCTAGTCGAAAACACCACGTATTGAACTTCCAGGCCAATTTCTCTTTATCGTTCTGGTTATTCTGTACTGATATATATTTTTTGCCATTATTTTCAACTATATTTTAATATGATTTATTTTTTGTCCTACAGCACGTCAAATTTCAAGTCTATTTAATCCAATAGATGCTTAATTCGGTCATAACTATGCAAAAGCAATCTGCTAGAATAGAGAGTAGAGAAATATAAAGATTAATAAAACAGGATCCTTGCCCAAAAAGAGTTGACAGTTTTATGCTGGGTAGTGGGAGGATTAAACAGAGGTACTGGGGAGGAGAAGGGAAGAGAAAATGACATTGAACAAAGGCCCGTCTCGCCAGATGCTGTTCGTCGGTGCTTTCTGCACATTCTCACGTATGGCCTTCGCAGGAGCTGCTTCCAGTGGTGAACAGGAGAGTCGCGAGCTCAGAATGAGTAACGAAACCCCCTGAGCTCGCACTGCTCGTGCTGGGGAGTGGCCGAATGGAGATTCCCACAGTCCGTCTGACCCCCACCCTGGACCCTACGCTGCGTCACACCAGCACCAGAAGGCAACCAGACGGAGACAGAGAAGGGAGCCATAATTCTAAGTTCTTCACGTTAACCCTTAACTCTTCTTGATCTTTCACTCTTCTCTCGTTCGCAACCTGGATGTGCAAGGTTGAAATTGGAAGGAGATTTAAAGTTCAGCTGGTTCCAGGAAGGCAAATAGATATTTATCTCATGGCCCATGGGAAGGGCGACTCCAACTAACAACTAACTAGTCCTCTCTGGTTTGTGAGGTGAGAAGTCCAGAGCACAGAGAGGAAATGGTCCTTGTGTGCGGTCGGGACGAGGAAGTGAATCCCTATTGAGTGTCTGCTAAGTTCCAGGAACTGTTTTATTTTCCCCAGCTTTATTATAGTATAATAGACAAATACAGACTGTATATACTTAAGGTATATGATGCGGTTTTGATATATGTATACATCGTGAAAAAATTACCACAATCAAGCTAGTTAACATATCTGTCATGTCACATAATGGCCATTTGCGTGTGTGGTGAGAACACTTAAGATCTACTTAGCAAATTGCAAGTATACAATACAGTATTAATAACTATAGTCACCAGGCCGTGCATTAGAGATGCAGAACTTATTCAGCCGGCATCACCGAAATGTCGAACCTTTGTTTAATGTCTCCCCATTTCCCTCGCCCTCCAGCTCCGCCTAGAAATCACCATTTTACTCTCTGTTTTCATGAGTTCTACTTTTGGAGATTCTACATATAAGAGAGATCATGCAATATTTGTCTTTCCGCGTTCGGCTTATTTCAGACAGCATAATGTTATCCAGGTTCACGTGTGTTGTTGCAAATGACAGTATTTCCTTATTTTTAAGGCTAAATAATGATAACGACAACAATGATAATATAGAATAAAATATATACATGATCAAATAATATCTATATATATTATCGAAAAGACAAAAGATAACTGCTGTGGAGATACGGGCAAAAGAGAAGCCTCGCACACTTTTGACGGGAGTGTCAATTGGAGCCGCCACTATGGAAAACAGTATGGAGTGTCCTCCGAGTATTAAAGAGAGAGCTACCATACGATCGCGCGATCTCGCTTCTGGGCATATATTTAAAGAGAAGGAAATCCAGGTACTGTTTTAGACTCTGGATACAGAATTGAATAGAACAGTTAAAATCCTTCTCCCGTGAAATTTACAGTCTAATAAGGATACTGACACTGACTTCATCAGCCAGAAAGTAGACACCGTGCAAAGCCGTAGGGCTAAATGCGTTTATCTAATGGGAAGGCACACATGGAGAAGAGGGACAAGAGCAGAGCCTTGGGCTCTCAAGAGATTAGAGAAAGGGA
>NW_011888964.1:1475260-1478223 GCF_000151845.1 Pteropus vampyrus
ATATACTTAAGGTATATGATGCGGTTTTGATATATGTATACATCGTGAAAAAATTACCACAATCAAGCTAGTTAACATATCTGTCATGTCACATAATGGCCATTTGCGTGTGTGGTGAGAACACTTAAGATCTACTTAGCAAATTGCAAGTATACAATACAGTATTAATAACTATAGTCACCAGGCCGTGCATTAGAGATGCAGAACTTATTCAGCCGGCATCACTGAAATGTCGAACCTTTGTTTAATGTCTCCCCATTTCCCTCGCCCTCCAGCTCCGCCTAGAAATCACCATTTTACTCTCTGTTTTCATGAGTTCTACTTTTGGAGATTCTACATATAAGAGAGATCATGCAATATTTGTCTTTCCGCGTTCGGCTTATTTCAGACAGCATAATGTTATCCAGGTTCACGTGTGTTGTTGCAAATGACAGTATTTCCTTATTTTTAAGGCTAAATAATGATAACGACAACAATGATAATATAGAATAAAATATATACATGATCAAATAATATCTATATATATTATCGAAAAGACAAAAGATAACTGCTGTGGAGATACGGGCAAAAGAGAAGCCTCGCACACTTTTGACGGGAGTGTCAATTGGAGCCGCCACTATGGAAAACAGTATGGAGTGTCCTCCGAGTATTAAAGAGAGAGCTACCATACGATCGCGCGATCTCACTTCTGGGCATATATTTAAAGAGAAGGAAATCCAGGTACTGTTTTAGACTCTGGATACAGAATTGAATAGAACAGTTAAAATCCTTCTCCCGTGAAATTTACAGTCTAATAAGGATACTGACACTGACTTCATCAGCCAGAAAGTAGACACCGTGCAAAGCCGTAGGGCTAAATGCGTTTATCTAATGGGAAGGCACACATGGAGAAGAGGGACAAGAGCAGAGCCTTGGGCTCTCAAGAGATTAGAGAAAGGGACAGGATCCTGCAAAGGGGCTTGAGAGGCTGCAGGCATAGCATAGGAGCAGAACCAGTAGTGAGTTTCTTAGAAATCAGAGAAATTAGCTCACACAGGAAGGAGCGTTCTACTGGGTCAGAAGTTGCGTTTGCAGATTCCGGCTTCACCATCCCCTCCAGGGAGATAGGGTTGCTAGGCTTCCAAGGATCTCAGTTCATCATCCGGAGGCACCATTTTTTTTCTCTTGCAAATGGGACCCCTGAATGTTGTCATGCATGAGTATGGAGTCTCTTTGTAAACTGCTTTATGGATGAAAGAGATATGATGGTGTCCTCCAGAAAACCTGAGTGTCTGGATGTTGGTTTTATGTTTTTTGTTTTGTTTTTTTCCATTTAGAGTCATAACAAAGTGAGACTGCTGATGGGGACAGAAGGGAGGTCTTTTCTGATGTGGCACGTCTCACAAAATCATCAGAAACAACCTCACAAAACAGTGGTGGGGGATTTTTTTTTTTTTTTTGAGTTCGCCAAAGATGCTTTGGCCAATTATTGTTTTTTAAATTTACTTTTGACAAATTCTCCTAATGATCTGTTCCCTTGTCGTTGGATAGATAATAGTGCTCCACTGCCATGCAGGGGAGAATCTGAGGGTATTTCTCCAATAGATCTTTGGGGGCTTTTGGGAAAGGGAAAAAAAAGGAAATGGGAGCTGGGTAGGCGGCCGAAAATATTCACTAAGGTGACGTGTCACCCTTTAAATCTAAGAAGAACCGTAAATAGCAAACGTTTATGTGGCATTTACCACTTACCAGACACTGTTCTAAGCACTTTACACACATCGACACATTTAATGTTTAAAACCTAATGAGGTAGGTACTACGAAGGTTCCCATTTTATAGATGAGAAGATAGGTTGAAAACCTCCAGAGGGTACCTAGCTGCCAAGAAGCAGAGTCTGTACGTGTGATCCCTGTTCTGCGTTCCTCTTCTGCAGGCTGCGTTCCTTCTCACGCTCTGCCCCTTCTGTTGTAGAGATGAGCTAACAGGTACAGATGGAGGAATGGAGGTAGGGCCAGACTCTATCTCATAGCTGCTGGAAGCTGCAAACCCCTCTAGCCGAGTAAGGCTTGATTGATGCCCCTCTGCCTCACTCATCTTTCATTCCTGGGCTGCTAGCTTCTACAGGTGACCTGCGCGGACTGGTCCACCCCTTGGAGATGCCATCCACATGGCTTTGCCACTTTCCAAAGGCTAAGCACCCATGGGAAGTGAAAGCCTCTGCCTCCAGCCATTTTGCTCGTTAAGATTCCTTGAGCCCAGCTTCTCGGGCAGTCCTGGGGAAATCAGCTGCTGAGCCAGACAGCCAGATAAGTGTATTTTTCTCTGGAAGCCACAGACCCACAAAAGAATTAACGAAGATGAATTAAGGGTTGTTAGAGCTTGGAGAAGTCAAGCTATTTTCTACCCAGGAGCAATGTGTTAAAATCATGGAAATCTGGACAAGTAACTAGAAAGTACAGCACAGGGAACAATTTTGGACCAATGAACAATACAGAATGATTGTGTGGTGAAGCCTCGTCCACCCCCATTACCTCCTACCCTATTTCTGGCAGGTCTCTGCAGAACCATCTAGTGAATATCATGTCCCCACAGGGCCCTCCATGGGGTCTGCCTGGGGAGTTAGTACTCTTTTCCTCCTGATTCCCCACTCCTCCCACCCTGTCCAGGAAAACTCCAAGGTGGATTCTGCCATGAGCAAGGCATTTCGTTCTGATTGACTCTGACTCATAATAAACAAGGATATGGATGTCTAAGCTAAGGCCGATGGGGAAAGAATATAGACAAGGGTGGGATTGTTTCTGTATCCTTGACCTTTAAAGCATGTTTTTCTGATTGATCTTAGAACTTATATTATTCACTCGGCGAAGAGAGAGATTTTTTTTTTTTTATGCATTTGTTTTGTTTAACAACTGAACAAGGAACATCATTGGACTCTCCTGCTTAATTAAAATAATGTTATTGTTGAGCATTTACCAAACTATACA
>NW_011888964.1:1478773-1487917 GCF_000151845.1 Pteropus vampyrus
GTGTGTTAAGCATAAGGTTTATAGAAGTATTGATGGCTTATATTGAAGCAGAGAGAACTTATTACAAGACCACTAGAGTTACTGTTTAAGGTGTATTGAGTACCTACTATGTGCCAGCCACTATGTGTATAGCTCTCAACATGACAGGTGGGCTAGAATCCTCAGCATTGCCTAATTTCCCACTCATACTACATTACCTATCTCTCCCAGCTTAATAAATGACAAGTGTCTGGCAATCCATGGTTAGCCATTGCCTTACACTGGATATGGTGCCTTGTTTCACACTTACTCATTCATTCATTCATTCATTCAACAGGTATTTATTGTGCATGTACAATGTGTCAGGCTACCAGGAATAGAGCAGTGAACAAAAAGATAAAAAATCTCTTTCCTGTTGGAATTTACATTCTAATGGGAGGAAACAGGCAATAAACAAACAACCATGACAGTTATAAAGGGGAGGGAAGCAAAGTAAGGAGAGGAGGTGAGTCGCACCCATCTGGTCAGCATGGAGTTACAAGCCCCAGCTGCACAGGAGACACAGAAGGAAGCTGGAACTCATCCGGATGTCAGGGGGTCAGGGTCTGGGAGGCGAGGAGACCAAGGGCTGTGCCAGTCCGAGTAAGGGCACCTAGAAAGGTGTGGTTGCTACCACCGCGAGGGCAAGGAAGTGGCCTAAGTAGCTAAGAAGGCCTTTGAGATCTAGGAGATACTTAAGGCGAGTCCTGAATTTGTTCTCTGAGCAGACAAAGAAGGAGGCTATATTCCGGGTTGAAGGATATTCTAATCTAGAGTTTTGCTACTCGACGTGTGGTCTATAGACCAGCCACATCAGCACCACCTAGGAGCTTACAAGAAATTAAGAATCTCAGGCCAACCCCAGGCCTCCTGTATCAGAATCTTTATTTCAACGAGATGCCCAGGTGATCCCTATGCACATTGTACCAGCATCTCGGAGGGTGGCAGCAGACGTCATTAATTTTAAAACTCCCAGGAGGAAAGCCTTGCCTTCCACAGGTCCTTCTTGCCCCTGAGCTGTCCGCATTATCCTCCATCAACATGCAGCAGCCACACAAAGGGACTAATTTGTGAAACAGGAATTCTTAACCCCAACTTTGCAGATATGGTTACCTTGGTCACAAATCCCAAGAAAGCTTCGCACTTCCAACTCGTATGTGGGGGAGGCTGTGAAGTGGATGTCCCTGCCTGGTGACGAGTTGGCACATCCGGCCTCCTGCAGATGGCTGGGCTCTTGCAGACAGCGCCGCATATCTGACACATGCGTGTCGGGCTTAGTGTTCCTTCCTGAGCCAGAGCGGACAGATTTGGGAGGAGAGGACAGCGGGCCTTCAGAGGGAAGGACAGCATGCCATCCCAAGTCCTCATCAACAACAGGCTCTGTTCTTGAGGAACAGCCAAAACGCTCATTTCTCACCCAAACTGAGTCATGCTGGAAAAGCAGGAAGTGGAGCCAAGATGCAAACTTTTCTCAAGAACTCTCTTCCCAGACCTTCAGTCTGGTGTCGCTTGCCTATGTACGTCCTGTGAGCTACTTCTCCCTAAAGTCCCATCCCCTAACCCGAAATCTGTGGCACCAGAGGGAGGAGGTCTCCTTGGACTGGGGGGTTGGAGCCCCAGAGGGGGGCCCTGGAGCTGGCAGTAATGGCTGCCGTGCCTTGAAAAAGGAATGTGAATGTCTGGGCCTCATCCCCTGGACCTTTGCGGAAATAACTGTCCTCACCGGTGTGTACTCTTTGCGCGTGCTCTTGTCCCCTTCCCCCACCGTCATCAAGGTTGGGGACCGGAGAGCGACGGGACCTTCCAAGGATGCTCCTGTACCGGATGGGACCACGGGACAAGTCAGAGGCCAGGAGTGTGTTCGCGAGTCAGCCTCTCCATCTCCGCCTCTCTGTAGTTTTTGGTTCTTTCTGCTCATCTACTCTCGTTGGTCTCGTCCACGCTCACGGAGCCTCCTATGTCTCTCTCCTGCTGACTCACACACACTCACATGCAAACGGAACTTGAGCTTCCTCAGATGTGTCAAAGCTCAGAGAAGGTCACCATCATTCATCATCCCCTTATTCCTCAACACTTGGCCCTTATCTGTGGCTTCTTTTCCCTTTTTCCCTACAAGAAATTGATTACCAGCTCCTAGTGATGCCCGTTCCCCTCACAGTGGCAGAGGAATGCATCTGGAATGCGTCTAGAATGTCACTCTTTTCTTCAAGACCTTTCAGTGGCTTCCCATTGTGCCTAGGGCAAAGCCCTGCCTCCCCTGCCTCCCGGCGCCCCACTTGGCATGGCCACACTTCTGTCCCTGTGCCTTTTGGCTTACACAGCTGTCAGACCAGACAGGAAAGGGACCGAGCCTCCATCTTTTCTCTCCAGCACTGAGCACAATGCGTGGCACGTGGCAGGTATTCAATAAGCGTTTACGGTATGAATGAGTAAGAAGTTAACGATCGCTTAGTTTTTACCCGTCACATGAGGCTCTGAGAGAATGGGGCACAAAACAGGTAAGTGTGATAGTGGAGATGGACAGAAAAATGATGCAGAAACGTGGTTTTCCTTGAAGAAGAGATGGTTTATTTTTTATCTCCATTTCATAGGTGAGCGAACCCAAGTTCAGGAGATTCAGTAGATTGCACACACTGAAAAGAAACTAATAAACAGAATAAGAATTCGAACCCAAGCCTACTTGATTTTAAAGGCCCTGCAGTTTCCTCTGTAATAATACAATGGCTCCTATTTAAGCACCGACTAGAGAGGCAGGTAAAGTAAACATTTGTATGCACAACTTTATTTATCTTTGTCAGTGGCACCAGATGATCGACACTGTTATTACTCACACGACACTTAAGAAAAAAATCTGAGGAGCAGTCGGTCAAGTTCTCATCGAAGGATACATGGTCGATGAGTGCTAGTCCATACGTTCAAACAAGATCCAGCCTGCCCGAACCTCTGCTCTTGACCGTTCCTCAGAAGAGCTCTCTCTTTTACCTCAAAAATATCCTAAGCCTCGTGACCATAAGCACGTTCCTAGGATAGAATGCACTGCGTAATTATCCGTGCTCCAGGTTAATTCGTCGATGCTTCGCCACGAGAGGCTCCACGCCTCCCCAAACTCCGCTTGCCTTACGTGCCTGGGGATCGAAGCAGGGGCTGCAATCAGAGTCCGTCGTCTCGAATCCCTTTGCCACGAGCAGGCCTGCCATGAGCGCGGGAGAGACCAAGAGGAGACAGCGGAGGACCGGTTTGCACTGGGGCGGACAGACGCAGCGAGAGCCATAGGTGCAGCACTTTATTGACGCAGTCTGCAAGCTGCAAATAAATGCTGGCATCTCGAAAACTGAGGGCTGCTTAATTGATTTCTGTATTGTGGAAATTTGAGGAATAGATATTCAGGCAGTAATGCCTCAGAGCATCTTTTTCCCTGCGCGGGGGGGAGCGGGTCACTGACCATGGAAATGGCATGGTTGGTCCAACATCGATATGAGACAGGTGATGTCCTACCCAGGTGGCTGAGGCTTGATCCAAGTGATCCCCTCACTTTACCTCCTTCAGAGACACTAGGGCACTTCAGCGGGGGTGACCTCGTAGAGAGACCGAGAAAGTGATTGACTCGCTGATGTGATTTACCCCCTAATTTTCCCCACGGTTTTTCCGTGAAACCTAAAACATCAGAGGCAGAACTTGAGTTAGAAAGACAGCCTTGTAAAATGGAAAGATTATGCTCTGTCATTAAATATTTTCAAATAGGACATTTAATAAACACATAATATTCCACTGATTATTTGTGTTATTAGAAATTAAGATTATTTCTATTTCCACTACTTTATTGATGCACTAATTTAACACTTTAATACACACCTATCTCCATCAAAATCTATTATTTTTATTTATTTACTTTATTATGGTGACATTGGTTAACAAAATGCAGTAAATTTCAGATGTGCAATTTAGCAGTAAGGCATATATACATATTACGTTGTGTGTTCGCCACCCGTAGTTAGATTTCTTCTGTCACCACGTATTTGACCCCTTTTACCCCGTCTACCTCCCGCCTCTGCCCTTCCCCCTCCCCTCCGGTAACCACTAGTCTGTCGTCCATGTCCACGAGTCTCTGTTTGTTTGTCCTGTTCATTTGTTGCTTTTAGGTTTATATCCCACATATAAGTGATATCATGTGATTTTCAGCCTTTTCTTTCTGGCTTATTTTGCTCAGCATGATTATCTCAGGGTCCATCCACGTTGTCGCGAATGGCACTATTTCATCCCTTCTTATGGCTGAGTAATATTCCACTGTATATATGTACCACAGCTGCTTTCTCCAGTAAAGCCTCTTATTTACTTAGGAGAATGTTCTAGAAATGGACTACTAGGTCAAAAGTCCTGAAGCTGGTAGAGATGTTCATTGGTGAAATATTTGTGAGACATTTTTCCAACCTCTGCGATTTAAAATTTTTTCAAATCCTTTGCGTCTGGGTTGCTGTCGACCAGGTCTCCCCTGTCCCCAGACCCATGTCATTGATTTTTTTTTTGTGTGTGCCTACGTTCATTCAGCACAGTGGGTGACCCTTACTTCCCTTTATACTAAACGTGATCTTGCTCGTGAGTCCATCATGACGGCCTGACGACGTCCTGTCAAACATCTGGTCTACCCCTTTCAACACTGGTTCAGAAACAAGCAGTATTTGGAGCAGGCCTCGTGGAGCCTCTCCCTCTGGCTTGAAATGAAGCAGTTGACACTCATGATCTCAGATGTTCATCCAGCTCCGAGATGATGCCAGCGCATCATCTGACCAGCGGCTGCCCAGAAGGAGGTACTTAGAAACGGTTTGTGATCCCCCATTCAGCAACGGTGTCCATAATGGAGAATCGCCTGTCATGGGGGATTGCGTTGGCTCGTGGGGGTCACCACTTCTTCTCTGCACCCCCCTCCGAAAAACCCTGTAGAACACGAAGCCATGGAATGTTTCTGGACAGGCAGTGCTACCCACTTAGAGGAGATGGTACTTAAACCTAAGACGTGAATGACAAGGAGGGCCAGTCAAACACACACCAGGGACAGAGCAGTGTCGAGGACCTGCAGTCTCCCGGGCACGGGGCTCAGGGACTCAGTGGAGAATCTGACAGAGAGTCGCAAACAGGGCCTTGGCACCGTGGCAGGTGGAGTTGAGAGAGGTACCAGCTGGCCGGAGCTGACAGGGAGAGTGGAAGCAGCCAGCAGTGGGCGGATGCTGTTTTTATGACATTTTCTTGAAGCAGTTTTGCTTTCCGTTCTGAGATTTCGTTCTTCAATCCAGCTTCCCATTCGTTTTCCCATTACTGATGATGTTTTATGTCGTCTATTTGTTGATTCCCTTCTGGCTTATGCCAGAAGGCTTCTCACCTACTCTCAGCATGGGGGAGTGTTTGCGTGTGCATGTGTGTGCTCTTTGAGGGCACTCAAGGTCGAGGAGGGAGCCGACTTGCATGTCAGTTGTGGGGCGTTTCGGGAGCCGAGGCTGCCCTGCAGCTCTCTGTGATGGAATGACATGGAAGAGTCATGCGGGCTTTGCCCAGTTTGGTCAAAAGATACTTCCTGTTACTAACGAGTAAGGGCTTGGGAGTCAGGAGACAAGGGTTCAAGTGCTAGGCCAGCCACCGGGTGACCTTGGCCAACCTCCTTGACCTCCTCAGATCTCCATTTTCTCATCTATACAACAGAGATTCTTTACGCGGGTCCAGTAAACCCACTAGGATGCCCATTCTGGCCATCGCAGGCGCGTCCTGTGCCGTGGAAGAGACTCGAGCCGTCGGTCTCAACTTCTTCTCCCACGCCTGTCCCGCCCCCGTTGTCATGCCGAAGCGACCCCACTCGAGCTCCCCGGCTCGGGGCGCTGGACTTCAAACTCTGTCCCACATGACCGCGCTTCCCCGAGGCTTCTCCACCCTCTCGCTCTCCCGGGCAGATGGACCAATGCTTCGGGACTAGCGTGTGGGCGCCTCCCCGGCAGAACGCAGCAGGGCAGAGGAGCCCCGTGGTTTGAGTACAAGTCAGGTGCCGTGGAATGTTTCTGGACGGGCAGTGCTACCCAGGTGTGTAGGTCAGAAAGTTTTCATATTCTTCCTGAATTCTCTTTGCTTCCCTGCCTGTTGCTCCACTGACTAGTTTGGGGAGGTTTGGGGAACATCCCATCGTGGCTTAGCGAGCTCTGAGAGCGGAACTGGTGTTCTATCCACCTAAACTCAAACGTGCGAGACAGACCAGCAGTCCCCTGGGACTGGAGCTGGGGACACTTATCCCCATTCTTTGAGGTTCTGCTTGAAATATCTTTCTGACTGTCCCCAACCCCAAGCCCCTTCTCAGTGGTCTGAGGGGTGGCAAGGGGAGAAGCCGCTGAGCCCCCTGGCTACCTCAGGAGACCCATGTGTTCTGCATGTGCTGAACTCAGAGATGTAGGAGACGCCTCCGCCCCTGCAGTGGGGTGGCCGGAAAGTTGAGCAGGCCACGTCTCCAACCAGCCGGTTCAGTTATAGAGCTGATTTTTTTTCCTTCCCATTTTCCGGACTCCTATGTGACACTTCTTGATGTATTCCAAACTCCGAGGATACACACGTGTTATTTTTGGCCTGGAGCCTTCAGAAGGGGGCACTGGAATCGTCACCAGGAGACCAGATAGTGTGGAGACATTGCTTCCGGGCCCAGTATGCGTCAGGAAGCCCGCCTGTGGTTGGTAGCATTTTCTACTGTGGCTGCTCGAATGGCTGTTAGGTGACAGTGGACCCAGACCATTAGTGAGTCCTGCCCTCAGGTGCTGCTGGCCGACTCTGCCTCGAGCAAGTCCCAAAGGAGCGAGCATCAGCTTATCGGACGGACGAAGGCTGCCTTTTAGGCTTCATGGATGGGCTTCTTAGTCAACAGTGGGAGGAATAATTTTTTGCTTGTTTTACTGGGTTTCTCAGTCAGCCAGGACTTAAACTTAGAAAAGTGACTAAATTCCATGTGTGCTACAGAGGCACCGACGTGTGGAGGTTAGACCTTAAATGGACATGCTGGGCCAGTGGATCAGCTGCCCCATGCCCTCAGAGCCGGCCGCTGCCCACCCGATGCATTAGCCCAGTCATGACTTCCGGCATCAGAGACCCAGAATGCTGCTCTATCCATGACGAGGTGGCGGGTGTCAAAGGGAACACTCTCCTCTGCCACCTCAAGCTTCTGCTTCCAGCTGCCCTCCAGCTCCTCAGTTTTCCTGCCCCAGAGAGGAAGGGAGACTTACTCAACCGGGGAGACTGGCAGAGGGGGCACCGGGCATCCTGCACCTCTGTGCCACCCCACGCCTCTGTGCCACCCTACAGACGGGGATGCCCAAGTTCAGTACAAAGGGAGATGGATTACGAGCCCAGGTATGCTCACGCAGCCAGTATCCGTTCCCAAACCCCACTATTTCCACGATAAGACTCATATGATTTTGTAATTTGCCAATTTGCAAGCAATTATAAACCGGTAGGCCGATGTGTGCTGCTGCCACCTCGGCCACTAGCAGTGGCCGGCTTAGTGAGTATCAGAAATTACGGGAGGACATCAGGGGAAACGGAACTCAGGGGACTCTGCTCGGTCCACCTGCTTCTACACCCAGAGACGGCTTTTGTTCCCCTAAAACTTCAGAAACTCTGTGCTCTGAAAGGTTAGGGGCATTCCTCTGACGCAATGTGACACGATACGATAATTTAGCTTTGTGTCAAATACAAGGCTACCTGCTTTATTGGCAGTGTCCTATAAAGCCCTCACACAAATCCTATGAGAAGGTTCTATTTTATCCTCGTTTTACAGATAAGAGAGCTGGCACGGAACGGTCCAACGACCTGTGCAGGGTCACAGTATAAGGTGGCAGAGCTGTGGTTTAACTCCAGCTCAGTCTGAACGGAGCTCAGACTTTTCACTACACAGAGCAAAAGATGAGGTCTCTGCTGTAACACTCAGACCAGCCCCCAGAGGCCCATCCAACCAACATCGAAAGGGTGCTGATGGCAGAAATCAAAAACAACAAAGAAACGTCTTGTTGTCAAGGGCCTGGGTAAACAGGAGCTCATATATAGGATTATAGAGAATTTTTTTAAATTTATTTATATTTTAGGATTATAGTTATTTAAGCACTAACTTTACAGAGCTCAACTTTTTAATATGCAGGAATTTGTACTAAGAAAATAGTTATACCAGAGAACAAAGACATATGTGCAAAGCAATTCTCTAAAACATTATTTGTAACAGTAAAAATAAATAAACAACCTAACTATCATCCCCAGGAGGACTGGCTAAGCACATTCGCGTGAATCACGTGACTCTCTGGGCCTCACCATTGTGATGATAGTACAGATCTGTACGTGTCGACTCAAGAATGTGTTCATTGAAAACATCAAGTTCTACGGGTGCATGCATCATAGAATCTTATTTCTCTAAAAGAATTTGGAAAGTGTGACTCTGTATAGGAAGATGCCAAAGGGATACGCCAGTCAAATCTCAAGAGTGGTCGAGGCTGAGGACTCCGTCACCGGGGGACCTGGCTCCCCTTCTCGGCTCCTGCCCGAGACCTCGGACAGGTTCCTGAGCCTGCTAAGCCCCCGTTTCCTCACCTGAAAAGCAGAGATCGCTGTTCTAACTGGGGTGTCAACCTGACAGTGAAATGAAGTGACGAATGTCAGGAATAAGCAGAGCGCGTGGCATGTGCTGGGCACTGGGCACGTGGTGGCTGCTTTGATGTTTGTGTTGGTACCTGTCCCAGTTACCTAGTGAGGTACGAGTAACGACCTCAAACTTAGTGATTTCGACAATACCATTTTATTTCGCCTCCCAAATCCAGTGGGTCCCAAGTCTGGACAAGGGCTCGGCCGACTGTTTGTTCTCTGTAGCATCACCTGGGGTCCTTCCTGATACTTGGCTGGTGGGTGTGCTGGTTGGAACATCCAAAATAGCTTCACTCGTGCATCTGGTACATTGCCATGTGTGGCTGGAAGGCCGAACTCAGCTGAGACTCTTGATCGAAGCCCCATACGTGGCCTCTCCAGTGTGGTGGCCTCAGGGTAATGGGACTTTATGTATAGGACTGGCCTCCCCTAGAGCCAGTGTCCCCAGAGAAACTGGTGGGGCTCCCTGCCTCTCTC
>NW_011888964.1:1489254-1491778 GCF_000151845.1 Pteropus vampyrus
GTCGCTGATCTGGACAACTCTGCCCTACGCTCTCCCCAGAGCCCCTCTGCTGGTTGGGCCACCGTCTCCTGCCTGGGACGGGGCTCGCGCTCGTCACTGGCTTGGTCTCTTTCCGGTCCTTGTCCCACGCCGCATTTCCTCCCTGCACCAGGTCTCCCTGAGAATGCTCGTAACGCAGATGCCCCCGTCAGGGTTCGCTGTTGGGACACCCACCCGAATCGCTTTCCAAGTGAGATCCCTCTGCAGAATTGCCCAGCTCGGCGTCCTGTTTGTTTCTGGGGGGTAGGTGGGGCCATATCTCCCAATTCATAAACACTTATTATTTACCTTCCGAATCTCTCTCGGCCCTCTATGCTGTCTGTTTTGTGAAGACAGAGGCGATTTCTGCCATGTGCACTATTTTGTGTCATAATAGAGTCGTTGGAACGGGAAATATGCTCAAAGATTTTTTTTCAGATAAAGGAATCATTGAACGATTATTTCTTATAATGCCCACACTGGCCCCTTTCGTCTTAGCTCTTGGTGTTGCCTAAGATGTCGTCACTGCCGTGCCACCATCGAAGTCCATTCACTTACCACAACCGATTCGCTCATAAAAAGACCACCCAATTAAAAACGCGTAAAGGACCTTCATAGCCATTTCTCCAAAGACATACGAATGATCAATACGCACATGGAAAGCATCATCGGTCATCATCAGTCGTCAGGAATATGCAAACCAAAACCACTTCACACCCAGCAGGATGGCTGGAACCCAAAAGTCCGATAATAGCAAGTGTCAGCTAGGATGTGGAGAAAGCAGAACCTAGCGCATTGCTGGAGAGAAGGTAAAATGATGTAGCCACTGTGGAAAACAGCCTGGCAGCTCCTCAGAGACCGAAACAGTTACCATCTCACCCAGCACTTTTCCCCTACGTTTATACCCGAGAGACATGAAAACGTGTGCCCGCACATAAACTCGTACACAGACATTCGCGTTGCATTATTCATAAGAGTCGAAAGGTGGAAAGAACCCACATGTGTATGGACTGGTGAATGAATGGGTAAACAAAGTGGTATATCCATACAGTGGAATATTATTGAATCATGAAAAAGAATGTAATAGCGATCCACGCTGCACCGTGCCTGAACCCTGCATACATTACGCTAAATGAAAGAAGCCATTCACAGAGACCACATGTTCTATAATTCCATTCATATGAAACCTCCCGAATAGATGACTGAATCTGCATACCAGAGAGCAGGTGAGTGGCTGCCTAGGGCTGGAGGGGAAGTGACAGCTCAAGAGTAGAGACTTTCTTTTGAGGGTGATGAAAATGTTCTGAAATTGGTTTTGGTGACAGTTGTACAATTCTCTGAGCATTCTAAAAATCACTGAGTTGTACATTTCCATGAGCACATTGTACAGAATTTGAATTACATCTCGATAAAGCTGTTACCAAAAGGATTAACAGTAGATCCAGAAACCATTTTAACTTGTTATTTCATGATAAGTGGAGTATGGTGATAGCTCGGTGGTGACATTGCAAAACAGCATAAGCCTTTTGTAAAACAAGTTGACAGTGTTTATCCTTTGGCCCTGCTATTCCATGCCCTGGAAATGCAAAGGACTTACTCCAAAAAACAAATCAACAACAACAACAACAACAACAACAGTGATATACACGAAGATGTTCATTTCATCATGGCGCTATTTATAATAATCAGTGATATGAAAGAACCCAAACGTCTCACAATAAAGAGAAAGTGAACTGTGGGAATGTGTAACCATGATGCTGATACGGGCTGCGTGGAAACCAGTGGCATATGAAAGACTCGACTTTGGGATTCCAGTAACGCGAGGCTGTGCCTGTTGGGGTGGCGCCTCAGCGGATGTTCTGCCCTGTGCCTCCAAGATTTCTGTGGTGTCGATTTATTGATTTTATGCTTTAAAAAATATTCTTTGGTGTCTCAAAGCTCAACCGCAGTCCCCACTTCCACTAACCACTCACCGGGACCATCCCCCAGGCCGCACGGCGTTCTCACGTTTCTGAATCCCTAGGTGATTTATGCTTTATGTGGCACGATCTGGCCCTTGACTAAAGCAATAACGCCAAGACCCACCCTTTATAGAACTCCCTCCGGGAGTCAGACTGTCCACCTGAATACAGTTCTTCACTTCCTCTTCTCAGTACATGGGGATGCTCAGCCTCATTCCCTGGGGAATAACGAAGATGAGAGAAGTAATGTAAGTTACCGCAGTTACAGGCTCGTTAACAGTGGAGCTGAGATACAACCCAGGGCTGTCCCTGTAGAAGCCCGCGGTGGCAGCTCGGGCATTTCTACAGGGCGGACTACAGACACTGTTGGGGCTCTGTGTGTCTCCCCTCACACTCGCCGACCCCCTGGAGGCTTCTCGTTCTGAGCACGGGGCCCCTTGGTCTGATGGCTTCCTCTGGTCATCGGGCGTGGTTCCCTAGGCAGAGGGCAGGCTAGGGGATCAAAGAGAAGAGCCCCTCGCTGAGCGAGTCCGGGAGCTGGTGCA
>NW_011888964.1:1492488-1496657 GCF_000151845.1 Pteropus vampyrus
TTCTCAGTACATGGGGATGCTCAGCCTCATTCCCTGGGGAATAACGAAGATGAGAGAAGTAATGTAAGTTACCGCAGTTGCAGGCTCGTTAACAGTGGAGCTGAGATATGACCCAGGGCTGTCTCTATAGCAGCCCGCGGTGGCAGCTCGGGCATTTCTACAGGGCGGACTACAGACACTGTTGGGGCTCTGTGTGTCTCCCCTCACGCTCGCCGCCCCCCTGGAGGCTTCTCGTTCTGAGCACGGGGCCCCTTGGTCTGATGGCTTCCTCTGGTCATCGGGCGTGGTCCCCTAGGCAGAGGGCAGGCTAGGGGATCAAAGAGAAGAGCCCCTCGCTGAGCGAGTCCGGGAGCTGGTGCATAAACGTCCCTGTTCCCTGGCCCTCCAACACGAGGCTTCTGAGCCATGTTCCACTGGGGGCCAGTGGCCCCCCGCCCCGCGGGCTCCAGCTTCAGTGGCTGGCTGATGCATCCTGTGTCGGCTTCTTCCCCTCCTTGCCTCCCCGCCCCGCCCCGCCCCCACCAGAGCTGCGTTGGCACTCACCGGCCTGGTGAGGGACGTGGGGTGGACGTCCTCACAGGGCATCCAGCTTAACAAGGCCTTAAACGCAGCCCACGATCTCGACAGTGTAGACAGGAGGGAAGGCTGTCAGGATCACAGTCCCCGCGCAGCCCACGATCTCGACAGTGTAGACAGGAGGGAAGCTGTCATGATCACAGTCCCCGCACGCAGTTCGTCTTCACGGGCCTGGGCCTGGGCCTGGGCGTGGGGTGGGCCTCCATCAGTGGATATCCGCTTGCTCATCCTTGGGGTTCAGACGTCAGAACCTCCCTCCTTGGTGCCCCACTCATGCATGTATGGCCCCCTCGGACATCTCACATAGTGCAGTCGAGGTCTGGACCCCTTTAGAATGGGGCCCCCTGACGGGACAGAGTCCGGAGCGCGCATTATTGCCAGATGTCATTGGACAAGTGAATAAGCAAATGACTGAATTGGTTTCGGAACCAGCCGTTCGTAGCCATGACCCCCCACTGTGGAGGGTTTCCAGCCTCCCCAAGTCTCACCTTCCTCCCATGCAGATAAGGCGCTCAACAGAATCTACAATGGCTTTTTTTTTTTGAATCTGTGATTTTTTTTTAACCTTGCCTCACCGGCCACAAAGATTTTCTCCACATGTATTCATTCAATACGAATTGACTAAGTACCTTTCAGGTGCCTGGTATTGGGATGTTCTGGGAGCAGTGTCTGCTCTCAGGCGCTTACCAGTCATCCAGGAAGGTAAACGACGTGCAGGAGGCGAGGGACCGGGTCCACGGTGACCGAGACGTGGCCGCCGTGGACTGAGAGCGTGCGTGGAGGCCGGCAGCATGTGACGGGCTCCACGTGCGGCAGGACAAGCTCCGCTGATGTCCCCCCTTCACCCGTGTGCAGACTGAGCAGGGGAGGGTCAGGACAGCGGCGTCGGCGACGGCCAGTAGCGGGTGGACCTGGGGTGGACCCGGCGCAGTCTGTCTTCATCGCAGTGCTCACCCTCTAGATTGTTCTGGGCTCCCTGGTGGAGAAAGTCCAGGGGACTGGGGGAACCACAGCAAAAGCAGTGTGGCACCTGCAGCAGCGTGCGCAGTGCCCCAGGCACCAGGGCAAAGGCCGTCTGAGGACGGGCCACTGGGCAGGGCCAAGCGCAAGTGGAGGGAGGCCAGAGGCCGGCGGGCAGCTTCGCTGTGCCGCCGCCCCGGGTTTGGGAACCTCAGCCATGGCTGGAGATGAAACGCCCCTGGTGCAGGCCCGGCCAGTTGGCCCGGGCGTCCTAACTCGCTGCCTGGCACCGCCCCTTCCTCCTGGTCTCTAGACGACTCTTGGCAGTTTTCCTCTATTTAGGGGAAACTTTCCCCCCCATCCATCTTTATTAAGCGGACCTGGCAGTCGCAAGAATGGGCCACCACTTGTTTGCATAATCACTTGATGAGCACATAATGAGAACCGCTTATTGGAAGAATGTGTTGCGGTTAGCCCGCAACCACAATGCCATCTGTGTTTCCTTAATGTCCAGATGCATTGAAGTCAAGGGCAGGAGCTCACCGGACGACACGCAGAGGGGGCAGGATGGCACGGCGGGGGGGGGGAACCCAGGCGAGGATGTGGCCAGCTGTTGAGGACAGAAGGCTGCAGTCTGGGGCCTTTCCTGTGGCTCGGTTCGTGGGGCTTTGGGGTCAGCTCTGGCTGGGGACCCAAGAAGAAACTGTCGCCTCTTGAAGTTTGGGGCTCCTCAGGAGAGAGAGGTGGGCAGTGACACATCTGTCCCTTTCTCTAATCACTGTGCTAATTAGCTCTCGAAGGGGATGCATTTATTTAACTTGATGGAAGCACAGTGAGCTGTCATAGCAGGCACTTGATAAATATTTGCAGACTTGAACTGCATGGAGGTTCCTCGTTTATCAATATGCATAGTCAAAACCCCAAAAACGTGGTTTGGAAAGACGCGATGACTTCAGGAGGGAAGGAACGGAGGGGCTTCCGGTTTGTGTTACATTTCTTTTCCTTTTCAATAATTTACGAAGAGAATGTCTGGAGATAGAGTTTTTGTTGAGCATTCTCTGTACTTTTTAGGACGTTTCATAATTTCAGCGACTAAGGAAAGTAAACACATGACTTCAAGTTCAGCTGTGAGAACCTGGGCGGCGGGAGGAGCTGGTAGGACCCAGTCTGGGTTCTCGTGGCTCACAAAGCATTTCCCTAGGTCTCATCTTTCAGATTTCAGGGGTAATCAGCGCCTCATCATGAATTCCCAGATATTTCTGATCATCTCATATTTTCTGGAAACAAGATCAGCCTCTCTTGCTTTTCGAGAGCTGGCTCTGCTTAGCTTTCATATACCAAGTGGTCTGGATTCTTAGCCAGGACCTCGAAAGGATGCACACAAGAGAAATAGGGGAACGCAACAGAAGTTTTCTGTAACGACGTGGAAGGAAATAAGAAAAGGAAAGGAGAGATTTTATGCAAGCGTCTGACCCCTTAACCTCGTGTACCCTCACATGAGGTCAAATCGCTGACACTCGCAGGGGAAGAGGGAGGGCGGGCATCGCGAGAACTTCCTGCCTGTCTGCACAGCCGAATCCATCCCCTTTGAACGCTAAGCTCCCATAAGTGGTACCTCAGGACCGCCGAGCTCATCTCACAGATAAGCTGATTTGCATGAAGATCACAAATAATGACATCTGACGTAGTGCCTCCTACTTGCCAGGCACTGCACTCGACAACATACGCGTTATCGCTTTTAATCTCAAGTGCCCGTGGGGATGTGTATGTTTTTTCTTATTCTGTGAATGCAAAGGGGCAAAGGACTGTCTCCCTGGGCACACGGCTGGTAAGGGGCAGGGCCGGGAACCAACACAACAGCAAGGCTTTGCGTGTTCGTTTTTCCCTGTTCCACTTTCTTCGTGGCGATCATCTGAAATCATCGTCTTGTTTTTTCACATAGTTGTTATTTGAATTCGTCTGCTGGGTGGTAAGCCCCGAGAAGAGCCAGAACTCGGTACTTTTACCCAGCACCGAGTAGGGACTCACGAACGTTGGGGAGGGAGAGAACGAGGGAGAAGGAGAGGAAAGAAGGGACCAGCTCTGACCCGGCTCATTCTCCCGCCGGAGCCCTCATTCTAACCCCGGCCTCACTCACTCCTCCTGAAGAACCCTGCACGCTCGTGCCGTCTGAGCCCTGCTGCTTGAGAAACGGGCTCAGAGTCATCGTTTCTGCATTTCACAGGATTTTACCAGCAAAAAAGCTGCCCTTTCTCAGGCCCAGGCGCTGACCTCGCTGGGCAGTGCACTGTATGCGTCCCACCTGACTACAGATTCCACCTGCTTCTCGACAAAACTGGGCTTTGACGATCAAGGAAGAAAGGGGCATGCATAGCGGGTAGGTTGTTCAAAGTGATCGCTACACATATCATTCTAGTACACATTTCTGTGCATTTGTTCGCATAATCCCTTCTACTCAACGCACACCCGTTTTCATGTAAAGAAAGAGAAATAAGCATATGGCACCCCGTCTCCTCCCCAAGGCCAGCAATAGGAACCTCCAGACATTGTATTTCATGGAAAAAGCAAGGTACATACTTATATAAGCCACTGCATCCAGCTCTCACTTGTAGCCAAGTAGAATCTCAACTGGC
>NW_011888964.1:1496707-1502615 GCF_000151845.1 Pteropus vampyrus
CCCAGGCGCTGACCTCGCTGGGCAGTGCACTGTATGCGTCCCACCTGACTACAGATTCCACCTGCTTCTCGACAAAACTGGGCTTTGACGATCAAGGAAGAAAGGGGCATGCATAGCGGGTAGGTTGTTCAAAGTGATCGCTACACATATCATTCTAGTACACATTTCTGTGCATTTGTTCGCATAATCCCTTCTACTCAACGCACACCCGTTTTCATGTAAAGAAAGAGAAATAAGCATATGGCACCCCGTCTCCTCCCCAAGGCCAGCAATAGGAACCTCCAGACATTGTATTTCATGGAAAAAGCAAGGTACATACTTATATAAGCCACTGCATCCAGCTCTCACTTGTAGCCAAGTAGAATCTCAACTGGCGTGCGGCAGTCTGTGGAATGGCCCGCTTCCGGCACTGTCCTCTCTGCTGGCTCCCTGACTTACTGTGCCTTCGCTGTAGACTCTGAAGACCCGGGAGGAGGGAGGTCAACGCCTGCCTGGGATTCATTCCCACTCTGACACACAGTGAGCAGATCCTCCAATGCGAAGTCAGAGTCACCTCAGATTCAAGGTCTTCATCACTGATGCCATGTGTCTGCTGCCCTGACCCCCACCTGGCTAAGAGCCTGCTGCTGACCCCTGGTCTTGATCACCATGCCCCGTCTTATGGGGAGCTACCTCCACTTATGCCCAGACCTCCCCCCACAGACTCAGATGATCCCCACATCTTTGCTGCTCCACTCGACACTGACCCACCCACTTCTGATGTCTGTGTCTCAGGAAGGGTCCTGGAATGACATGATCATGTCCGATCATGTTCCGTCTACACCCTGCAAGATGGCGGACTTCATTTTTCCAATAAGCAGCACATTTCTCGATTCAAAATTTATTATACATTATTATCCCCAGGTTTTGATGACATAATTGTTTCACAAATTACAGTTCCTACTTGAGATTAATGCTGATTATGACTTTCCCCAGGTGCATTAAACTACGTTTATCTATATTAAATCTCATCTCATTTGCTTCCCAAACCTCACATTCTTTGTTCTTTTGAGCCCCGCCCCGTACTCACTGTGGTTTGGAATCTGGTGGCATCCAAAATGTAATCAAGTTGTTTTTCTTTCTACATCATATGCGAGCTTGAATAAATGCCTCTAACATGTATAGAAGAAGAACTAGTATCTATTGTCCATTGGCTAAGTGTCTGAGCTGGGATCCCCCCCAAACCATACCCTAAGACAAGGGTGCGGTACCTGTAGTTTATGTGGAAGAAGACCCTGGGAAGCACAGTGATGCGATGTAATAGGGAGAAAAGCAATAACAAGTACGCAGTCGAGTGGGCTACTACTGCTGACTTCTGGGGCTCGGCCGACTGAAGACCCTCTGGGACCGTACAGCATGCTTTACTGCCTCCTGCCAATCATTACTTGGTAGCTGCTTCTGGGCGTCATTAACTCCCTGCCATTTACAGTCAGCTGGACCCTAGCAAGCTCCGGTAGCCAAGAGAGCCCTCAGGCCGAGATGCAGATGCTGGAGGAGGAAGGTTTCGCACAGATGCCATTTGCCCACAGAGCTTCAGATGACCTCTGACCTCAGGGAATATGAGCTGGGCACCTGCTACAGCCCACCTTTTGCTCCGTCTAGATCCACTCTTGTCTCACGTTGAGTCCACTTTGTTCTGTCACTGACTCTGCGAGGTGGCGTTCTGGATGCCTCTCGTCTCCCACCTGTGCAATTCATTTGTGACTGAGTGAATTGGCCTGGGCCAATACACCTGGTGTAAGTTGTTTTCTCTTAAGTCAGGACTTCGTCGCTGAGGTTTCTGAGCCCCTGCTTGCAATGCCCTGTCACGCCACGGTTGACGAATTGCCTGTTCATGTTACAAATGGGCATGGAAGCACCGAGAAGCATCCCAGTGAAAATGCTGAGCCTCTCTGCCTTTTTCTTTTGCCTTCTGGTCTACCAGCATGCGTGCAGCGCCCAACATAACTGGGGAGCAATCACCGCGTTAGGCTTTAGGCGTAGTAGAAGCCTCCATGTGTTGCCTGGGAGGGACATTCTTCTCTTGGAAACCAAGACCACTAGTCTCTGACAGCCAAAGTTGTAGTTTGGGGAGGTAAAAAAAAAAAGTTGCCCAAGAGGTTTAATGGGAATGGTGGCGACAGGGCCAGCAGGCCCAGTGCTGTTCGTATGCGCTTCTGTAGGTCCGTCTACCTGCCTCTTCCCTAGACTTCCTCAGAGCCAGTCTTCTAGCCCTGTTTCCTTTAGGTCTCTGGCCAACCAGCTAAGCCATTCAGCACGGTATGTGCCCTTTCCCCGGCCACTTCTGCCTCCACAAAGCAGCGATCGAGTCTGCTCACAGCCACATGTGCTGACATAGTTTCCTGCCTCCGTCTGTCCTATCGGAGTGGGGCCGAGGAATGGTGACTGACAAGAAAGCATGAAGCAAAGTCAAAACAGATGATGGATTCGGGGAAAATATCTGCGACTCCCATGACAGAAAAGGTTAATATAGAAAGAATTTTTACAAATTAAGAAGAAAAATGCCAACTACCCAATAGAAAACAAAATGGATTACGGCGAGTGTAGTTAACTTACAGCAGAGAGTCTCCGAAAGGGCAGCAGACACAACAGTTCCCGGGTAGAAACCGATCCATTTCCATAAAAAGCCCCCTCTTCTGCACACTGGAGAATAATTTCATGCTGAATGGAATGAAAATGAAGCGTCTAAGCCTTCTGGAGTGGGGATAGGAGAGTTGCAAATGTGAGCTCCCTCTGACTTGAGCTCAGTGGAGCACAATACTGCTCCCAAGGGAGGGGACCTGGGAGACTTAGAAGTGCCAGGAACTCTGCTGGAAGGAGCTGGGAAGGCACAGAAAAGCCATGAGCCTTGTTTCCACGCTTATTCATAAGCAGACTCCGTCCAATCCGGTGAAGGGGGCCAGATGCGTATTTGACCCCATCACTGCCATCTACTAGCTAAATGGTGTCGGTAAGAGTGATGGGTTGAATCGTGTCCCCGCACAGATACACTGAAGTCCTAAACCGTAGGACCTCGGTGTGACCTTTGGAAATAAGATGGTTGCTGACGTGATTAGTTAAATCAGGAGGAGTTCGTGCTGAACTGCGCCGAGATCTGAGTGATGCCGGTGACTTAGGACCAGAGGAGAGAGCAAGGAGCAGCCGCCGGCTAGGTCTGCGTCGAGAGACCTGGCCTCTCGCTCGGCTCTTCTGCTTCCTGGCTGTGCCTCATCGGGTAAGACACTTGTCCTTGTTTCCCATGGCCGTCGTGAGGAATCGCCACACACTGGTGCTGAAACAGCATCCGTCAACTCTCGCGCTGACCTGGAGGTCAGAGGTCGGCAGTCTGTCTCGCCGGGCTGAAACCTGATTTCTTGACCTTTCCGGCTTCTAGAGCCGCGTTTCCTGTGTTTCTTGGCTCCGGTCCCTTCCTCCACCTTCGAAGTCAGCATGTGGCATCCTGTTCCGTCATCCTGTGTCAGATCTCCCTCTGATTCCCCCTTACAAGGACCCAGCCAGATAATCCAGGATCATCTCCCCATCTCGAGACCCCTCACTCACTCACATTTTCAAACGCTTTTTTTTTTTTGCCTTATGAGACAATATTCACAGGTTTTCCTATATCAGACGTGGCCATGCTACTTCCTTAGCAGCTGGCCCTGCCCCACTGCCTCCGCTGTGGAAAGGTGTTCTCAGGGTCAAGGGCAGCCTTCGCTTTCCAGCACGTATGACTCAGTGATGAACCAGAGTCTCCTCTCCCTGCATGTTGTGTGCAATGAATCTTGCAGTTTCATTTTATCAAATGGAAATTGCTTTACTCTTATTGCTCTTTTGACCTTTAGGGAAAACCAGTGCTATTTTTTTTTTTTAATCCTCAAAACCTTTTAATAAGAATCTGCCAGCAGACACTCATGACTTCAAATAACTCTCCAAGATCAGACTCTCTTCTCTTAATAGTTTTCCCTCTGTCTCTGTGTGTGTCTCTCTCTCTCTCTCTCTCTCTCTGCCCGCCTCCCCTGCCACCCCTCTCTCATATAAATCTCCATTCCCTTAATTTATACTTGATTCATTCCAGGACACACACTTTTCTTACTGCATTCTTTAATCAGAGTTGTGCTGTTGACCTGTTTTAAGTAGTTCCCCACTTGGAAATTTAGTCAGCACGTAAAGTAACTTTTTTTCCCCCTTTCAACTGAAATTATAGGCAATGCTCTCTCCCTGTCGAGGTTGGCAAATCGTTTGGCCGCATCATTCCACCAGGTGTCTGTAAACAATATCAGATACGAGGAATCTTTGAAGAGACTCTCTCAAAACCCAGGTCCGCCCGTCGGTCTGGCACTGCGGCTGGGTAATGCCGGAGGGGAGATGGAGGCGAGCCCCGCCGAATAGTCCCGCTGGGCTGCATCAACCGATGGTTTCCAGCTAACTGTGCAAGTGACTCAGGCTCTTTTTTTTTTGGTCTCAGTTTCCACATCAATAAGTTCAGGGAAATTCACTTTCCACAATGCTGTTGTGAGAATTAAACTCAATGATCTATGTATAGTGCCTGGCATAGTTCCAGAGATGCGTACCGTTTTATCTATCTATCCATCTATCCATCTGTCTCTACTTATCTAGATATAGGCATAAGTATAGATAGACATAGATATAGATGGCATAGATAAAGGTGATATAGGTATAGATATAGGTATAGATAGAGATATAGCAGTAGCTCTGGCTATACTTATACAGGTAAATCACCACAGGACATACTGATGTACTCATCGACCACTCATTTACTCATTCATTCCGCAGACATTCGCTGAGCATCCAGTGTGACCTGGACTCACGCTCAGGGGTGTAAGGGTGGGACCACGCTTCGGCTTTCCCTTTCTTGCAGACCCTGCTCGTCACCCAGCCCGGCCCACCCCGCTTCCCTCCTAACTTTCCTGGTGACCTGGCCGCGTGTCCAGCATCTGCGTTGCTTTTCTTTTTAAAAAATTTTATTTTATTATTAGTTTCAAGCATACAGTGCATTGGTTAGACATTTATATAGTTTATAAAACGATCTCCCTAATTGCTCTTTCTCCCCTCTGGCTCTCCACCTAGCCATTACATCACTGCTGACTGCATGCCCTACGCCGTGCTCCCCATCCCCATGACCGTCTATCAACCACTAATTTGTACTTCTTCAACCCTTCGCCCCGTTCTCCCAGCCCCTCAACACTTCCCCCTCCCCCAGCTGGCTATCACCAGATTGTCCTCTGTGAGTCTGTTTTTGATTAGTTTGTTCTTTTCATTCCTTCGATTCTGCTTGTGAGTGAGATCATATGGCATTTATCTTTCCCTGTCTGACTTATTTCACTCAGCATAATAACCTCTAGGTCCATTTGTGTCATTGCAAATGGTACAATTTCAGGTTTTGTAATGGCTGAGTAATATTACATTGTATATGTGAACCATAACTTCTTTATCCAGTCGTCTGTTGATGGGCATTTAGATTGCTTCCATATCTTGGCTATTATGAATAGAGCTGAAAT
Organism: Pteropus vampyrus; assembly: GCF_000151845.1. Lineage (NCBI taxonomy): Eukaryota > Metazoa > Chordata > Mammalia > Chiroptera > Pteropodidae > Pteropus > Pteropus vampyrus. The sequence goes on from NW_011888964.1 coordinate 1,502,245, forward strand.
GAACATAGGGTGCATAGATCTTTATGCATTATCGTTTTGTTTTTCTTTGGATAAAGACCCGGAAGTGCAATTGCTGGGTCAAAAGGCAGATCCATTTTTAATTTTTTGAAGACCCTCTAAACTGTTTTCCACAGTGGCTGCACCAATCTGCAATCCCACCAACAGCGTATGAGGGTTCCCTTTTCTCCACATCCTCGCCAACACTTATTGTTCTTTGATTTATCGATGACAGGTGTGAGGTGCTATCTCACTGTGGTTTTAATTTCATTTCTCTGATGATTAGTGACCTTGAGCATCTTTTCATATGTCTATCGGTCACCCGTATTTCTTAGGTCTTCTGCCCGTTTTTTCATCGGATTGTTTTCTTTTCC
>NW_011888964.1:1503602-1504104 GCF_000151845.1 Pteropus vampyrus
CCCAAACTGGGCAGCACTTTTCACAGCGGACAGCCTTCCGTTCCCCTCTCCCCCTCCACGATCACATTCTGCCCACGAGGTACTGTGTGGGCTTGCGTCTCGGTTCCTTGGCTAGGTGTGAGCTCCTTGGGACAGGCTGTGTCTTATTTGTCCTCCGACCCCAGGGCAGGTGTTTAGTCAATGCGGGGAGGGAGAGAGGGAAAGAAATATGTAAAAAAAGGAGGAAAAGGAGGAGAGCGAGGGGTTCGTGAGGATGTTAGCTCTGTAGGTACCATTTCTCCGAATGAAATTTTCTCCTTCTCGGTTTTTCCCGTTCTCCCTCACTCTCATGTAACAAGCAGCGATGTTGCTGCCGGCCCAGCAGAGAGGAAGAGGAGGAGAGGCTTCGGAGCCGTCAGACGTGGGGTCACGTCTCAGCCGTGCCGCTTCTGGAGGCAGGACCTCGGGCTAAGGCTTTGACCTCTCTGAGCGTCAGTTTTCACACTAGTAAAATGGAGTAGCC
>NW_011888964.1:1504154-1505310 GCF_000151845.1 Pteropus vampyrus
AGGTCATAACAGGTAACAAGCTGAAGACGCCGCCTGGTTACCTGAAGATCCAGGACTCAAATTTCATTGCTCTCTTCCTTCTGATTCCCAAACTGGGCAGCACTTTTCACAGCGGACAGCCTTCCGTTCCCCTCTCCCCCTCCACGATCACATTCTGCCCACGAGGTACTGTGTGGGCTTGTGTCTCGGTTCCTTGGCTAAGTGTGAGCTCCTTGGGACAGGCTGTGTCTTATTTGTCCTCCGACCCCAGGGCAGGTGTTTAGTCAATGCGGGGAGGGAGAGAGGGAAAGAAATGTGTAAAAAAGGGAGGAAAAGGAGGAGAGTGAGGGGTTCGCGAGGATGTTAGCTCCTCAGGTACCATTTCTCCGAACGAAATTTTCTCCTTCTAGGTTTTTCCCGTTCTCCCTCACTCTCATGTAACCAGCAGCGATGTTGCTGCCGGCCCAGCAGAGAGGAAGAGGAGGAGAGGCTTCGGAGCCGTCAGACGTGGGGTCACGTCTCAGCCGTGCCGCTTCTAGAGGCAGGACCTCGGGCTAAGGCTTTGACCTCTCTGAGCGTCAGTTTTCACACTAGTAAAATGGAGTAGCCGTACTGTGGGCTACACGGTCATTAAATAACATCTTCTTATAAAACCCTCAGCTTGGTGCCTGGAAGACTGCACGCACGCGATAAACGGCCGTAATTAGGACCTTGGTGCTTTCCTGAGGTCTCCCGCTGTGTGACCGGCACCGTGATGGGGCGGCACGCGCACGGCTGAGACTCTGGCAGAACAGCGACTTCGCAGAGGTCTGCGGAGCACAGCAGCTTCGTAGTTTCCATTGCTGCTGTAACAGATCCCCACAAAGTCAGTGATTTAAAACACCACCAGTTTATCATCTTATGGTTCTGGAGGTTAGCAGTCTGACGTGGGTTTCGCCGGGCTAAGATCGAGGAGTTGGCAGGGCTCCGGCCCTTTCTAGAAGCTCCAGGGGCGGGGCCGTTTCCGTGACTGCTTCAGCTTCTGCAGGCCGCCCGCGGTCCTGGCTCACGGCGCCTTTTCCGTCCGGGCCCCGCGACGTCTACGTTGCGTCGCTCCCCGCCTTCTCACCGTTGTGCCTCTCCGTTCCCCTTTGAAGGATCCTCCGGATTCCACTGGGCCGTCTTGGGTAATCTAGAA
>NW_011888964.1:1505730-1514017 GCF_000151845.1 Pteropus vampyrus
TACTGTGGGCTACACGGTCATTAAATAACATCTTCTTATAAAACCCTCAGCTTGGTGCCTGGAAGACTGTACGCACTCGATAAACGGCCGTAATTAGGACCTTGGTGCTTTCCTGAGGTCTCCCGCTGTGTGACCGGCCCTGTGATGGGGCGGCACGCGCACGGCTGAGACTCTGGCAGAACAGCGACTTCGCAGAGGTCTGCGGAGCACAGCAGCTTCGTAGTTTCCCATTGCTGCGGTAACAGATCCCCACAAAGTCAGTGATTTAAAACACCACCAGTTTATCATCTTACGGCTCTGGAGGTTAGCAGTCTGACGTGGGTTTCGCCGGGCTAAGATCGAGGAGTTGGCGGGGCTCCGGCCCTTTCTAGAAGCTCCAGGGGCGGGGCCGTTTCCGTGACTGCTTCAGCTCCTGCAGGCCGCCCGCGGTCCTGGCTCACGGCGCCTTTTCCGTCCCGGGCCCCGTGACGTTGCCGTTGCGTCGCTCCCCGCCTTCTCACCGTTGTGCCTCTCCGTTCCCCTTTGAAGGATCCTCCGGATTCCACTGGGCCGTCTTGGGTAATCTAGAATGGTTTTCCTGTTTTAAGGCCAGCCGATTAGCAACCCAAATTCCATCCGGAATGTGAATTCGCCGCCCTGGGAATTAGGGTGGGACATCTATGGAGGCCGACTTTTTTGCCTGACAGCTTGGTTAGACGTCCTGGTTCTGGGCCGACCCCAGCATGGGTCTAATCCCAGCGCTGCCACTGTCCAGCCATGTGACGCTGACTCAGTCGCCTCACGTCTGTTAAGATTTAGGTTCCTCATTTGACAGGCGAGCCCAGTATGAACCAGCGCGGAGTTCTCGTTAGATGCCCGCGAGACGATGTACCGCAGGGGTAGGTTCTGCTGGGTGACAGAGCGCGCCAGATCCAGCAGCTTGAGATGACAATCATGGATCTACTGGACAGTTCTTCACATGAACTCGTACAAAGCCTATGGCATAGGACTCGGCACAGAGTCAACCCTGCGATGTGTAGGCTGTTGCCATGGAGATGAGAGCAGCATGAGCCCCGGACTGAAAGCCCCCATCTCCGACGCTTACAAACAGGGCGACCTTGGGCAAGTTATCTCGTTTCTCCCAGGCCCGGTTTCCTCATCGGCTGAGTGGGGCTGAGTTAGAGAAGGCTGCCGGCCTCACAGGAAGCACGTGGCGGCACTGCACCACAGCTTCCGCTGTTAGAAGAAACGGGTATCAGGAGCCGGGGTCGGGTCCTCTGTCTGTCATTCATGCACGAGGACACCTCGGGGAAAGCCCTGCTCTTAGAGCCGCGGGGTGGGACTGCGTCATCTCTACCGGAACTCCAGACACCCCTGCTACGCGCTCGGCAGCACTGCAAGCTGGCAGGGCCTGGCCTCAACCTCACCGCGATCTCGGTCCTCACCCCCCGCCCCCGCCCGCAGGGTGCTGGTGTCCTGCCCAGGCGGGCCACCCTCTTGTCCTTCTTTGCCCAGAACTTTCTCTGTGCTGGCAGTGTAAGGTCTCGCTTCCCGGGGAAGCCCTAGGCCCCGAAGGCCTCCAGGCCGAGGGCATGGAGGATAAGCAGCCCCCCGGAGATGCCCTGTAGAGGGTCCGGATCAGCGAGGCTGTGCTGCTGAGGCCGGAGACCTGATGCTTCCCAGTGTCATACGAGCCTGGTTGGTTCCAAACTTCACGAGGAACTCACCAGGACTGACATCGGGTGGAGTCAGCCAGGTGTCATTGGACTTGGATGTGGCTCCCGAGATGACGTGCTGTGTGCAGCGAAGTGCCCGACGCTGGAGTCAGCCAGAAGCAAGCCCGGCTAAAGGATGCAGTTGTGTCATCCCGGGGGACTCACAGAAGCCCTTTGTCAGTCGGAGCTGATGAGTGGACTCTGCCCTCCGTTCTGGGAGGCTGATGCATGAGGAAACGCTTTGCAAACGGCAGACTGCAGAGGCCACAGCACTGACCTGCGGGTTTAGATAACTCGAGAAGCACCTTGACGAGAGAGCTCGGTGTGAGGTTTCAGGTTTGCATGTTTGTTTGTTTTTACATTATTGACTTCAGCTTCGGAGACATGAGCTAAGCCCAATAAGATCAGCCAGGACACAATAGAAGCCTGGTGACAGAGATCCTAATCTCCGGGAGAGGAAAACCCCAACTCTCCAGGAAGGAGAAAGTGCAGCCGACGAAGAGGCTGCAGGCTATTCATTCAGGCTGTCAGTGCAGCTTATCCAAGGGCCAGGGCCACAATTCCCAGGGACAAGGAAATGCGCCTGTCTGCGAGGCACGCCGGAAGTGCCTCTCTGTTGCTTTATGTAGCCAATAAGCAGCACAGAACCCAGTTTTACTTTAACCTGAAAAGACTCACTGACGATACCTTAGAATCACTGAGTGAGGTGTGACAGGCCCCGCCGACCCTTGCGGCTGTCCCCGCCCCCTGCCACCTCGCTCACAGACAGTTGCCCACCCATCGCCTGTAGGCAGAGACCAGGCCCTGTGTCAATACACCCAGGTTTTCGTCTTTTTCACATGTGAACGGACCCGGTAAAGTTATAGGACCGAATCAAGCACATTTTCCTCCTCTTAAGCTAAGTGGAAAAAGAATCAAAGAAAAATTTTTAATGAACAGGACATGTATTTAATTGTAGTCTAGTCTGATTTTTTTTTTTTAATTTTGAGAAAAATGAATTAACTTTCCATCATTCCAAAGTCTTCCCTAATCTTTAGAAACACTCAGATTTCTGTTTATCTGACCTAGCTGCAGTCAGCCTGTACAACGCATTTTCCCTTCTGTCTGCCGGGCTCACCATCGTTCAGTGCACGCGATTGTGTGCTTACCCTAGGGAAATTTTATTTTATGTTAACATTAGTTCATTATTTTGCTGCACCAAATGTTCTCTGTGGCCATCCTTTCTAAAGCCTGCCGTTGCAAACTGCACGATTTGTGAACGACTCTGCAGGGGTGTCTGCGTTGGTCCGCTGGAGCTTCAACCACAGGAATGTGTTGTCTCGCCGTCCTGGAGCCTAGAGGTCCAAGATCAAGGCATCGGCAGGCTTGGTCTCCTCTGAGGCTTCTCTCCTCGGCTTGAAGCCGGCCGTCTTCTCCCTGTGTGTTCTCCTCTCCCTACTGTACCCCATTAGTGTCCTAGCCTCCTTTTATAAGGACACCACTTGTACTGGACTAGGGCCCACCATAAGGACCCCGTATTAACTTACTTCTTTAGAGACTATATCTCCAAATATAATCTCATTCTGAGATACTGGAGGTTCAGACTTCCACATGTGAATTTTGGGGGACTCGCAGTTCAGCCCACAGCAGCTTCTTTCTCATTTGGGTTCCTTCGCTGGGTCTTCAGACCTGGACCAGACGTCGCGTGTCTCCTGGCTCTCGGCCTCCTGTCCTCTGCCCGCGGTCCTCTGTGATGTGACGTGGAAGCACAGGGAAGCCTATGTCCAGCCGGTAGCCCTCGCCGAGGCAGATGTGAAAATGCCGGCAAAAACAAAAACAGGAACAAAAAGCTTTCTCTTTCCCACCCCGATAATCCATCCCACCCCGATAATCCACAGCGTCAGGCCTTCCCACGCAGCAAAGAATCCAGCTCCATTTCTCTCCGTGATGATACAGCTACCTCAGTAATGTGCCCTGTGTATTTCCCTCCTTTCTTGCCGTATGTCCCTCTCAGCTGTACGAACCAGGTGTGTGTCTGCCGCTCTGACATCTGGATCTTGCTGCCCCCGGAGTAAACCGCTCACCGTGAGCACGCCTTTCACATTCAAACCCACCGGCTCGGAGTCCCCACCCACCACCTTCGCCAACGCTCTTGGAGTCTTACGCTCCAGGCCCACGATCCATCTCCCAAATCACCCCAGGGCCAGGCACCTGACAGCCGGAGGCAGCCCCTCTGCCTCTGAGCCTGCCGAAATTATCCAAACTTGCCAGTCCTAAACCTGCTCCCCTGCCTCACCCATTCCTTCCCACAGAAACCACAGTGAAGCCTCCTGCTCTCGTCCTCCGCCCACCCTGCCTCCTGACCAACCCCGGTGCTTTTCTGTGTGGCCTTACACTGATGGCGTGTCCCCTCCCCATGGGAACCACGAGTAACAAATTACGGCAGCCATCTCCTGATCTGTTGTTGGCTTCGCCGTACCTGAGTAATAATACAACTTACATTTGAAAACACCTGCCTCTTGCTGTCCTGGTATTTGTCCCCCAATAAATATTAGCACCCAGGCTGTGCCTCAGCTGTTTTTCTAGGAAGATTGAGCGACCGTGTTATCCAAAGGAAAAAATATATAGTTTCCTTGATGGCCTACTAAGTGCCAGGCAGTGTACTCAGACCCCCATTTACTTAACTTCATATGAAGCAGTCCGAAGTAATTTCTATGTCAAAGAAAATAGTTTTATAAATCCGGTTGCATATTGCGTATCTCCAGAAAAATCAAGCAATGTGAAACTTGTGTTTCTTTCGGCCCCGACAACATTTGTGTGTTGCTGTTTATTCAGTGGATGTTCAGTGGTAAATTAGAAGTTGCTTTTATTTAATGTTACCTTAATTGCTAATGAAGCTATGCATTTTAAGTGGGAGTTATTTTGTTTGTTTTACTGCCAAACTAACACGTCGGGCATGAATTTCTATGCCAACCTCAAGTCTTATAGGGACTTACCTGGCTGTTATTATTGGAGTCAGGTTCTAGTAACTGGCCTCCCAGAAATAGTAGGGGCCCAAATTCCTGGCCTTTGTGGAGGCAGAATCTCATGCCCTGAGGGTCTCTGAGCCTGGGACTTCACCCCTGGCTTCCGGCCCATTGGCGAGGTAAAGGTGATGGAACCTTACCGCCTGCTCCCCCTGAGTGCCACACCTGGACCAGCATCTCCTTTAACCACCTGGGATGGGAGCTCCTCAAGCCAGGGTCATCTGAGCTCCCCTTCCTGAAAGGTAACGGTGTTGGTAAAGCACTTGGAGGTTCTTCCAAGCATCCTAGATTGTCGAGACAAGATGTTATTATTTAGTCGATAGAAAATAAATATCCACCTAATAACCATAATTATGTTGTCAAAACTGCTTAAAATATCCACCCTGCTGAGACCGAAGGAATGACAGGAGTTTTATGACTAGTAAATTGGGACATTATCATGAAATTAAAAAAGAAAAGTTACATGACTGAGTAATTCATGGGAATGATTTGATATTTCGAAGAAAACCACCAAGCACTTTCAGGAACCTGTAATTATTTTTTCGCTAGCTACTTTAGGATGCACTCACTGCTCAGTAACGGTGTGGTTGGCCATGCCTTTTAAAATGGAGGAACCACAAAGAACAAGTCATTAACAGCTCAAAGTCTGGACAGGACTGCAACTTGGTTTTTCTTGATCCTCCCCTGCTTTTAGAATCGAACACCCCAAGTGGCGCCAGGCACACTGCAGCATCCGATGCCCGAAGCCAGGGAGTGTGCTTGGGCACATAACGGGCTCGTTAATGCTGTGACTCAGTTCTTTCGTTGTTTGACGTCGCCCCAAGTCTCTGTGCCTTTGAACATGTACCGCCGTTGCCGAAATCCCGCTTTTCCCTCTGGCAGACCTTGCGTTATCCATCGTCTCTTCTGCAAAGCCTTTCTGACCTCAGGCATTTTCCGTGTCTGATCCACGGAGCTCTGCCTCATTCGAAGACCTACCACACTTAATAGAGATGTCTGTTCCCACACTGTTTCCTCACTGGATAGTAAGCTCCTTGGGGACAGAGATTGCCGGCCTGTCTTTGTTTCTGTCTCCCATTAACAAGTATTGGCTCAGCCCCTTCATGGGTCAGACACTGTGGACACATGGGCCAGATATGGCTCCACTCTCATGGGCTTCTGGTTTAATGCCATGTTATTTGGCATTGCAGAGTGAATTTCTGGTACAAACCCTGCTTAGTAAATAAATATTTGAGGAAGACCTGATAGAAAGATGGAAGAAAGGATGGCAGGGGAGGAGAAGGAAGGAAAGGACAAGGATGCCTTGGAAGGATCTGCACAGAGATGTCAGCAGAATACGAAATTTCACTTCACGCTCTGCAGGGAGGTTGCGCGGTACCAGCCTGGAATTTCATTTCTCAGGTGGCAGAAGGAGGGTCACTGGCTGGGAGTCACAGGAAGGCGAGCATCTCCATCGTTCTGTATCAAGGGATGCGCAGAGAAGAAGCTGCATAGTATTCTGGGGAAGAGGCTGCAAATGCTAGCAGATTGCTAACCCCAACGCCTGGACATAGTAGCTTCTGGAAGAAAGGAAGAGATAGAGGAAGAAAATGAGTCCTAAAATAGGACTGTAAAGCCCCGGGGAGACACGACTTGAAGAAGCACATCAGGAGAACAAGCCTAGTTTCTAGTTCATTCACATTCACTCAATAAGGAAGACAAGTCAGCTGGCAAAGTCATTCCTGCGACCTCAGGTGGCTTCGCGGGGTCTGTATCCATCGTCAAGGTGGGCGGTGTGACTGGCCCCGGTGAAATCACAGGTGTCTCATGACGGTAACGAAGAGTAAAGACGGGAGGAGACTGTCCGAGGTCGGATGGGGGTCCTGCCGCCTCTGGAGCGGAGCGTCCTCCCACAGCCGGGCCCCTGGTTTCCGGGTGTGGGACGCCGGACCCAGGACGCAGGACACCCCGAGTCGTGCCCCGTTACAGTGAGATTCGTGCGTTCGCTCTGCTTGTCTTTTCACCAACGTCCCGATCCGAGTCCAGTCGGAGCAGTGACCCTGCGGTCACACGCTCCCTTCCCAGCTTCAGCACGCACGTGCTGTGGCTCCTTCACGAGCCTGCGCGGTGTCCCCCCAATTTCATACACTGAATCTTACCTCCAGTACCACAGAATGTGACTGTGTTTCGAGTTAGCATCTTCAAAGGTCATGAAAGTCAAACGAGGCCACTGGGTGGGCCTCGATCCGCTGTGTCTGGTGTCTTTCTGAGAAGAGATGGGACACAGACACGCACGGAGGACAAAGGAAGAAGGCAGCCATCCCTAAGCCGAGGAGAGAGGCCTCGAGAGAAACAGACTTGCCAGCATCTTAACCTTAGACTGCTCGCCTCCAGAACTGGGAGGAAACGCATTCCTACTGCTTCTACTGCTTAGAACACCCAGCCTGTGGCATTTTGTCGTGACAGGCCTGGCAAGGAGCATACGGCGTGCTTAGTCATCGAGCCTGAGTGGTCAGCCATTGTCTTCTTCACTGGAAGTCCCTTGCCGTTGGGTTTCTATTAATGATTTCACTTGAAAACACCACCGCTTCCTGCCAAGGACTGCCCCAGGAATCAGACATGACCAATTCCCGACAGAAATACGGTTTCTAGAAAACGGGAGTGGGAATTGTGTTCGTCTCTGGCCTGCTGGATCCTATTTGTGTTCTAATGTGCGTTTCCGGCTCTGTTTCTACTGGCGTGTTTGTCTCTCTGACTAGACCACGGGCGACGCCATCCTGGTGTGTGCTGTTGCACACGCGCGCGCGCACGCACACTACAGAGTTCCTGCTGCAATAAACATGGTCCGAGTGGACAAATGTCCACGGGGAATAATTCATCTTCCAGTGATCATCTTTCTCCTGGAGAGAGAAAAAAACAAAGGCCAGGACCCGCAGAGCCACTTCAGGACGGGAAGCGCGCTTTCCCCTGCAGCTTAAGTCAGCCGACAGCTTTGCTTTTCACCATGATTTGTCTAGTACCCACCAGCCCTTCTAAGACTGGGTGAGCTCAGTGTAAACCCCATTTAAGTGGAGCTTCTAAAGCGTTTACGAAAGACGTTAACCTGAGGTCGGACTTGGATGCCGTTGGCCGCCACTGAGGTGCTCTCTCCCCCTCGGCCTCACCTTCCAGCCGCTCCTAGTCCCCTCTCTCTCGTCACCATCATATCTTAGTCTATTCAGGCTGCGATAGCACAGATACCACACACTCGGGGGGTCGTAAACCGGAAACATTTATTTCTCACAGTTCTGCAGGTTGAGAAGGCCAGGATAATGGCTGCAGCAGATCTGGTGTCCGGGGAAGGAGGGTCAGTCCTGGCTACGCTTCAAGGCGCAAACCTCGTCACTAAAGCGTCTCTAGTTTCTCTACCGGCATCTCGATCGCACCCCGTGATCGCGTTGGGGTTGGTCTTTGCTTCTTAGTCTTTCTCTTCCTAGTAGCAAAATGGTGGTTTCTCCACATTTTCCCCCAGGCCCTGCACAGAGGCAAACACAGGGAGCTTGAAGGAGCGAGAGCCGGGGTGAGTGTGAGACGCTTTGGAGTCGGAGCTGGCACCTTGCAGTCCTGAAC
>NW_011888964.1:1514067-1519277 GCF_000151845.1 Pteropus vampyrus
CTACTGCTTAGAACACCCAGCCTGTGGCATTTTGTCGTGACAGGCCTGGCAAGGAGCATACGGCGTGCTTAGTCATCGAGCCTGAGTGGTCAGCCATTGTCTTCTTCACTGGAAGTCCCTTGCCGTTGGGTTTCTATTAATGATTTCACTTGAAAACACCACCGCTTCCTGCCAAGGACTGCCCCAGGAATCAGACATGACCAATTCCCGACAGAAATACGGTTTCTAGAAAACGGGAGTGGGAATTGTGTTCGTCTCTGGCCTGCTGGATCCTATTTGTGTTCTAATGTGCGTTTCCGGCTCTGTTTCTACTGGCGTGTTTGTCTCTCTGACTAGACCACGGGCGACGCCATCCTGGTGTGTGCTGTTGCACACGCACGCGCGCACGCACACTACAGAGTTCCTGCTGCAATAAACATGGTCCGAGTGGACAAATGTCCACGGAGAATAATTCATCTTCTAGTGATCATCTTCCTCCTGGAGAGAGAAAAAAACAAAGGCCAGGACCCGCAGAGCCACTTCAGGACGGGAAGCGCGCTTTCCCCTGCAGCTTAAGTCAGCCGACAGCTTTGCTTTTCACCATGATTTGTCTAGTACCCACCAGCCCTTCTAAGACTGGGTGAGCTCAGTGTAAACCCCATTTAAGTGGAGCTTCTAAAGCGTTTACGAAAGACGTTAACCTGAGGTCGGACTTGGATGCCGTTGGCCGCCACTGAGGTGCTCTCTCCCCCTCGGCCTCACCTTCCAGCCGCTCCTAGTCCCCTCTCTCTCGTCACCATCATATCTTAGTCTATTCAGGCTGCGATAGCACAGATACCACACACTCGGGGGGTCGTAAACCGGAAACATTTATTTCTCACAGTTCTGCAGGTTGAGAAGGCCAGGATAATGGCTGCAGCAGATCTGGTGTCCGGGGAAAGAGGGTCAGTCCTGGCTACGCTTCAAGGCGCAAACCTCGTCACTAAAGCGTCTCTAGTTTCTCTACCGGCATCTCGATCGCACCCCGTGATCGCGTTGGGGTTGGTCTTTGCTTCTTAGTCTTTCTCTTCCTAGTAGCAAAATGGTGGTTTCTCCACATTTTCCCCCAGGCCCTGCACAGAGGCAAACACAGGGAGCTTGAAGGAGCGAGAGCCGGGGTGAGTGTGAGACGCTTTGGAGTCGGAGCTGGCACCTTGCAGTCCTGAACCTTGCGTTTCCCCCGGTTGTTGGTTTTTCGGGGGCTTTTGGGTTGGGGTTGGGGGTTCCCTGGACCATGTTTTATCTTCCAGTTGGGATGGGCCCATTAGGGACTCCCTTTCTTGAGACATCTGCCTGATGCACTTACGTCCGCTCAGATTACTTCCTTGGGCTTGCTCCCCGCACCGAGCCTTGTGCTTGCTAGGTGCTCTCCAGGTTTAGTGACAGTGCCGTGACATAATCAAGATGTATGGACTATGAAAGAAGGTATCGTGTTGGCACACGTGTACGTTGGGGCTGGAGCTTCAGCCATCAATCAAGCCTGAACACTTGTCAGCAAGGTGAAATTTCCAGATGTCTTGTTTTCGTAACTTTGTAATTCTCTCTGAACAACGATAAAAAACACCGCTCTATCCAGAAAATACGTTTCTGTTCCAATAACGTCACCTCCAACTGCGACTGTCTACGTAATGAAATGTACCAGGCGCCCTCCAGAGCTCTCTCTGCTGGGGTAGCCCCAAAGGATGGGACTCGGGGAAATGGAAAGGGGTGAAGGCAGGGTTCCCGATGGCACCAGGGATGACAAAACAGTGACAGAGAAAACACAGTTTTATCCCACACAAATGGGTAAATCGTAACCGTGTAGTTCACACTCAGCAGGGTGGCCGTGTGCCTGGCTCTGCTCTTCAGCTCCTGTCCCAGGAACTTCACTCTTGGGGTCCCTTTCAAGGTGAAGAGCTTCTGAAGGGGTGCGGTCGAGCACAGTGGACGAAGAGCTATGTTTGGCCTCAGAGATGACCTTGGGCAAGTGACTTAAATGCTCGGCATTTCCTTTTTTTCATTGGTAAAATTTGTCCAATAATAGCATTTGTTTCTTAGAATTGCCGTAGGCGTCAAAAAGGATAATTCAGGAAAACAGAAAGCAAAGTATTTGGCATTTAGTAAACATATTATTATTATAAACACACAAAGGTAAAAATGGAGTGGACGATGAAACAGTGGTTTACAACAGGAGAAAAATCAGCGGTGGTGATCAAACTATTAGTAAATTAAAAAAGAAAAAGACTTTCTAGATGAAAAAGTAGAAAATGCAAGATTCTGCAGACAGACTGACTTGGGTTTGAGTCCCAGATCCTCTGCATCCTAGGTGTGTAGACTTCTTCCCATCGTTATACTTAATCTTTAAAATGGTTTGGCACGGTTCTCATGGGGTTCAGGCGATGGCATCCAGAGCGTGCTGGGCTGGCGTCTGCGCGGGCTCAGTGAGGGGCCGTGACCAGGGTCAAGGTCGGCCGTCCGTGGTTTCTGCTACAGGTACAGACGGAAGAGCGCTGTACTCAGAGGAGGATCCCGAGTTTGAATCCCGGTACTTTTGCTAATAGAATTGGGTCATTAGTTCATTTTTAGAGGCCTCGATTTCCTCATCTGAGGAAATGCCAACCTCAGGTGAGCGACTGGGCTCGCTGCCGTGGGCACCTGTGCCTCCCTCCTGCGGGGCTGTCCCGGGGGGCGGTAACAGCCCCGCATCTCCAGGTCATACGTGGGGGCACTCCGAGCGACGTCCCCAGCATCAGGGCATCCGAGGGCACGAGAACGAGGCGCCATCGGCTCCACCACCGTCTGGTGCCACCTGGCTCCGCCCACCCTGCCTGGGCCGGGACCAGAGACGAGGTGGAGAGGACGTGAGCCAGGGCACAAAGGGGTCTGACGCACTCTGTGCAGCAAGTGATCTCGAACTGGCTCGAAAGGTCAGAACCGAAATGCCCCTTTCCCGTCCTCAAAGCTGGTTCGTCTCACCCCGAGTTGGGGCAGCAACAGAAACCAGGTGTCGAGTAAGAATGTCTTTCAATCAAGTACGTGATGACAGATTTCTGAAAACATCTGGATGCTCGATGAAATTTATATTCAGTTTGCTCTCTCTTTCCCACACACAGAGAGGATGGGGGTGGAGGGGAGCGGAGCAAGAGACGGAGAGAGAGAATGGAAGCAGTAACCCCTGAGCAATATCGAGTAGGGGGCGCTATGAGCTGAATGTTCGTGTCCCCCCAAAAGCCATGTGTTGAAGCCCTCATCCTCAGTGCAGTAGGGTCTTTGGGAGGCAATTAAATATATATGATGAGATTGATGCTCTTATAAGGGGTGACAGAGGCCAGCCAGTGCTCTCTCCCTCCCCCTAGCACGTGGGGACACAGCAAGCAGGTGGCCATCTGTAAACCAGGAAGAGGGCGTTCACCAGGAGCCTGACCATGCTGCCGCCCTGGTCTCGGACTTCTGGCCTCCAGGCCAGAAGAGAAATAAGTACGTGCTGCTGGAGCCCCCGGCCTGTGGCGTTGTTATAGCCCCTGAACTGACTGAGGCAGGTGGCGGGGTGGGAAGGGACCCCCCAGCCTCCTCATGCCTCGCTCACTCCCAGAGCTGAGTACCCACCCCTAGGCCGGTCGAGGAGGAAGCCCTGTGTTGCAGAGGTAGAGAGGAGAGATGCCTATTTACGGATTTGACTAAATCATCATTCCAAGGTCTTTGAAATCTCTCGTTTCAAAGTTCTGAGAGATTCTCTGTGCTGTAATAGGTGGGGCACTGAATTCACCGTTGGATGGAACACACCACCTTTTGGGGGGGAAGGGGGAGCGCTGCCCGCTGCCCGCTGCCCGCTGCCCGTGCCTGTGCATCACCCTCAGAGCAAGGCCTTCTTCTCTAACTGGAAATTTTAAGATGCTCGGATTCTAGCAGCTGACTCTTTATGAAAAGGTGCTTGTATCACGGGCAGAGCTGAGTGTTCGCAACTTGCATTTCCTAGATAAAGGTTTCTTCTTTCTATCTGCATATTAGAATTGAAAATTTTCCTTTGTTCTATGATGTGCATATATAGGGGTGTCTGTGTGATCATTTTTTCGTTTGTCAGGAACTTAGACTCTGAAGGTTCAGAAATGACATGTGACCCTGGCCACCATCTCTGGCTCTAGGAGAACGTGCAGTTACCCCAGAGTAGAGCGTCTGTGTCCCACACATAATAAAACAGAGTGGGACAATCTCAGGACGACGCTCGCCAGGCAGGTGCCCTGCATGGCGTTCGGAGGAGTATATTCTGATGGCATTGTTCTCATGGAAGACACGGCACAGGCCAACCCACACGAGGAGGGGGCAGGGCCGCTGGGAAGGAGTGAACTTTCCCTGTAAAGAGCAAGTCTGAAAACGGGGGACAGGCCTCTCTAGGCGGACCTTAGACCAGGACAAGGAGGGGACCCTGAGGCGTAATCAGCGCCCCAGCCAGGTGGCGTGTGAGGGAAGGGAAGGCTGACTCGTGCTGGGCGAGAGGGGCCAGGAATGGTCGCAAGGCACTCAGTATGGGGCCAGTCCCTGGGGAGACTGTGAAAGCGGGTTGATCGCGCCCCCTCACCCCCCGGAAAGGCCCGGCCCGAGAAAGGTTGGTGCTGCCGGAGCTGACGCCTCCAGTGAAAACCCGGGCAAGCGAGAGGCTCCACCGCAGCGTGGAGTGGGGAGTCTGCAGCGGGCACAGCCGCAGCATCGCGTAGTCGGGGGGTGGGGGGACCCAGGATGGCGGAAGCAGGGGACCTGCCATCACTCGGGGGGCCCGCGGGTGCAGAGGGAGTTGGGGTCGCTTCTTTTTCTTCAAAGTACCTACCAGTCCGGCTCTGCTCAGTACCAGGCCGTCTCCCCGGGGCCGCAGCCTGGACGCAAAAGCCAGAGACCCCGCCGCTCCCGGCGTCCGCCGTCACCGTCTTCGCCGAAAGGGGACAGGAACGGAGCGCACAGCTTCGTGCTCCCGGGTCGTATTTTCACCCTTCCCAGCTCCCTTGACGCCATGTGATCGAGAAATTGAATCTGAGACGAGCTTTTAATTAAAAATCTCATAATAATGTACAAAATCCGGGAGATAGGAAATTAAATATTCAGTATGGTTTTCCCCCTTCTCCCGCCCTCGCCACGTTCCCTGCCGTTCGGCACGTACGAAGTTTATTATGAGAGGAGACGGAGGGACGTTTAGCAACGTCAGCGGCAGCACGGCAGAGGTG
>NW_011888964.1:1519472-1521190 GCF_000151845.1 Pteropus vampyrus
GAGAAAGGTTGGTGCTGCCGGAGCTGACGCCTCCAGTGAAAACCCGGGCAAGCGAGAGGCTCCACCGCAGCGTGGAGTGGGGAGTCTGCAGCGGGCACAGCCGCAGCATCACGTAGTCGGGGGGTGGGGGGGACCCAGGATGGTGGAAGCGGGGGACCTGCCATCACTCAGGGGGGCCCGCGGGTGCAGCAGGAAGTTGGGTTCGCTTCTTTTTCTTCAAAGTACCTACCAGTCCGGCTCCGCTCAGTACCAGGCCGTCTCCCCTGGGGCCGCAGCCTGGACGCAAAAGCCAGAGACCCCGCCGCTCCCGGCGTCCGCCGTCACCGTCTTCGCGGAAAGGGGACAGGAACGGAGCCCACAGCTTCGTGCTCCCGGGTCGTATTTTCACCCTTCCCAGCTCCCTTGACTCCATGCGATCGAGAAATTGAATCTGAGATGAGCTTTTAATTAAAAATCTCATAATAATGTACAAAATCCGGGAGATAGGAAATTAAATATTCAGTATGGTTTTCCCCCTTCTCCCGCCCTCGCCACGTTCCCTGCCGTTCGGCACGTACGAAGTTTATTATGAGAGGAGACGGAGGGACGTTTAGCAACGTCAGCGGCAGCACGGCAGAGGTGAAGGTGGCTGGTGTGAAGATCTATCAGCTTTTGAACTCATCAGGCCAGAACCAGACCAAGGGGCAGAGAGAATGCTCTGCATCCTCTTCTCAGGGACCGGCCGCCATCCACAAAGCCCGCTCGGACCTCCCGCCCCGCCCCACCCGGGCTGGGGGTCCCCTTGGGGACTTTCTGCAGTGGCCTGCTCTGCTTACTGTTGTCATGGATTACCACCTACCTAGCAGTAACCAAGAGCTCTCTGAAGGTGACCCTGGGCCTTGAGCTCTCCCCGCCCTGCCCCTAGCACATTTCATGATTTCAGCTAGCACATGTTACATGAATGGATGAACGGATGAATGAATGGATGAATGAATGAATGAATGCGACATAGCTGCGTAGAGCAGAGTTGACAAACTTGTGCTGTGAAAGGCCAGATAGTAAGTATTTTAGGTTTTGCGAGCCACGTGCTTTCTGCCACAAACAGTCCACACCACCATAGACAATACGTGTACGAGCAGGTGTGGCTGGGTCCCAATAACACTGTTTACAAGACAGGCTGTGGGTCGGATCGGGTCCCAGGGCTGTGCTTTGCCGAGCCCTTGGCCTAAGGAGTTGTCTTTTCGATTTGCACAAACGATCAAGTTTGGTTATTTGTGTTTTATGTTTTTTTTTACAGTGTCCACCAGTTACGTTGCTGAATTATATCAGATCTACAAGGATTTCTGGATAGAGGATTAATGTATTTAATCCTCTGTGAAACGAGGACGACGTCCATCTACTTTGCGTTTCTTGCTTCAGCCTCTGACACCCCCACCTGAAAACAGCGGTGACCCTCTGTGCGTAACCGAGATGAGACCCCATTCTCATCTGACACTTGCCACTTCGCACGTTTTTCACGGAGCCCTCTCACCCACGACGCTGGCATTTCCCAGGTAGGGACCCCGTGCCGACCTGCGAACCTGGCGCCCCTCCCAGGGGAAATGAGAAGGAGCAGCGGGGTGCTCTCTCCCGTCAGCCCTGGAAGTGAACCTCCGCGATTCTCCGTGTCTTTCCGAGCCCTTGTCAAAATCGTGTAGACGGACGCGTGTGTCTCCCTAGAAGCCTGTGCTTTCCAGGAA
>NW_011888964.1:1522530-1529170 GCF_000151845.1 Pteropus vampyrus
AAGCCTGTGCTTTCCAGGAAAGGGCCGCGTTCGTTTTGTTCACCTCTGTGCGTCCAGCGTGAAATATGTTTCAAAATATGGCCCAGCTGGCAAGGCGCAGCGGGGCCCCGCCAGTCAGAGGCGAGGGCGGTCAGGACAGTGTACCGCGGGTTCTGGCTGAGGTGGGCCTGCCCAAAGCCAGGTGCAGTGCCTGGCGGGGCTGAAATGCTCCATCAGCATTTTCCGAATGAATCAATGAATGTAGTGTGTTTTTTTTAAAGCTGAGTTTAGTCGATTTAAAGAACTGAGCTTTATTCTAAGAATATGTCCTTCCCACTTTCCAATGTGGGAAATCGTAGTACTTTTTAAAAAATGTTAGAGTAGGTTTTTTTAAATCTTAAAAATTTAAGACGTCTTAAATTAACAAAATTTAAAAAAGAAAATTTGGCAAACCATGTGAGCCTAAAATTATTGTGAAACATCGAAAGTTTACTAAACCAAGACTCAGAGAGCCTCTGTCCTACCTGATCTTTTACTATTATTATAATTATCATTACTAACATGTAATTTGCATGCCTTGAAATTCATCCTTTTAAAGCGTGCATACAATTCAGCGGTCTTTAGCATAGTCATAGAATCCTGCAGCCATCAGCACTATTTAATTCTAGAACATTCCCACCACTCCTAAGGGAACTTGGTCCCTACTATCAGCGGTCGGTCCCACTTTCTCTCTCTCTCCAGCCCCCGAGAGTCACTAATCCACTTAAGAGCTGTGTGTCTCCGCCCGTTCTGGACACTGTGTACACATGCGATCGTGAAACACACAGCCTTTCGGGTCTGGCTTTTAATTGGCGTAGCATCACGAAGTTCATCTACACAGTCCCGTCACTCGTTCCTTTCTCGGGCTGGACATGATTTCTTTGGATGGACATACCACGTTCGTTTAGCCATCCGCTCATTGAGTCGTTTCCACTTTGGGGTCATTGTGAACAGCGAACATTCTCGTGCATGTTTTCAGTTCCTTCGATCATGTGAATAAGAGGGCGGTTGCTGGGTCATACGCTAACTCTGTGTTTAACTGTTTGAAGAGCCGCTGAACTGTTTGACCATCCCTCCGGCAAGGTGTGGGGGTTCCGGTTTCTCCACATCCTCACCAGCGCTCGCTGTCGTCTGCGTGGTAATCAGTATGAGTCCATTCGAGCAGCTAGAGCAGAAACAGCACAGACTGGGCGGCTTAAGCGGCAGAGAGTTCTTTCTCACGGTTCTGGTGACTGCCGAGTCCAAGATCGAACTGCCGGCAGATCCGGTGTCGGGCGAGTGTGTTCTCCTTGGCTTGCAGATGGCTGTCTTCTTGATGTGTCTTCACATGGAGGAAAGAGAGAGATGGGCTCATGACTCTCTGCCCTATACCGTCCTCCTGGGGCTTTGCCACAAGCCTGAATGTCTCTGACGGAGACGACGAGGCAGGTCAGGACTGGGTGGCAGGCGTCATGGAGCCCAGGCGGAGCCCTCGGCTTGTTCCAAGACCAGCTCTCTTTCTGGCAAAATTACAGAAAGGCTGGAGAAGCCCGAGTGGGCGGGGTCCCATGCGGATAAAGCGAGGCTCTTCTCCTTGAATTCCTCTTGTGATGGAGCTTCTGGCCCCTAAGTTTCCGTGGACCCCCCCTTCCTGGTCCCTCAGTCCAAGGAGAAATACCAGTGATTGCTGAAGCATCTTGCTAGCAAGACGGACGCCGGACCATGCTGGGATTACCCACCCCGGCCTTCCTTGTTGTCACTGGTTAGTCCTTTTGTCACTTAACCTTCAGTCCCACCAGAGCAGAGTCCATGTTCAGTGTCCTTCGGGACTGTTTCTGGCTCTCCAGTGACCCCCACTTGCTCCAATGATCACTGGCCTGCAAAGTAGAAACAGAGCTCTTGCCCCCAAACCCAAGCCGGATCCTGATCGGCTGAGGTTTAAACCTAGTCTCTTGCTGGACTTGCACTCAGGACTCTGCAGTCACAGGCTAGCGTGTCAACCCTGACAGCTCCCCCTCCACATCCCCCCCAAAACAGATCGAGTCCGTGCTCCCCCAAACTCCAGACCTCACTTCACTGCACCCTTCCAACTGCCGGCTTCCCCTCGCCTCAGCCGAGCTCAGAGAAACCAAGTCTGCTTTCCAGCTCGTCGCTGGAGGACTCTCCCTTGCCGTCAGAGGGTCGTGGTGATGGTCCTTAGGGGTCGGTCTGGAGAAGAGGAGTGAGGGGTGCATGTGGGAGGGACCCGCCAGAGGGAGATGATGAGAAGTACAGGGCGTGAAATATATGGTGACGGACAGACATTTAACTGGCTGGTGACCACAGTGCACTATACGTGTGACGTATTATTGAATTGTACACTTGAACCCTATATAATTTTATTAATCAATGTCACCCCAATACATTTAATAAAAGAGAAGTACCAGGAATACGTGGGCCATGGAATCTAAAAAAGAGTAGGGAGAATGCAGAAATTTCCCATAACTCACAGAAGACATTCGTTAACCACATAACGTGAGCCACGTGCCGTGCGAGGAACGTGTGACTGTGGGCTCAGTCCCGCCCTCGTTAGCATCCAGCATTTTAAAACATAGAGGAGCATCCAGTACTTAACAAATTAACACAGATCTCTAGATTCTATTGCGGTAAATGCCGCAGAGAAGAAGTTCAGATGCTATTAGAGCATATATGGCGGCATCGCAGTCTGGTTAGCCCAGTAGCTGTTTCCTTTTCCCTCTCCATCCTCCGTGGTGGAGACTGGAGTGCCAGACACTTTCCCAGCCTCCGTCCTGGCTATGGGAGACGGTGGATGTAGTGCTGACTGGTAGGACATAAAGGGAAGACTGCTGGGGATTTCTGAAAGGGGTTTTGCTTTCCTAATGAAAAGGACATCACTATTTGGAATTTCTTCTGCTCCCTTTTTATTGCCTTACATATGGTGTGATGGCCGGAGCTGTGTCCGCCACTTTGCAACCATGAAGTAGCAAACATGAACATGAAAAGATCGATGGTGGAATGGAGAGGTAAAAGAGCCTAGAGATTCCGATTGGCTTCTTCGAGCAGCCAAGCCCCTGTCAGCAGTCACCAACCTCTAGAATTTGTTGACCTGACCCGTGAGTCCTAGCGAGAGGAATTATACGGAGGTGGCATCATCCGCGCATCATCTCCCAGCATTCTGTGCCATTGCTGGTGCATCAGAGGGGTTCAGTGAGTATGTGTTCAGCTGGTTAGTAGCCCCCTCCACCGCATGCAGCTCCCACTGCCCGCCTCGCCCAGGCACTAAGAGGCGAAGACCTGCCCTAGGGAACAGCGGATGAGTGGCAGAGCCGGAAACAAAGTCACTCTGTCACGATGTCCTTCTAAAGCTCTGTTCTTCTCTGGGCTCTGGTACCCAGCATTACTCTAAACCTACAGCTGCATCTTCGCAAGGTCGCGGGGTGCCTTGCTTCCTTCCAGAATGAAAGACAATTATGGAGAAGGAAGCAGATGATAAGTTTGCAGAACATCAGCGTTTAAAGATGTCCTAAAAGCTCCCAGCTTGGCAGTGTCAATCAATGTGACCAACTTGACCGCCTCTAAGAAACTGTGCGCAGAAGCCATCCCCAGCCGTCCCCTCATGAGCGGACTCTCCAGAGAAACACCCTGGCGTGGGCACGGAGGACGTGCTCGTGGAAGTCCGCTGCCACCGATGTTGGGAGAGCAAGCGCCTGGTGAGCTGTCTAACTTCTGCCGTAAGGGACCGTGTCGGCGAAACGCCGCACGCTGGGTACAGCAAACGTGCCGATGGACGAGTGGGGGCGCAGGCTCGTCGCGAATGTGCCGCAGAGATCGTAACGCGAGTTACAGGAAGATGCAAGGGCCGGGCTGCTGCGTTGGCCAGCGGGGGCGGCCGCTGCAGATTACGTAGCCCGGTGGCTTGAACAGCAGAGGTCCGCTTTCTCCCGGTTCCGGAGGCCGGGGGCAGATCCGGGCGCCGGCGTGGGTGGGTGCTGGCGAGGGCTCTCCTCCTGGCTTGTGGACCTGCTGCTCCTCGCCGTGGGCTCACGTGGCCTGTCCCGAGGCATCAGAGCCGGGCTCCGCCCACAGGACCTAACCCCTTCTAAGTGTGGGGGAGACGAGGAAGCAGTCCACGGGGACGGCCTGTTCCTGGGCCCCGCCCGGCAGTTGGGAGGACTCCAGGGCGCAGCTTGCCCATGGCCCCCGGGCCTGCTAGGAAAGGAGCAGCCTCCACCCTGATCACAGACTCCCGGCCCTGTGCTCTCCCCCCGTGCCTCTGCCTCGTGAGTGTTCAGCAGCCACATCCATTCCCTTCTGCCACCGTCGTTACGAGAGTGTGTGTTATTATCATTTTCTTCCACGGTGCCGCCTGCTGCTCGTCCCCACCCCCCACCCCCACTTGCTTAGGATTCAGCTGGAGCCTTTTAACTCCGCATCCCTCTGCTGTCCCTGGAGAAGGAACTTGTCTTGGTCACTTAGGTGTGCCTTCTCCCTGGAGCTATTTGCACACATATTCTTTTAGTCCACAGATGTTTACTGAGCGCCTACTATGTGCCAGACACTATACCAGCGGTGGGAATTCAAAAATAAGATGTGGTCTCAGCCCTAAAGGTGTTTGGAGTGTAGCGATGAGCAGATATAAAACCCCTACTATGTGCCAGACACTGTTCTAAATGCTTTACTGAAATAAATTTGTTTAATTCTTAGAACATTATCAGCCTCATCTTACAGATTAGAAAAAAAACAAAAAACAAAAAACAGGTGAAGAGATTTAGGTCAACTTCCCAAGGTCACCTAGCTAGCAAGTGGCAGATCTAGGCATCTATTTCAGGGAGTCTAGTCATGACAAAATATCCCCAGACAAAGACAGGGCAAAGCGTGAGGCACAAAGCTCAGGGGCTGTGAGAACTCAGAGGAGGAAGTGTTCATGGAAGGCTGCCTGGAGGAAGGGACCTTTAAGCTGCGTCATGAGAATGGTTAGAATTTATCCAAGTGGAAGTGGATGGATGTTCTCCAGACAAAGGGAAAAGCACTTGCAAAGACCCAGGGTGCGAGAGAGTTTGTTCGTTCAGGGAACTTGACACGCGGTCAGGCAGGAGGAGGCAGAGCGATAGGAACGTGCACTTGATCCATTTCAAAATTTTTAACCTTTTTTTTTTGTTTGTTTATGAAGCATCTTCATGTTGTTCAGGGGGTAAGCACCTGTTTGTTGGACACAGGCAATGTTTGTGTTTAAATCGCAGCCCCAGAGCTTCTTAGCATATGAACGTGGGTCTCACGGTTCTCATTCCCTCATCTGTAAAATGGGACTGGTGAGGTTCCTGCCTCCAGAGCTGGGGTAAGAATTAAAGGAGCTAATAATGGACTCTTAGAACAGAGCTCGGGACACAGCAGGTGGCCTTTGTCCTCATGGTCATCATTTGTTTCATTCATTTGTTCAACATACTTATTACAGCCCAGGGCCAAGTGATGGGGGAGGGAGGCATGGGGAACAGGCCCGGAGCTCAGGTTTAGAGCTGGGCTCACCAGAAAGTGAACCCAAGGCCAGCGAGGGGAGGGACGTACCTCCAGCCTGTCACTCGGAGTAATGTGAAACGTCCCCACATGTCCCTTTCTGATGACAGCAAGCAAGGCCACTGCTGAAAGACAAGGACTTCTATTGTCAAGGAGTACAAAGGAGCTGGGCACATTAACATTTGACTTTGCGGGACAGACGAGGTGCCAAGTGAGCCTCAGAGAGCTGCGCCCAGGGGCCTCCCGCGGCAGGTGATCCCGGAGTCTGGAGGAAGGGCCCCGATGGCGTTATCTCGACATTATCATCACCGTCACTGCTTTTGACAGTTGGTTCCCAGTGTACATTTCCAGGATGTTTTACTTCCAACGGACATTTGTTTCCATTCCTGAGTTTATTTGAACCTCACCTTACGCGTGTGAGTCAGCAGGAGCCGGGCTTATTTTTCCTATTTTGACTTGTAAGCTTATGCGACCTACTTAGCGGCAGAGCTGGAATCAGAATCCAGACTCGTCCTTCAGGCTAAAGGTCTTTCTGCACCCCACTCCCTCTCTGATTATTCCTGACGTCCGGTCAAGAGCCAGGCTGCTTCCTGTTCAACATAACAAGGAGAATATGCTCGCGGCCGGTGCCCTCCGCCAGGGGCGCTGTGTGAGGAGGGAGGGTCCCCAGACTTTGGAATTTGATGTACCCGTAAACTTTTGAAGAATAACTTGACGACAAACACACAGGGTGGCCAATTTTGTGTTTTGCAAAGTGAAAACATAAAAAAAAAAAGCTTTTTAACTCTACCATATGATATCGCAAAGAGGATATTTCAGCATTTCTTCAAAACCTCCCCAAAGTAGGAAAAAGTCAGCATCAGATCAAGGACAGTCCCTGTAACTCGGACGAGGTGGGGACCGCTGCGCGTGATCGCACAGGCCGAGCGCTGCACAGCGCCAGGGATGGACGCGCCGTCCGCGGGAACTGCCCTGACTCTGTCCTTACTCCTCATTTCCCCATGGACCAGCAGAACCGTGTTAGGAGGTAACCTGGCAGATGACAGTCCCTCCTAGCATGCCGGTTCTATAATTCACAGTATTCCAAGGGAATGTAGACATCATCTGGTCCAGAAACGTCAAGGCGTGCTTC
>NW_011888964.1:1529410-1531791 GCF_000151845.1 Pteropus vampyrus
CAACATGGGAAAAGCTGTCTGGCAAGTGGCTGCAAAGCTGGGGGTCGCCTTTGGGCGCCGAGAGCTGACACATCAGTCTAACCTCTTCCTACAGCCATCTCAACTCCACAGAGTCTCAGCACCTTGGGGCCTGCTTATACTCCTGGACGCTTCTTTAAGGAGGGTCTCAAAAAACATTTCGACTCCCAAATGGACCCTATCTAGACTCAACCGTAAGCTCAAGTTGCATATGCTTGTCTATCCCTTACTCTGTAGCCGGCACTGGGCCGGGTACAAAAGCCTCGCGTATTTGGAGCTTCCAGGCAATGAGAGATGGACTTCTTCTCAGATCTGGTTTCCTGGATCCTTGGGAGCAGTGTCCAGAAGTCTCATGTTACTATTGCTTCCGCGACTCTATTTAATGACCTCTCTGTATCTGTGTCCTTTGTCCTGTAACTCGATTCCCTCCCATTCATTCTCAAGATGGCCTCAGCCATGTGACATACTGTGGCTATTGGGATGTTGGAAAACTTTAGGCAAAGTTTGACTTCTGCTGCCAGCCAGCTTTCTGAAGGCATGTCAGAATCAGGAGATAGAGCTGAGTCACTTCCTCCGAGGACCTGGTGGATTAGGGTCGCTCGAGATGAGTAATTACGTGGGATATAACTTATACTAAGAATTGTTTGTTGTTTATCTGAAATTCAAATTTAACTGGGTGTCCTATATTTTAATTGCTAAATCTGGCTGCTCTATCCTCCCTGACAGCCTCCAGGTGACTCGTCAGCTGACTGCAGACACACGAGTAAGCCCAGCGAAGATTAGCCAAATGGGGCTCAGCTCAGCAGGACTGCCCAGC
Source organism: Pteropus vampyrus (assembly GCF_000151845.1). Classification (NCBI taxonomy): domain Eukaryota; kingdom Metazoa; phylum Chordata; class Mammalia; order Chiroptera; family Pteropodidae; genus Pteropus; species Pteropus vampyrus. The sequence goes on from NW_011888964.1 coordinate 1,530,246, forward strand.
TCCTGAAAAAATGACATGTCTGTTGTTTTAAGTCACAGAGTCCCAGGGCGGTTTATTAGGCAGCATTAGCTGACTGATGCATGAGCATATTACCTTAGAAAGATCGCTCAGTTACTACCATGGGCTGGAACAGAAGGAAGCCATCAAAAAAGCTTGGGCGGGCAGAAATGAAACTTGGCTCAAAGCAGCCTTTTGATGATTGTGGCTTTTCTGAGATCTCTGACAGCCCGTCGTGGTTTGTAATCACCACTGCTAGCACAGTGCGGTGTGTAGTGTGTGTGTGTGTGTGTGTGTGTGTGTGTGTGTGCGCGCGCGCGCGCGCGCGTTTGTGTGTGTGAGCTCCCATATACACAAATCTTCAGATCTGGGGAGATGTCGTCTTTTTAAACAAGCGGTCACTATAGGTCTCTGAAATACACTTTTGAAGCTGAACGCTCAGCCGTTCTGGTAAACCATGAAAACAAAGGTCGGTTATGCTTCAGACTCTGATAACTCGTAAAACCCGGGCCGGGAAGGTCTGACTGAATGAGGGGCTCTGGGGTGACTTCGGAGAGAATGAAATGCCCGGTGGCCCAGCCCGCCTTCCTCCCATCCCTCCTTCTTGCTTGCCTTTTTTCTTAAGATCACAAGAAACGTGAGTACGTCTTCATTGGAAAAACTTTCCGGTAATAACAAAGCATATAGGAAAAAGCAAGAAAGTCCCTCTTAGCCTTTCCTCTCCCCAGAAGAGACAGATAGGTCTATTTTGCATGCCCTTTGACATACAAAAATCTGCATATACACATGCAGGAGATAATGACATAATCATGGTTGTGAAAACTGCTGTTTTCTCTTAAAATGTCTCTTAGCACGAGTCCCGTGCAGTGGCTGACTCTTTTTAAATGGATGGAGAGTTTTTCTTGGACTTCCTGAGAATTATTTGACCACTTCTCTTTTAATGGGCCTTTAGGTTGTTTCTACTTTTCAATGTTAAAAATAAATTTCCAGTTAATATCCTAGAATTAACATGTTTGTGACCAAGAACGAATATTTATTTTGGATTTTTCAGAGATGTGGAACTCTTAGGCCAAGTGTAGATTTTCAATTTTGATAGCTATTGTCAAATTTCTTTTTAAAAAAACCTTTACCTATTCACCTCCCATCAACTGTGTGTGAAAGTTCATATCTCCAAACGTCTCCCCAGCCTAGGATATCAGACTTTAATGTTTGCTAAACTGGGAGGTGGAAAACATTAACTTATTTTTATGTTTGAATTTCTTTAGCAATGGAAGAAGTCGAGTATTTTTTCGTGGGTTTATTGGCCATATGTTTTCTTTTCCCCTGTGATTTTGCCCATTTTTCTTTTTCTTTTCTTTTCTTTTTTAAAAGGATTCCTTTAATTAATTTATTTTTTATGGTGACATTGGTTAACGAACTCCGATAAGTTTCAGCTGTCCATTTTAAGAGTAAGGCACATATACATTTACGTTGTGTGATCACCTCCCATAGTTAGATTTCTTTCTGTCGCCACGTATTTGACCCCTTTCACCCCGTCTACCTCTTCCCT
>NW_011888964.1:1531841-1536174 GCF_000151845.1 Pteropus vampyrus
GGGTCGCTCGAGATGAGTAATTACGTGGGATATAACTTATACTAAGAATTGTTTGTTGTTTATCTGAAATTCAAATTTAACTGGGTGTCCTATATTTTAATTGCTAAATCTGGCTGCTCTATCCTCCCTGACAGCCTCCAGGTGACTCGTCAGCTGACTGCAGACACACAAGTAAGCCCAGCGAAGATTAGCCAAATGGGGCTCAGCTCAGCAGGACTGCCCAGCTCCTGAAAAAATGACATGTCTGTTGTTTTAAGTCACAGAGTCCCAGGGCGGTTTATTAGGCAGCATTAGCTGACTGATGCATGAGCATATTACCTTAGAAAGATCGCTCAGTTACTACCATGGGCTGGAACAGAAGGAAGCCATCAAAAAAGCTTGGGCGGGCAGAAATGAAACTTGGCTCAAAGCAGCCTTTTGATGATTGTGGCTTTTCTGAGATCTCTGACAGCCCGTCGTGGTTTGTAATCACCACTGCTAGCACAGTGCGGTGTGTAGTGTGTGTGTGTGTGTGTGTGTGTGTGTGTGTGTGCGCGCGCGCGCGCGCGCGTTTGTGTGTGTGAGCTCCCATATACACAAATCTTCAGATCTGGGGAGATGTCGTCTTTTTAAACAAGCGGTCACTATAGGTCTCTGAAATACACTTTTGAAGCTGAACGCTCAGCCGTTCTGGTAAACCATGAAAACAAAGGTCGGTTATGCTTCAGACTCTGATAACTCGTAAAACCCGGGCCGGGAAGGTCTGACTGAATGAGGGGCTCTGGGGTGACTTCGGAGAGAATGAAATGCCCGGTGGCCCAGCCCGCCTTCCTCCCATCCCTCCTTCTTGCTTGCCTTTTTTCTTAAGATCACAAGAAACGTGAGTACGTCTTCATTGGAAAAACTTTCCGGTAATAACAAAGCATATAGGAAAAAGCAAGAAAGTCCCTCTTAGCCTTTCCTCTCCCCAGAAGAGACAGATAGGTCTATTTTGCATGCCCTTTGACATACAAAAATCTGCATATACACATGCAGGAGATAATGACATAATCATGGTTGTGAAAACTGCTGTTTTCTCTTAAAATGTCTCTTAGCACGAGTCCCGTGCAGTGGCTGACTCTTTTTAAATGGATGGAGAGTTTTTCTTGGACTTCCTGAGAATTATTTGACCACTTCTCTTTTAATGGGCCTTTAGGTTGTTTCTACTTTTCAATGTTAAAAATAAATTTCCAGTTAATATCCTAGAATTAACATGTTTGTGACCAAGAACGAATATTTATTTTGGATTTTTCAGAGATGTGGAACTCTTAGGCCAAGTGTAGATTTTCAATTTTGATAGCTATTGTCAAATTTCTTTTTAAAAAAACCTTTACCTATTCACCTCCCATCAACTGTGTGTGAAAGTTCATATCTCCAAACGTCTCCCCAGCCTAGGATATCAGACTTTAATGTTTGCTAAACTGGGAGGTGGAAAACATTAACTTATTTTTATGTTTGAATTTCTTTAGCAATGGAAGAAGTCGAGTATTTTTTCGTGGGTTTATTGGCCATATGTTTTCTTTTCCCCTGTGATTTTGCCCATTTTTCTTTTTCTTTTCTTTTCTTTTTTAAAAGGATTCCTTTAATTAATTTATTTTTTATGGTGACATTGGTTAACGAACTCCGATAAGTTTCAGCTGTCCATTTTAAGAGTAAGGCACATATACATTTACGTTGTGTGATCACCTCCCATAGTTAGATTTCTTTCTGTCGCCACGTATTTGACCCCTTTCACCCCGTCTACCTCTTCCCTCCCTCCATCCCTTGCCTATTTTTCCATTGCCCTTTTCAGCTTTCTTAATAATTTTTCAGAACATTCTTTATATATTCTGGATGTTGATAAAAAACATTTATAATCTTTTATTCCGGTAATTTATCACTTCCACTTGATTGTGTAACTGGTCAAACGTTAAGCTCTTTTTTCCACTTTTTAAGTAAACTTTTAAATTTAGGATCATTTGAGATCGATAGAGAAATTGTGACGAAATAGAGAATTCCTATCTACCCATACCCGATCTCCCCTACTGCTAGTATGCACATTAGTATAGTACGCTGTTCCAGTCAAAGCCGTTTTGTGACGTTATCATCAACTAAAGCGCATAGTTTTTTTATGTTTCCTTAGCTTTTACCTGGCGACCTTTTTCTCTTCTAGGATCCCACCCAGGGTACCTCATTACACTTAGTCCTCTTAGCTGTGACAGTTTCCCGTCTTCAGTGACCGTAACAGTTTCGATGAGTACCGGTCAGATATTTTGTAGAGTGCCTTTTAACTGGCATTTGATATTTTTCTTACGATGGGACAGGGTCATAATGTTTAGATTGGAAGCCCACAGAGGAAGAGTGCTATTTTCATCGTATCACATCAAGACTACATGCTATCAACGTGACTCGTCGCCGTTGACATTGACCTTGATCCCCTGCTGAGATAGCGTTAGTCAGGTCTCTCCACTGAGAAGTTACTCTTTTCTTCCCCCCTTCCATATTGTGCCTTTTAAGAAGAAAGTCACTCTGCACAGCCCGCACGTGAGGAGTGGGAGACTACACTCTATCTGGGGCGCAGAGTGCCTGTGTGGATGATCTGAAATGCTTGTGCATTGAAGAATTGCCTGTTCTCCTCACTGGTTTATTCATATCAGTATGGACCCGTGAATATTTACTTTTTACTTTGAGTATAATCCAATAATACTCTACTTTTTTTTGCTTGAGTCGTTTCCGTTTGGCCATTGGGAGTCCCTTCCTTGGGCTCTTGTGTCCCTTTGATAGTATCTTCTCCATCACTGCGACTTTTTTAAAAACGCTTCCTTACTTTCTCGCATGGCAAGGCTCTTCTAGTGCATTTCGTGCCCCTGACTTAGAATCATCTGGTTCTCCAAGGAACCTTGGTTTGTTTTATTGGAGAATGATGTTAGCAACTAAGATCTGGGTGATAGGTATGTGTGTTGCTAGAAGTTGATATTGTCAGGTTTTTATTGGATTTTAACCACTCTAATAGGTGCACGGTGGTATCTCATTGTTGATTAAATCTGAAATTCCCTAATGACAAATGATGTTGGTCATCTTCCCACGTTTATTTGCCTTCTGTATCTCTTTTTTGGTGAGGTGTCTGTTCAGATCTTTTTTCCATTGAAAAAAAATTGTGGTAATATATATATAACATAAAAATTACCATTTTAACTACTTTTAAGTGTCCATTCACATTTGTGCACTCCAATCACCAAGATTTGTCTTCAATTTTTTTTCATTTTCCAAAACTCTACACCCATTGAACAATAACTGCCACCCCCTCTCTCTGCAAGTAGGTCATCCAGCTGTACAATCTTGGATAGAACGCCTTCTATTGCATGCATCGTAATTTTAAATAAATGAATACAATTGTCATTTCATGTTTGTGTCCCCCACAGAGGGGTCAGATGAGGGTGCAGCAGGTCCCCTGACCTTTCCTCCTTAAGACTTCCACTGACTGAGCAAGATTCTAATTGCCTGTATTAAGTCCCCTCCTGCTCAGAAAACCTAGAGAGATTTCTTTTTTTTTCCCTGAAATACATCCTACTCAGTCAGTTCAGAAGCACATCAGTACTCAGCACAGGGATGGAGCCAAGAAACAGGACATCCGATGTGGGTTTGATTCGAAGGTGGTAACGACCTCATCTCTGGTGGAAAAATCAAATATTGGGAGTGCTTGGCAAATATTGGCTGTTTGACAGGGCACGACAAAAACAAGATGCACTCAGGGGACCATTAAAAGCAGAAAATGAAAGGGAATGGAGAGAGTCCAGAAATGTGGACGCTTGAAGGATCAGGAACACTGACAGATTCGTGCCTCCAGATGGCAGAAAATGAAATTTAAGAAGTGTCTATATAAATGAGCAAATAGACCTCGCAGCAGAGATTAACAATGTGGCCGCCCTGCTCGACTCCACAGACTCCTGTGGGGTTCCTGCTCCTCCATTGCACATCGAGGGAAAGAGGCAATTGGTAGCTTTCCTCTCCAAGCCCCCGGATGCCCAGTGTCCCTTGCGACCCTCCACGCCCTTTCTGTCTTTCCCCACCTGCAAGTCAGAGGTCAATCCCGAGGGTGACATTGAGAATCATACGCTAAGAAATGGCAGTATGTCCATTAGCCTGGGTCCCTGAATGATCGTGTGGAGCAATGCCCTCCGCTGACCCACACGGCATGGCGATGCCAGAGAGAAAGAAGCATTGAATGTGTTACGATGCCAACACTGTGGAGTCGTTCGTTACCGCATCTAGAGTCAATTACCTGACGAATACACTGAGTGACTATCTCAAGCCACACAGTGACTCAGAGAAAAGC
>NW_011888964.1:1536224-1540604 GCF_000151845.1 Pteropus vampyrus
CCCAGTGTCCCTTGCGACCCTCCACGCCCTTTCTGTCTTTCCCCACCTGCAAGTCAGAGGTCAATCCCGAGGGTGACATTGAGAATCATACGCTAAGAAATGGCAGTATGTCCATTAGCCTGGGTCCCTGAATGATCGTGTGGAGCAATGCCCTCCGCTGACCCACACGGCATGGCGATGCCAGAGAGAAAGAAGCATTGAATGTGTTACGATGCCAACACTGTGGAGTCGTTCGTTACCGCATCTAGAGTCAATTACCTGACGAATACACTGAGTGACTATCTCAAGCCACACAGTGACTCAGAGAAAAGCGGACCCAGAGCCCAGTAAGTTCCCTACTCTGGGCACATGTCTTGTGCTGAATCTAAAGTGACAGGTACCCTCCTGCGCCCCGCCTCTGTCCACTAGAATAGTGACACAATCCCTTTGTCTCCCAGCCGACCGGCCTCGTCTGGGTTAGCAAGCGCGGCGGAGGCACCGTCGGCTGACCCAGTTTCTCCCCTCTCCTGTGCTGAAGGATTTTATGAAGGACTGTAACTACACAGTCGCCCTCCTCCCGCAGGCGCTCAGACGACATGTCCCCGTTTTTATTACATTTACTGTCCTTGCTTGCCAAGGCGCTTTTATGAGTGTGGGAGCGATTGCCTCCCTCTTGAGAAACTCAGGAATGTCCCCCGGTGCTTCATGGAACGTGTCACAGTATTTTTAACAGCAATTCTTCCTGTGTTCCTCTGTGAGAGCCTCTCGCCAGCATCTCCCCTGATGACACGGTGAGGGGCTGAAGCGCTCAGACCACGGGAAGCATCCTTCTTGAAGAAAGGCAGCTACTTTCCCGGTCTGTGCCCACAGCTGGCTTCTCCACTCTTTAAACCCACCACCCACGGTCTCGCGAAAGTCAAGGTTTGAGATTAGAGTCTGAAGGTTCGGGACTAGCTCTGCATGAGTCGAGAAGACTGAGCTCCTAGGAGCGAGGGCGGGTGGACAGCCTTCTACAGAGGGGACCAGCAACGGGGATACCAGAAGCAAGCATTTGTTTGCAGTGCACTTTCACCTGGGGTCCCTTTTGACCTGCCACCGCAGTTTGGGGAGGCATTGGAATTTGGTACGCGGTCTTTGAGATGTAGGTCTTTTGGGCCACCCCGGGAAGACTGTGGCCCCCCCCCACCATCACCCCGTTTTCTTTAGATGCCTTTGTCTTTCTTCTGTTCTCCCGTAATAGTCTAAGCTTATTTCTTTTATAATATTTCTCTGTTTTGAGAACAGATTAGCCACTCATCTCTGAACCCCGAAGCCTTACCCAGTGTCTGGCACACAGGGAGGGACCCCATATTCATTAAGCCAACACTGAGCACCTCTGGGCCAGGACCGTGCTAGGCTCTGGCGATAGACGGCTGAATGAGACACACGAAGCACTTGATCTCAGGTCTGATTCAGTGAGGGAGACAGACAAGAAACAAGGTACCCAAAAAGAGGGGAATGGCTGGGGGCAGCAGCTGCCATGGGGACACGAAGGCAGTGACCGTCAGAGGTGAATGGGGGTGGAGCCGGCACTAGGTGGCCACGGGGCCTCCTGACATCTGAAAGAACGGAGGGAAAGGCCGCCAGGAAAGATGCGGGTAAAGAAAACTCTCGGTGGGGGGAGAAGCCGGGTCCTTGGCGCTGAGAGGGACGGCAGGGACAAGCGCACGCAGGTCGGGATGAGCCGGGGCGGAGCAGCGGAGGGCGGGGTTAGATGGGCAGCCGGGGCCAGGCCAGGGCGAGGGCGGGGATTCTTTCTGAACGCAATGCGAAGCTGTGGAGGGTTCAAGCCGACGAGCGACACGACTCACTCCATATTCTAAGGAGACCCTGCCAGACACTGGACGGGGCACAGATAGCCCAGCTGAGTGGCTGCAGGGACACCTGGGAGCGTTCGCTGCTCCCGGCAGGGGCTGAGGGTTTGGACACAGTGCGCTAGTGGCCGTGGGCCGTGCCTGCTGGGCAGAGCTGAGGGGGGGGCAGTCACCCATTGAGATAGAGATAATCCGACCCCTACACATGAGATAGAGATAATCCGACTCCTAAACATGAGATAAAGTGACATTTGTAAAGCATCTGCTACATGCCAAGTGCTTTACATTCGTTACCTCATCCCCGCACTTGTAAACATTTATGGGTCATCGTATAGGCCAGGCACTAGCAAGAGACAGTAGCATCTCCATTTTGACACTTGGGAAACTGGATGACAGGAAGATAAAAGAATGCAGCTGAGGCCTCAGAACTGGGACCAGGATGCAGGTCTGAGGCCCACGTTCAAGCCGTTTCTCCAACACTAAGTCACCGTCCCGCCCACGGTTCTCGGGGAGGCGAGAGCACCCAGGCTTTCTCTCGCCCTGAAAAGCACTGTCAGTACGAATAAGAACCACCCCTGACGTTCCTTGAGCACTTCCTGCGTCCTGGGCACCGTGCCCAGAGAATGGCATACGTCATCTTATTTAACTCTCGACAGCCCTGTGTGGTAATGAAATTGAGGCTCAGAGAGCTAATTAGCCCACATTAATGCAAGTAATGTAGAAGACTCGCAAGCATTCGTAAGCGGGAGGGCCAGGTTTTAGAGCCCAGCTCTGCTGGATTCTTTCTTACCGGTAAATACACAAAGAAAATGTGCCTTTTTCTTTATGGTTTATGGAGCTCCTTCGCAAGGCACATCAACTCCTATGGGATTTGAACGGTGGGCCAGCTCAGGCTTAAGTGACCGAGGGACTGAGAGACGCAGTCTGTGTGGACGCCATGTCTGCTAAGAGTCATGTTCTGCCCCCTCGTTTTCTGGAAGGAAGTCAGCATCACAGCCCAGCACTCACCCACGTGGGTCAGCGTCCACTGAGCAACCAGAGCACCCGAAAATGTATCCCAGACAGGTTTTCGTTGTTGTTTTATTTTTTTTAGGCGGACCTGGGAGAACCACCCCAGAAATGTTCTGGAAACATTGCCAGTATAAGTGAAGAACCACTTTTGCAAGTAACCCAAGACTAAACTTTTTTTTTCTTTTGAACGGCGTCCCCTTCATCTGTCTTCTGTTGTAATCAGATACAACCTTGATGGAATGAAAGCGGAGGTCACACTGAACAAACTGGCACTTTACGTGCTCGGAAAAAGGCTCCTTTGTAACTGGGAAATTATAGCGTTTCTGTAGAGGGACTTTTCTTAAAAGGACAGGCTGCTTTGTTCCCGCGGTGCTGACTCAGCACTCTGAGCGGAGGGCCCATTCAGGCCTCCGACCTGCTGGAATTTGTGGGTTTCCTTTTGTTTGTAGAACCTGCATATATTACCGGGCGTGTGTTAGAATAGAAATGGTAAACCATTTCTAGGCGATGTTTGGATCGTCCGAAAATATCAGCCAAACGGTAAAATGGTCCCATTGAACATTTTGCTTCTATGGTATCAGATGTCACACGAGCGCTGTGGATACACGGTGCCACCGATCTCTGTGGGTCCTGAGTTGTACTTTCTGTCCATAAGTGTGTAGATTCTCCTGGGGAGAGACATGACGTTTCTGGATTGGTTTTCCGGATCGCAGTATTAGACTTGCATTTAAAAGGTAAAGCGACACCACCACCGGGCTCGTGAGTCTGGGCACCGTGCAGGACCCGTGGTACTTCGCGGTCAGCTGGAGCCAGGCCAAACTTTGGGAAATCTGATGGCAAAGCCGAGCATGGAAGTACGAAATGTGTTTGAGCTGGAAAACAATGTTTTGTGTCATCGAAATGCCAGCCATGTCATGTCTCGACATGTAATGTTATCGAAAATTAAGCAAAGTGTTTCATTTTCCAGGTGTCAGTTTTAACGCTTAACAATATTTTTTGGCATTGTAATTACTGTTTTCGTTCCATTAAGCCTCCCGTGAGTAAGACTGTTTTGTCTGCTCTTTTAATAATCGCTTATACTTTTTATGAGCAGATGCATGTATTGCTTCATTAAACCTGATTGTTTATGGCTAATAATACAAGTTTTACCAGACGTACTAAACCCCATATTTGGGTTTCAAGGGTTTCTTTCTCACCCCCTTCGAATGTCGTGAATGAAATCAGTATTGTTATTTGTCATGAAACAGCTTATTTAAGGTGAATAAGACCTCTCATCCCTCCTAGGTGATAAAAAGAAATGAATTCCAGTGTGATATTCTTTAATTCCACTCGCAGTGTAGGATGCTTTGTCATCTGAGTCTGGGCAGGAAGGGGCTGCCTCCCCTTGCCATCACGAGGCCATTGTCTTATTTTCCAAGAAATAGGGTAAAAGTTTCATTAATAGGAAAATGGCAAGTGTCTTGTGTGCTCTCGACCATGAATATGGAGGAAAGAATCAATTCCAGAGGCAGCAAGACGAGTTTGATGTTGCATGCAG
>NW_011888964.1:1541714-1553897 GCF_000151845.1 Pteropus vampyrus
GAAATTCAGTGTGACAACGTGACCTTGCGGGTCCTTTTGAGCCCTGACCGTCCGTGACTTCCACCGTTTCTTCGGCGTGCGGTGCTGGCTCCTGCAGCGGGGCCCTGAGCTGCCTCCTCCGTGGCGCTTGCCGCCAACAGTCAGCTTTGTCTCCGGCTTTTCGCGAATCGAAAGACGGGATTCCTCTCTTCGAAGGATGGAGAAGGACGTTCTTCAGCACCTGGACAGCAGCCTCCGTTCCGGAGGCTCCGCCTCTCTCCCTTGTTCCGCTCCGGAGAAGAAAGAAGTTGATAGGAGCCGTTTCCTGCGTGTTTACTCCGGAGTTTGCGGACTTTGCGGACTTTGCGGACTTTGCGGACTTTGCGGGAGTTTGCGGGAGTTTGCGGGAGTTTGCGGGAGTACTTTTAAGGCCTTTACTCGGTTTCATAATGTGGAAGAGGGTGGGAGGAGGCGAGGCCACCCCTGCACCTGTAAGAGGGCCTACAGTTGTGGCTCAGAGGACGGCCCCGGAGCTCGGCGAGGTGTGAGGACCCTCTGCAGGTCTCCCACGAAGCTTCCTCTCCGACGCCCTCTTGCCTGCGGCTCTACTTCCTTCCTGCTACCTAGGGTCTGACTTCCTTGTCTCTGGATGTCGCTTTCAACGGCTGAGTCCCCTTGACTCTCGCTTCCAACTTTGCTCTGAACACGTCTCTGGACTCTTTGGGGTGATGCCTCCCCACTCCCGCCGCAAGCAGCCTGAAGCTGGCGCCCTCTTCGTCCTTGAGACAGGAGGAGACCCCCCCAAACTCGTCCTGGGCGCCACGTACGCTGGTTTCTGCTTTGTCCTCCCAGGCTCAGCCTACGCCCCAAGCCCCCCACCTCTATCCCTCTTTCCCAGGCTCAGCCTCACCCGTCCTTTCCAGTGGGACGGATGTCACCTCCACACCGATGCCCTTGATTTTCGTACAGTCTTTCTCATTCTCTCTACCCTTGAAATAAGCCTTGGACAGTGTCAGCTGTGACACCTTCAGGGACAGCTCTCGGCCAGCTCTCTGATTATGTCAAGAAAAAAGCGGGATTAGGAGGAAAGAAGGAAGTAAAAGGTTGATCTCTCAAGTGCCCCTTAACCTCTGAGGTGGGAGTCTCGTTTAGTCCTATTCTGTCGGAAGGAACACGGTCACTGTGAAGAGGTCGCCAGGATGCGCACAGTCGTCCGCAGGACTGGACCAAACTGGCCACAGACAGCAGCAGGTCAGGAAGTACACAGAGGCCCCCTTCTCCCAACACAGGCGCGAGCGGAACGGTCCCCGACAGCGTCTGGGACAGTGAATGGCAAGAGGAGGACAGTGAAAGATGGGGGACAGTTCTGAGAGAGAGTTCGGACCGAGGGCGGAGGGAGTATTTCCCCAAAGAGACCGAATTTAACCGAAATAGGCTGTTTTAGACAGTTTTCGTTTGGGGGAGACTGCGTCCCGTCCTCCCCACCAGCCGCCACCCGCTAGTCGCCACCTGCTGGGACGAGAAGGGCTCCCGGGCAGGAGGAGCTTTGTCTAGAGAAGAAGAATCGAGCCGTCTCATTGGCTTCTGAGTTGTGGTCAGTTTCAGCTCCGCCACTTAGACAACAGCATGGACGCGGCGTTGAGGGAGAGGGTTGTGGGGAAGGGAGGCGGACATTCTCGGCCAGCGTGGTCTGGGCAGGTCTTACTACGATGGGGACATTTAAGCCCTGACCTAAAGGGCGAGCAGGAGGCAGGCACAGAAAAACCCAGAGAAAAAGAGTTCCTGGCAAAGGGAACCATGGGCGAGGTGGCCCTGGGGTGGGTAGCAGGATCCCTCCGGTGGCGTGTGTGTGATGTTGTACAGGAGCCAGAGCAGGACGAGGGTCTGTCAGGAAGCTCGGGACGGCCCGTGCGACAGATGACGGGCAGTTGGAGCGAGAGGGAGAGACGTGGGCGGGTTCGCCAGTGTTTGGAGGAAGACTGGCCGCTGGCGGGCTGGACGTGAAGGTGAGGAGGAGGGAGGGATGGAGGATGATGAACACTGGCCGTAGAGGTATTAGAAACATGGCTGCCATCAAGAGGCGGCTTCCACGTCCTCTCCCTTTGAGTCTTGTGACTGCGTTGACTGACAGAGCACAGAAGAAATGGCTGCGGTGTCCGAGGCCACGTGGCTAGGAGAGCAGGAAGTCTCCCTCTTCCTAACTGGAGCACGTGCTCCTGGGTCTCTGGATTGATGCTGTTCCGCTTACGATGGCTGCAAAGTTTTTGTGGTGTCGAGCAGCGATTTATTACGCTCACAGCTTCCGAAGGTCAGAAATTCACACAGGACACAGGAAAGAGTGCCGACGACGCTGGTCCCCACTCAGCTATGCTGGTGGCTCAAAGGTTGGGGCCTGGGCTGATCCAAGGTTTCCCTCACTCACAGAGCCGGCGCCTCAGCTGGCAAGACTCACAGAGCTGGGCCTGTGGCAGCTGGAGCCTTTCAAACATCTCTAACTGTGTGTGGTGTCTCTGCCCGTCCTCTCTAGCATGGCAGCTTCAGGCACCACACCAGTATGTGTCGGCCCAGACCCCGAGGCCCATCCGAGAGACTGAGAAACCGCATCACCTCTCCTAACCCACCCGGGTATCAGACAGCCTCACTTTTGTTCATTAGAAGCCAGGCACTAAGCCTAGCCCACGTTCAAGGAGAGGGAATCAGACTCTACCTTTTTGGGAGTCCGCGTAAGAAGTTTGACTACCTTAGGACCGACACAGTCAGGTCACATGTGGACACTCCAGCCAACAGTCCGGTTGAACACCAGTCTTCCAGCTACACCGGACATAAGAGGGACCCTTCAGAACAGCCCATCTGCCAACCAGACACCACCCAGTGCCCTCCATCACAGCCCCGTGGGGGAGAGGAATCACTCAGCTGAATCCTGCTCGAATTCCTGAGCCACAAAATCATAAGATACGATAAAATGAGAGCTGTTCTTAGGCACTCAGGTTTTGGAGAGTTTGTTACACGGCAGTGGATAACTGCAGCATAGGAGAGATCTATTTTTGGACCCGGAGATGGTTGGGGAGAGAGAATCGAGAATTTTCTTGTAAACCTGTTAAGCTTGAGTTAGCGTCGTCAAAGGCAGTTGGAGAAGTGAGCGTGAGCTGGAGGGAGGCTCCCAGGAGCCGTGGCACCCGCAGTGGGCTGTGCCAGGGCGGCTGCGGTCGGTGGGAGAGGTGCCGATTGCACACTCGGCAGAACACGCTGAGGTCTAGTTCGTCCATTCATTCGTTTAGGGGTCCAGCCTGGGCCAGGCATGTAACATCCCTGAGGCTCCCTTTCCTCATTTAGAAAACGGACAGTATTGCCAGTGCCAAGGCAGTCGCCAGCCCCTTTGCTGGTGACCTTCCTGCTAAGACAGGAGACAGAAACCGAGGCTCAACATGAGGTGAAACCCGCATCCCCCAGTGTGAACTTAAGGAAGTAGAAACGATGGTTATTTATATTATGATTTTCTGCAGCAGTACCTTGAAGAGACCAATGTCCTAAAGTAAAATGTAATTTCTAAGTAAATTTTAAAATATCCAGGTCTTGGGGGGCTTCGCCACCCCCCACCTCCTGCCTTCCCTAAACAACCAAAAAGCCCAGGTTGTTTATTCATTAATTAATTTATTTTTAACCCAAAATACCAGGGAATAAAATCCTTTTCTTCTTTTTCAGTCCTGAACCCTATTCACGTGCCTCCCTACCCAGGGGCACTTTTTTTTTCTTCAGTTGCAATTGACAAATCTGAAAAGATTCCCCCTCCCGCTGGGGACTTTATTCAGGGATAAGAAGGCGGGACGAGGGCCCTGCTGTGCTCTCCCATCTCTGTCTTCATTTCTCTGCTGCCGGTGACACGGGAAGTGAGGACCGAGAATCACGCATCTTACACGCCGGGACAGGCCCCAGTGCAAAACGGCAAACTGACACCCTGGAATGGAAACTGGGGACGGTGACCTTCTTTCCCGGCTGGGTCCTTGATGGAGGGTGGCAAACGAGGCCGCTTCTTACTGAAATTTGGTGCGGGCTCCGGGGAGCAGCAGCTGTGACCTGACCACCTCGACCCCCACCCGCCCCAGCCTTCAGCCCACAAAACGGTTTCTCTTATAGAAAAACAAGGCAATAATTGTACTTCGCGGGGGTCACAGGGACATGCGGCAGGCCCCAGGTGGGTGCAGGTGTAGGCAGATTGCACGCTCTCCACTGACTTCCGCAGGTGCTGAGCGCGGCCCACTCCCTGGCAGAAATGTCACACAGGTCTCCAGATGGTTTCGACGCTGTCCAGAGGCTCCGAGACAACCTTTCGGAGCCCAGGGAACGGTGATCACTGAGTTTTGTCCTGGCCCCACAGTAATGGGGCCACCCCGAGCCTTTGTTCTGTGGAAGAGGAAGTTGGGGGTTGCAGGCGACAGGGGTGAGGGCAGTGTGGAAGGCTGCCCCGAAGCCACAGGAGGCTCTGGCGGGTGCTGGGCCAGCCAGGTCGGAACCGCAGAGACGGCTGCTCCCAAGGAGCTCAGCCCGGCGTGGTGCCTTTTACCCCGCAGCCACTGACCGGCAGGGGCGTTGTGAAGTGAGACACGCTGATCTCCCAGCAGCCTGCAGCGGAGGGGGACAGACGCCAAGACCAGAGTGACAAAGCCCTGAGTCGAAAGCTGCTCCTGCTGGTTTGGCCAAAGGGAGGGTGGGAAGTCCAGGCAAAGGGACACCCCGAGCTTTAAGGACACCAACCGCGAGGGTCACCTTCTCACGCCACTGTTCACCGAGGCCGGCGGCTCAGGGTCGGAAGGGACCTTGGAGCCAGCGAGTGCAAGGCTCCTCCGACTGAGGGCGACCCCTGCCCTGCCAGTCTCTGCTGGAAATCCCGTGTGCCATGCTGGGACGGCTCTGAGGGGTTTGCTCTGCTGCAGGACAGAGGGGGGCAGCGTCCGAACCCCCCACCCCCGCCTCCCCGGCCCCGTCTTCCGCAGATCGTCACTCTCGCCTTGCACCGCGATCGGCCTTGAGGGGCGAGCCGCCCGTGGGAATGGACTTGGTTTGCGTGGCGTTGAGGGAGGCGCTCGCTCCCACCTGGTGTCAGGAGACTGGGGTCCAGCCAGGTTCCCCTCCGGCTCCGCGCTTCAGGCCAGTTCTCCCCGTTCCTTAAATGTTCGTCGCCCACCTGTTGAATGAGGGGGTGAGCCGGGCGACGCGCAGTGACTCTGCCTTGGCACCACGACCAGAAACTGTGTGTCGGTTCGGCCCGGGCTGCTCCCCGGATGCGTCGGAGGGAGATGAAAGCGCTTTGTAGCGGGGACAGGAAATGACTCCTCAGCAACCAGGGGCTCTGGAGACGGAGCAGCCGGGTCTGAGTTTCCGACGGCTGCCAGAACACATGGCCACAAACTTAGTGGCTTAAAGCAATGCGGATGTGTGACCTT
Source organism: Pteropus vampyrus (assembly GCF_000151845.1). Lineage (NCBI taxonomy): Eukaryota > Metazoa > Chordata > Mammalia > Chiroptera > Pteropodidae > Pteropus > Pteropus vampyrus. The sequence goes on from NW_011888964.1 coordinate 1,547,135, forward strand.
ACAGGCTGGAGGTCAGAAGCCTGAAGGGGTCTCACTGGGCCAAAGGCAGGGTGTTGGGGGGCTGCCTGCCTTCCAGGGGCTCGAGGGGAGGATCCCTTTCCTTGCCTTTGCGGCTCCGTGGGCTGCCGCACTCCTTGGCTTGGAGTGGCTTCTGTGGTCTTCGAAACCGGCGTCACAGCGCCTGCCAGTCTCCCTGTGACAGTCACGCGTGGCCCCACCTCTTCCTCTCTAAGGGATCTCTGTGATTGCTTGGGGCCCACCACACAATCCAAGGCGATTTCTTTATTTTAAGGTATGCTGATTAGCGTCTTCGTCCTATCTGCAATCTTGGTTCTCCCTTGCCATATCACACGTGTGGTCACAGATTCTTTGGGACAAGGATTTGGGCCTCTTTGAGAGGCAATTATTTTACCTCTGCCCTAAGACAAGTCGAGAAACTGCCCAGGCCTGCAGCCTCGTCTGCGGCCACTGACCCCATCATGGGGTGAGGTCTCCTCCTATAAACTCCCGTGGCCCCTCCCTCATTCATCGTAAACTCTTGAAGCATTTATTATAACTACATGTCTAATAGCTGAGTTCCTCCCCAAATTGTAACTTCCATGAGGCAGGAAACAGTGTTTGCCCTGTTCAGTCTTTTACCCTAAGCACATAGTGTATCAGTCAGCATTCGCTGTGTTAACAAACAGCACCCCCCTTGCCAAACCTCAGCGAGTTGACAGGGATTTATTCAGTGCTACAGATCGAATTCAGGTCCGTCTCATGTGTTTTCACAGTCAAACATCCTGACAATAGTGAGGACGTATAATCAATCCTCTTACAGGAGAAAAAGCAAATAATTGAGACTAATAATACACTCTACCCCACCTAGGATCTGGCAGAAATGTTACTTGCCGAGCAGATGACTAGACGAGCTGCGTTGGTGAAAGAGAGATGGCTGGGCCTTTCCTCTACGTTACGGTCTCTCAGTCTCGTAACGAGTTTGCCAGGATGTCTTATAACTTCTGTCTTCGGATAGCAGAGACCTTCATGCTGGAGTGAGACCTCCACCTGGTTCTCTCCGGCCCTAAGGTCCACACCCTCCTCCTCTCTCATTTTCCTTGAAGAATTATTTGGAGGATGAGACATGCCAAAATGTTGTCATAAAGGATTGGCATTTAGTATGACCACGAGCATAATTGTTATTTGTGGTGGGACGTTTGGTCAACGTGAATATGGGCTATGAAAAAGGGGCTGATTTGTAAAACAGGGCTGATGTATAAAAATCTCAAGTCTGGTCCTTTGGACACAGAGCAGTGCTTGTAGCAAGAACTGGAATCCAGTTTCCTCATCCTGAATTCAGATCCTCCCCTCCTCATGCGTCTCTAGGCCAAAGCCACTTCTTCCCACGGTGACAGGAAGTAGTTGACATGTAACTGGCAAAAATTGCCTTTGCTTTTCACCATCCACCAGGATATGAGAGTCAGCAATTTGATAATTGTCTGGTGCCGATTTCATTGGAAATAATTGCAGATAAAATCGGAAAGAAACTTCAGCAGATCTGAAAACAGACTATGGCAGGACTCAGCGGCACAATGGGCCGATGCGAAAGATCGTTTCGGTGCCTGAGATCAGACTTCCTATTGAATCTGGATGAACGCTGTGTCGCGGGATGTGGATTAAAGCCAGGGACAGTTAAGTCTCCCGTTACTCACGGTGCTTAGATTCTGAGCTGGGAGCTGATTCTTAAAGTAACTTACCCGACTTCACCTCAGGTTCACAGCGACCGAGGATTTGGATTCAAGAATAGCGTGACCTGAAGTTAGAGTAACCCTACTGAATATTCCACTTACGTAAGCCTCACATCCAAGGAAGTGGATGTTACTTTTTCTCACATAACAAATGAAGAATTTGATTCTTGCGCAAGTTCACAGAGGTAGCAAGAGGCAGAGCTGGGATTGAGCGCGATTGTCTCGCTGGCCCACACTGCCTCTTAATCTGTCCTGAATAGTGGTAACTATATCACATAATTGAGGGTCAAGGTCTACCTCGGATAATCCTATTTAGCTTTCTACTCTGATTAGTTTAATTATGTTACTGCCACAGTCCACTTCATAAGTGCCACCCAGGAAAAGCCGAATATAATTAAAATAGCCAACTATTCAAACAGATGTGCATCTGCAAAGCTGAGCACAGATCAGATTTTTAAGCAACATACCGTGTTTTATGTGCAAAAACATCCCATTAATTTGTTTATTCAATGAACATCTATTAGTTTCTTGATGCTGGCTGGCGCTGTAACAGACGCTGAGAACACAGATGAATGTGCCCTAGCGTCTGTGTTGAGAAGGGGGTAACCTAGTGAGGGGAAATGGAGCGAGGGATCAGTGTTATGGGGAGGCCCCACTGCCTCTCCCCTCCCCGCACCTTAGACCATCCCTCTCACAATGTCCCTGAGCCACGTGCAAATTTCTCCCATTCTCTGGCATTATCCAGTCAATCTGCACCACCCTGAGACCGTGCCTTCCCCACCGCGAGGGGCCAGGATGGTGTGTTAGCACAGGCTTTTCTCTTCATGTAACCCAGAAGTCCCAGCTTCGTCACCTGCCCCTGCGAGAGCCATTAGCCACATTCTGCTACTTCGCGGTCTGTGGAAACGCAGCGCTGGCCTGTGTAATTTCAGGTGGCTCCATTTCTCAGACCCAAAGTAGCAAGAATGTCCAGCGAATCATTCTGAATGCAGCCTTTGCACAGGACTTGGAGGGGGGACGAAGCAAGGGCGCACCTGTCATCACCCAGGGAGAGGCCCTCACCTGCCTGCCAGGAAGCCGCTGACCCCTTAGGATGGACTATTCAACAGCTGTTTCACATGATGCTGATACAGTCTTTGGTCACACAGGAAAATGCTCGCCTTTCCATAAAGGATCAAAAAGCAATACAAATGGTGGACGGACCGTATAGCGTCTGGGACACGAGGAGGGCGGGATCCTGTTGTCCCCACCGCTCTTCAAGGAGGAGCTCCCACTCACTGGTCAGATTCCAGGTGGTTGATTCACTGCCCCCTAGAGGTCAGGACACTAGCGTGACCCTCTTTCTTCTCTCTCTTCTCTACTGAATGGGGTCCCTCGTCCTCTCCTACGCACATAGCAGAAGCAGTAAGAAGCCCCTTGTCCTTGACTTCCAGGTGCTGGTCAAGGGTGATAAGATTGGAAATCTAGTTTGAGGATGGTAGAGACCCCTAGGTGTCTGCCTGAGGCCACCTGGCCTAGCCCGGCTTACCAGAGTGCTCCCTAGGGCTGGAGCCCAGGCTAGCTGGCAAGAAGCTCTTACATTACTGCTTGCCGTGCACTGTTTCTTGGGCGTGTATCTTCCTCACGGGTCTCGCTGGGAAAGGTGTCCGCGGTCTGGACCAGGACCCAGATGCTCCTGTGCTCCTTGGCTGTAGGAGCATCTCAAGGCCGTTGACCTCGTTCCTGTAGGCAACACACGTTCATTGGGCATATACGACATGGCAGACGCAGGAGTACGACCGAGAACAAAGCAGATGAAACACGCTAACCTGGCCTAGAGGGAGAGGGAAGACACTCAACCGCAAAACAAAAGAGTGAGCCCTGGGTGTGACGTGCATGAGGCGAACACGGCTGGAAGTTCGTCGTGGGAGTTCGCCAGGGACAGGAGAATAGAGAAAGTGGACTGGCCGGACTGCGGTGAGCAGGCTGTGGGGCGGGAGGACGCAGGGCCGGGGAGGAAATGGAGGGCCGGGTCTGGAAGGGCCTCGTTGGCCTTGTTGGGGCCTTGGCCTAGACTCGCAGAGAGGCGGGAGCCAAGGGCGGTAGCCCGATCTAATGCCTGCTTGCAGGGGCTCCCCCTGGCGGCAGAGAGGAGAATGCACTCCAGGGCACCGTTTGCGGAGCCGAACACTGATTCCCTGAGAATCCAGAGAATGCCATGGGGTGTGGTCAGTTCTGCCTTGGTTTTGAAGGAAAAGGCGACGTGGCTCTCTTATGGATCGGGTGTAGAGCATAAGGAGAGAAAAAAGACTCGTCATCAAAGCGAAATGAGAAAAGCCACAGAAGCTGAAGTTTTGGCCAGCAATTCTCCTAGTCGTCCCATTAATATGACAGTTGTCACTTACATGAGTGCTGTTCTGGGAGCGTGGTTGGGCTCTGTCTCTAACCAATGGCGTGAACACGATTTCAACTCCTTTCGCTTAGTTTCCTCATCCATACGACGGGAATAATGGCGACGATCTGACAGGTTTGGCGTGTGGGTTGGCAATCACTGGGGCAGTGTCTTCCATGGTACCTGACACGGTTTACGTCAGCTGAATGGGTACACGGTGAGTGAAACACCTGTGGATGCGATAATTAAAAAGGAAAGGCCAGAACGATGCACACGGCGTGCTCACTCATTCACTTTCTTTAGGATGCGTTCAAAAGCATAACAGATTTGTAGAAAGCTTTGATTCCTAATTAAGCCAACATTCCACACAAAGACGCACCACAAAATGGTAGACTTTGAACCCGAAAGAATATGGGAAGCTAGCTGGTGAGTTTCTTGGCCTTCCTGGTGTGGCCATGGGCCATGGAGACAAGGCAGCTATTGGTCTTATTTCTTCTCTAATGCTGCAGACAGAGAAGGCAGGATGTTGGAGTTAACTGCTTAAATCCTTCTGTCCACTGGCATCCAGGGCGGTTTGTAGTTGGCCTAGTTCGTTACCGAGTAACAAGATGGATTAAGTGATCTATTCAAACATAATCATTACTTCCTTGAGCGTTAGAGTCCTGTTTTATTTTTTATTTTTTCTTGTATGCTACATAGCAGCAAACCTGTGCAGGGAGAGCAAGTGCTTAACAAATATGCTGGTGGAATTTTGTTTATCTGGCAGACGTGATAGAGATCAATGCCAAGCCTAAAGTTACTGCTCACACTCTGTGCCCCACGTGGCAGAGGTGACAATACTCTTCCCAATTGCAAACATGCATTGGACACCTATCGTGGGTCAGACCCTGTAGGAAAACTGATTATGATTTTATCTTCGATCCTCCCAGCAATGCAATGAAATAGCGTTATCCCTATTTGAAGATGAAGAACCTGAAGTTATGAGAGGTAGGTAATTTTCCCCGAGTCCCACCACTGCTCTGAATCAGAGTTGGAATTTGAACCCGTGTCTCCCCAGCACGTCTCATCGCGCCACGGAAAGAAAAACCTTATTCGCACTTGAGTTAATATCTCCTCGTCAGCCGGCAGAACACAGTAGAACCAGATTCAAATTCCATAATTCTCGGTCGGCAGGTCTAGATGGAATTCGCTTCAGTTAGCTTTATTATTTGAACAATTAGAGGGCACCAGACACTGCTCCATGCGCTGGGCAGAGGTGAGGAAGACACCTGCCCGTCATGGCTGCTCTATTGTCTTAGCGAGTGGGAATCCTGGAGTTGTCCCGAGCCTGTGAACACTGTCTCTGAGGAGAGAGGGACAAGCGAGGGTACCCAGGGGACCTTAGGCTCCCTACTCCCACCTCAACCAGAAATGTCGAGGTCTTTGATGTTTGGGGTGGGATGGAGACGGGGACGGAAGGGTGAAGGGGCAGAAGGAAGGAAAGAAGAAAGGCAGGAAGGAAGAAAAATGTGAGTTACCGCTACCAAAGAATTTCTGTTCAATTTAAAACAAAGCCGTAGCTAGAAAGAATGAAATCTCAGAGAGCAGTGAGTGAAAGATGATGGTATTTGGGGACCTGAGACACATTCCAGAGATAACTAACATTCTGTGATGAGGACTCTGCCTATTTTAAGAATTCCTTTGCAATCAAGCACTATGGAGGGAAAAAAAGATGCATTATGGGAAAAGCACTTTCTATTAGAAAAATAATGGTGTTGATATCCTTTCAATGGATCTTTAAATACAATTTGTCCCTTTGCTTAATTAATTGCAGATTGCAGAGAATATATTCTGTGACAAGACTTTGTTCTATTGACACTACCATCTAATGAAATATAGATTATTTTAGACTATTTCAGAAAATGTCTTTTGCATATAGATTCTGATTACACGGCTATTAAAACAAGCCTGGGTTGTCTGGCTGTATTTCTCCTTGCCCCACATTTCACCCTCGTGGATTTTTGATCATTTCGTGTCTGTACATGTTAACACGTAGTTCTTTTTCAGAGTTAAGTTATGTTACGTAAGACGAAAGTGGTTTTTAGACGTTAGGAGAAAACATTTAAAAAAAGAGGGGGTGGGGATGAAGAGAACCCCCCAATGGAATTACTATGATTGGTTTTTGTCAATGATCCCTAATGGAATCAGGAAAAACAATATTCGAAGGGTGTCTATTTGAGTGCACTTAATCAGATAAGATCTTAGAGTGTTAGAAAGACCTCAGTGATAACAGCCTCCTCCACGTTCGTAAAGGTGAGCCATGGGGGACAGTGCCTTGTATGTGTCGAGCTAGTGGGGAAAGCTCAGGCTTTGGAAAGAGGGGACCTAAGTCCGGCCTCATCTCTGTCCCCAGCCTTCGATAATAGCCTTAGACCCTTAGGACTCCCCCTCCCCACCTGTCAAACAAGGACTCAGGACAAAGCGATTACCCTCTCGCCTGTCGCTTTCCTGACTGCCTGATGGAAACGGGTGGCCCACCATTCCTCATTCGAAGCGCGTCATCGCTGTTTGCAATCTGAGTGTGTTTGTTTAACAGATGTCTTCCCCAGAGAAGAAGCAGAGACCAGAACTCTGTGAGGCCACGTGGTACTCACCCATTTGCTGAATGGATAAGTGAGTAAGTGAC
>NW_011888964.1:1555057-1557405 GCF_000151845.1 Pteropus vampyrus
AGGAATGATAATATCCTTCGGTGGACTCTGCACAGAAATCAAAGTTCAACTCTTTCCCCCCAGCCCGGTTCTAACAATTGCAGCACGTTGACCCCTTCGCGTGTCCTCAGCTTCCTTCTCAAAAACGTGTCCTCCTAATTCTTATTTCAGAAAACACAGCTTCCTCAAGAGAAGTGCTGTTTAATTCAGCGACTGTTCGGACCGTCCGTCCAGCTGGGAAGACGAGGCGTAGGTTGCTCGCGTCGGAATCACCGGAGTCATTTTTTCCCTCCTCGGTTTCCCTCGCCTCTGGCCCAGGGGTGTCAGCCCTGCCGATTTTGCAGGCCCCCAGACCTGTGCACGAAAGGAGATGAAGGAAAAAATGAACGGAAGAGGAGGCAGGATGGGGAGAAGGAAGACGGGGAGGCACGGTTTCAGCCCCTTGAAAAGTAGATCTGTCACGGCTGGCAAGAGGGGCTCCTGGACTAAGTGCGCTGATTCTGGATGTGACCGAGGGTGACGTGGGAAGGGCCCGGCCTTGGAGTCATGTTGGCATGGCCCAGACACCCAACTCACTGGTTATGTGAATGACCGACCCCGAGGAGGCGGTTATTCATTTCGGAGGCGCCGAGCATTAGGGGAACCTCTAGAGGCAGCCTGGCACTGATTAAATATCGACTCTGTGTGAGTCTCCCTGCTTTGGTGAGTTACCCAGTTCTGTTATTTAAAATCCACCATGTCGAAGGTGTCTTCGTGGCTCTCACCTCCATACTCTTCATTATGGACGTTGTAATTTTCACTTTGCAGATGAGAAAACCGAGCCTCAGAGAGGTGACGTGGCTCATCTGGGGACTTGGCGAGCTGCAGAGACGGTGTCTGGACCAGGTCTGTGTCTAGTAGGCCCACACCGATTCTGCTCCATCCCAGACCTGCCCCGAGACCTGGAATACCCCGGGTCTGATGACTGACTCCTTCACGTGTCAGCACCTCTTCAGAGGGGCCGTCCCTGATCACTCCGCCAGGCAAGTCCCCCGAGTCATTCTTTAGCACACGCCAGCCCGTCTCCCCTCAGAGGACTGGTCACAGTCTGCAACCCCACATTCGTCTCTTCACATAACCATAATACGAAGCCATCATTTCTTGAAGACATGGTATCCTGATGCTATTTAAGCACCTTTCTCATACTGTCTCATTATAGCTCATGTCGATCTGACAAAGTCAGCACTTAGCAGTTGACATCTGCCATTTTATTTCATTAACAACACTGCGGAGGTGACGTTAATATTTTCATTTTACAGATAATGGAACTGGGACACGAGGAGGTTCAGTAACTTACTCAGGGTCATAAAGCTGGTAGGTGGCACGTCCATCTCCCCTGCTGGACTCTAGGCTTCATGAGGGCAGGGCCCCTGCTCTGAAGCTGGGAGCAGTAACTGAGACAGAATTGTATCCTCACTAAATGCTGAGTCAATGAGGGGACGAACACCAGCGAAAAGATACGCGAGAGTTATGATCTGTCGATGAGATGTTTCCTGTGTGCTCAGAGCTGCAGTATCTCTGACCATACTGACTTATTGACTGACAGTCCAGGCACTGGTCAGGGAGCAGTGTGTGAGTGTGAGTGAATGAGCGTGTGTGTGTGTGTGTGTGTGTGACTGGCTGATGGACTGAAGTTGTGGAAGGTCAGGGTCCTCGTTCACTGTCCTGTTTCACCACCGTGCAGTTCTGGTGAAGGGAACGAAACTTAAACTTCCTCTTCCACCCCCATGGAGAGAGGCCACCTTCGGGCTCTGACTGTAAAGAGGGGAGAGGAAATGATAGAAACTGGGTAAAGCATTCAGAGTCAGAAGAACGTTCGACTTCGATGCCACGAGCAAAAGGGGGCCCTTGCAGGTTCTGGGGCAGCCATTCAACGAATCCATGGCACATTTCTCCAAACCCGAAGACGAGTTTGGCTGCCATGAGAAGAGAATGGCAGAGCAGACAGGGCCAGATCAAATGGTCTGGTGGGATGAGTGAAGGATTTTGGCCTTCGCCTGGACCAGTGGCCGTGGAGACCACGGACGGGGCTCCAGCAAGGAGGGAAGGGGGAGACCTGTGCTGTTGCCGACGAGTCTGGGGGCAGCGCAGACAGTGAACAAGAGGGAGACGAGAGGGCGGGAGGCCAGTGAGAAGACTGGAGAAGACAGGAAGGAGAGAGAAGTGGGGCGTTTGAGATATTTAGGGGGGGAACCAACAGGAATCCTGGCGGAACCACCGTGGGGCTGAAAGAGAGGACAGCGGCCTCTGGGTCTGTGGAGTGACAGAGAGGTAGTGTGATGAGAGAGGGTGGAGAGAGAGAGAGAGAGAGAGAGAGAGAGAGAGAGAGA
>NW_011888964.1:1557455-1563807 GCF_000151845.1 Pteropus vampyrus
GAGTTAGACCCAGGCGGCGGGGACAGGCAGGAGAAATTTAAAGCTGTTTAGAAGAGACAGACAACTATTTTATGAAAGACCAAGATGCACATGCAAAATAAGACCGCACTAGTCCTTGAATCAGAGACCCGTTAGTTATAAGGGCTCTTAGGCTGATGCGAGGGGCCTGTTATGAAAGCAAACTTGACATCTTGGAGAAACTGTTTCATGACTAACAACAACCGCTGTCCACACAGCCTCAGATTCTTGGCTAATTTTAAAGACCTCTTTAGAAGCAACTTCTCCAGCATCGAGCATCAGCTTGGACTTTACTTGAAGTTAATTGCTCTCGTATCATTAAAACTTAGCTTCTTCAGTAGAAGTGGCATTATTTCTTTGGAGCATAACATTTTATTCCTTCCTATATTTCAGGAAATCTAGAAAATAAACCATCAGCGAAAGAAGCAATTTCTGTGGATTTTTTTTTCTTTATCCACTTTATAAGTCTATTTGACTTAATGAGAAGCTTAATTTTATTTCAAGGGGCATATGAACTTAAACAGTTACCATTTACTAAGCCTCTGGTGTGCCAGGCAATTTATGTACATATATTAATTAATCAACCTCAATATTTCTGAAAGGTAGGTATTTACAATGGAAGAAACTAAGGCTAAGAAAAGTTAAGTCAGTGGTCTTAACTCTTTTTAAAAACTCTTTAATGCTTAAAAAAAAAAGAAAAGTTAAGTCACTTGCTAAGTCACACATCTCGGAGTTGAAAAGCTGTGTTCCAAACTCTGTGTTCTTCCCGCTAGGCTTCCGAGGCATCAGCCCTTCTCCATTCAAAGTAGAAAAACCGAGCCTTCTGATTAGCACAGGCAAGAAGCATCACTGTGCATTATTACTCAGTTAAAAACACAAGAAAGACAAACCCTGCTTCACGCTTGCCTTCAAATTTGTTCACGCTTAATTAACTGATGCCATCTGTGAAATTCAGTCTTCCAGACTGGTTACCTCTCAGACTTCTTCACTCTTCATAGTCTTTCAAAGACAAAAGGGAGAAGAAAATCACTTCCATTTACTGAGAGCCTGAAGGGTTATTCGATGTAGAAATTATTATCCCCATTTCATGGATGAGAAAATAGAGGCCCAAAGAAAGGTGACATGGCTGGACCAAGTCTTACATCTGAGCTAGTAATGGAAGGAGTAAGAATTTCATTTCCAGTCTGCTAATGCTGTTGGCGATCGGGAATGACTGGTGGGGTTTTGTCCAAAAGATAAAAAAAAAAAAAAAAATCAAACCATTCTCAGCCGTAGAATGCTAAACAGTGGAACTCAATGACTTGTGTCAGTGACTGGACCTGTCGATTTTGCTGACTTAAGCATTTTCTTTTGATATGCTCTCAGCTCTCAAGGGAGAACCATGTCTCAGACCGGTACCCAACACTAAGGAAATCGACAGGTCGAAATTTGTTTATAGAACTGAGATTATTCTGTTTATCCAAGAAGCTTATATAGAGCACCTACTGTGTGCCTGGCCCCGTTCTAAGAACTTTCAAATATTAACTGATTCATCCTCATAGCAATCAACGATGGAGGTGCTACTATAATCTCATTTTTACAAGTGAGGGAACTGAGGTACAGAGCTGTTAAGTAACTAGCTCAAGGTCACACAGCTACAGAGAAGCTAGCTCCTTGGATTATGATCTTAACCGCTATACTAAGCCGCCCTATCCATGAACTAAGCCCAGCTGTTTCTTGGGCACAAGAGTGGGGTGGTGGCTTCCATGCTGGGTTTCTTCCTTTCCCCGGGGAAAGGGGGTCACCACCCATAAACCCCGCCATGGGGCTTGTTCCTGCTCCGATGCCCCCACTCTCACCTCTGTCCTTGCCAGTCTTAGCGGGTGAAGGCGGGACCTGCCGCTCTCCCGCCCGCGGGGTCCAGGGAGGGCGCTGTCCACGCCTTTGGTGCTGATCTTTCCCGGCGCTTCCCGCGCGCGAAGGATGAAGCTGGGAGTCGGTGGTGTGTTGAGCGCACAGTCTGCATCTCGCGGCTTCACAGGGTTTAACATGGCAGAGCTGGGATCTGAATCCGAACTTTCCGTCCCGGAGCCTATGCTCTCAGCCACTGTGTCTTCGGCCCTCATGGAGTAGCGAAGGCATAGGACGCTCGTGGCATTTCGTCTAACGTTCCCAACCAGGCGGCGAGGCTACTGTGATGCCGATTAGAGAGCTCGGCGCAGGATGGCCTGTTGGCTTGTACTAGGGTCACCGGCTAGTGACGGGGAGGAGCATGGCGTGAAATCCCGAGTGACACCATGGTGCCTCTCTGCCTCCAGACTCTCAGCCAGAAGCCAGGTGCGCAGTAACTGGACGAGGCCGGCAGAAACGAGAAGTAGCCAGAGGGGAAATCCAGTCCGCCCACTCCACGTGCGAGGTGAGATCCTGTACCCTGGCACTTCGCACAGTGGTTTGTTTGTTTTCCTGTTGCCCTCTGGACCCTCTCTACACTCCTTTCGAACCGTCGTCTCCCCTGGGGGGTTGACCATTTCATCAGCTGGGCTTCTCCAATGTCTGGCTTCAGTTGGGACGCGGCCCACGGAGATGAGAGGGTGGAAGGCTGAAGTCAGGGTGTCTAGTTCCCTGGCTCCTTCTGTGTAACACCACTGATTGGCAGGAGCCGTGTTCTCTGCCTGCGGCCGCAGACACTGTTCCACCTGGGCAGCCTATTTTGGGCTTCATGTGGGGTAAGGCCAGGAGATATCTATTTGGTTAATCATTGACAGCTGGGATTTTTAATTCTATGTCTCTGAATCTCTTCTGACACTGCACTGCCCTAGCCCGTGTGGCTAGTGAGCATTTGAATTGGGGCTAGCATTAGCGAAGGACCATTTTTAATGTTCTTTAATTTTAAATAATTGATTTAAATCTAAAAATAGAAGCAGTGCAAAATATTTTCTCATTAAACGGAACTTTGTAGTTTTATAGTTTTGGTAGGACCACATTTTTTGTTAACCATTGAAATTTTTGCACATGTATTGAGATGTGTTGTGTAGGTGTAAAACGCACATACTGGGATTCAAAGACTCAGTATAAAAAATCGAGAGGGTAAACTATCTTATTAGTATTTTAAAATCATTGATTACATGTTGACATACTATTCTGTATATATAGGGTTAAGTAAACCTCTTATTAAAATGAACTTCACCTGTCTGTCTCTTTTCACCTTGTTAATGTGGCTACTAGAAAATGTAAAGTTCCACATGGGGCTCACATGTTTCTGGGTGCTCTGTGGGTGCTCCAGCCATCCTGTGCCCACCGAGTGCCAGGCTCTGTGCTGAGCACGTCACATTCACTCATCTCCATCACAGTTGCATCTTGAAGGACCTGTTTGGGGGGTGATATCACCTTCCTTCTGTAAGTGGGGAGAGACGCTGGAAGAGGCTGCTTTGCACGAAGCACTCAGGTGATGAGGGGCAGGCCCGCTGCCGTGATCGGCTCTTCAGCTGGTGCTTCGACCGCCACATGCTCAACGGTACCTTGTCACGTAGAGCTGTGTGCAGATCACTGTGCTTTGTGCGTCTAAGTTGCTGCAGCGTCTCAGACCTGTTATTGGCAAGTGTGGCTCGGATGACTGGGAGAGAATTGATTCGCAGGATAAGATTTGATAGAGGAAGCCGAAACTTCCCCCACGTACCAGTTGCCATCTGAGGCTGGATCCAGTCAATCTAGATCACCTGAGCGTACCTGGCACCCTACCCTTGCCCCCATCAACAGCAAGCAAGGGATTCTGAGGTGTAATACGTCCCTCTGGTATAAATCCAGACAGGGTAGTGCTGAGAGCGTGAGAAGTTAACCAGAACCCAGAGGTTGAAACCCACACAGACACTTACAGACCACAGACAGATCACCAACAAAAGTCTGTTTTGTTTGGAGCAGAGAGATCTCTTTAGAACAGGAGTAAACAACATCAACTTTATGTCCGTTCTTCCCCAGCCATTTTTGTTAAGATCATCTCTTCATTGTTTAACTCCAGAAAAAACACAAGATGGCATTTTTATATGTGACCTGGATGTGTTTACATTTTGCGGCAGGCTCTAAAAATGTCATCACCCCCTGGGTAGCTGTTTGGACACCAAGGGTAACTTGATACTTCCAAAAATATTTTGTGTATGATCACTTTGCCAAACTCCGACATGTGCAGTTTTATTGTAAAGTATGCTGCTAACGCGGACAGAATTGTTTTGTGTGGTCTCCATGCATACCGACAAGAACGAGTGGGTGAGGAGATGAACATGGATCTCTTTACTGCTGTGGCAATAATGTTTTATATTTCAATAGCGCCTTTCAAATTTCAGCATCTTACAAAGCACCAGAGGTCGTGATAACTGATGCATTGTTGAAATATAGCAAGTCCTCGGGTGGTCCAGCATCACATATCACCTTTTAGTCTGGGAAGCAGAGGATGGACGGCCGCTCACAAAGAGAGACTGAGAAAGATTTGGGTTTTGAAAGGGTTATCAAGTCAGGCACTGTTGGGGTCCCTGCCCCCTCTCCTCCCTGGCTCATCTGTACCCACCTGGCTGCTACAGTGTGGCCCGCTCACCCTGGGCATGTCCATTCTTATTATTTTCAATGACTGTTTTCTTGAGTGTTTATCTTTGACACAAGGAAAGCCTTAGCATAGAGAAACCCCCTCCCCCACCCCCGCCTAGGCTTTCCTTATTTCTCTGGCTCTCCCTCCCGACTCCATAGCCTTTCTCCTTCTCTTCCTCCTCTTGAGTTCTGTTTTTCCTTCCTCCCTCCCTCACACTTTCCTTCCTGTCCCCACCCTCCCTCTTTCTACACCTTCTACCTTTTCACTCTCTTTCACCTAAGACCATACTTCATGGCCTTCTTTCCTGGGAAGGAGTTAAAATCCTATTCGAGGTTCCCTTTTGGTGGCGAACTTTTAGGGATATGCGCTTCAGTGGGAACTTTCGGGGATATGCGCTTCCACACTTGGCCACGAGGGGGTGCGTGTGCCATGTCTGTGGTTTTATTAGCTGCCAGTACCAGGATGGCTCCTGTCTTGGTGAAGGAAGAGTTGGCTGGAGGGCCTGAGTTTCCATTCACCAAATGACAGGAGGAAGGTACGCAGAGACAGAGACGGGCTACGCGCCTTCAGTATGTGAGTGACAGGGCGGAAAGGTCTGCTTCCCTCTATTCTTAGGTAACGGTGGAGTGTGTGTGTGTGTGTGCGCGCGCGCACGTGTGTGACGTGTGTGCACACGCTCGTAGTTGTCCAGTTACTCCCTTGGGGTCGCTTAAGTGTTGTGAGCAACAGTTTCTTCACAAAAAACCAGCAAATTGTGAGCTAGCTGATGTCTGTGGTTCCTTCCCTCTGCACGTTGAACGCAGGGGGTTTGGGGAGGCCAGTTGAGTAAAACGGAAGAGAACCATTAATGGAAAGACTCTTCCTCGCTGAGGGCTCCCCGCTTTGACGCACTTCTCCGTGTCCCCCACCACATATTAAGCCTTTCCGGCCATACTTGAGGTTGGAAAATGCATTTCCTGCTCTCACCGACTGGAGCCAGCGGTCAGAGTGAACGTTCTCGGTGTCTTTCTCCCTGACAGGTAAATGACTGATTTCCAGGTGAGGCTGTGCCATCTTTTGGTGCTTGTCTTACATGACAAACTCATTTGTCTCAGGCACCTGAGAAGCGGTGCTGTTAGGGGACTGCATTTCAAGAGAAATGGACCTGAATGCGTGTTGAGTGCTGGCCGAGAATGGGCCGCCTGACCGGGCACCAGGGCTGTGGGGTGAGCAGGCTCTGGGGACATCATGGAGGCGAAGGGGTCCACAGATGCCTAGAACCGATGTGTTTAGTGTGAAAAAGGAGCGTGAACAATGCTTGTGGAGCAGAGAGGAGCAAGAGTCAAAAGCTTTACGTGCAGCCACTTGGCACCTATGATGAGCTTAACCGAGTCCGTTTGCACTGGGCGAAGACCCTGGGAGGTAGGGTCTTCCTCTCTCCATGCTCAGAAACATCGAGCCCCTCATGCGAGATTGCAGAGCGAAGAAGCAGGAGAGCCGGGCCGTCTTGGGTCTCTCTGGCCCTGGGTCCAGTTGGGTTTGGACCTCACCATGGCACCATGGCACTTCAAGGTCATGGGGAGATGGCGTGGGGCCCGCCTTTCTGAACAAAAGGAATAGGAAGCTTGTAGTGTGGGCAGCAATCCTGCACAAACACGACACCTGCCTCGGAGACACATGCCCTTCCACGTCTTTGTATCCTCTGATGACGCTGAGTAGCTGCAGTAGGGTCTGACCTACTGCTGTTAGTGCCATAAAGGCTGGGGACCTGTTTGTCCTCTCTTCGGGGCTGGGGCGGGG